>NC_048566.1:55074961-55391836 GCF_013265735.2 Oncorhynchus mykiss | reverse complement strand
GGCTGCCTGATTACGAGTGTGCACTCAGGCAACAACCAAAAACAACAACAACAAAAAAACAAGGAAATGGAAGCAAACCCTTGATTTAATGCTCTCGGCCCCCCGGCTAAACGGCGTTGTTGCAGGACTCGAGTTTTCACGAGACATTGTCGACGCCTACATTATGCCCGTTTAGAAATGAACGTGGAAAAGGCGCTGTGTGTGCAGGGCAGGGGAGTCACCAGCTACTCCGCCGAGCGTACAAAGGCAGTGTCTCTACTTACTGAGAGGCTGTGCTCTTTGGTTTAGCCTGCCGTTTAGGTTACATTTCCCTTTGCTCGCCCTAGTTTCAGCATTGATGGATCGCTGCCAGCTCCACCTCCGATGCCTCTTTGCTTTTGAGCCCATGCGTGAAAACAGAATCTGAGAAAGGGAGGGAGGACAGAGTACAAGAGAGAGAGAGCGAGTAGACACACTGAGAAGTGTTTGTGTTCCCTGAGAACACAGCCCGGACTACTGGGTGTAATATGACCAGAGACAGCGGGGAGGGAAAAGCTTTTCTACCGATGGCATAACAAGCAAAATAGTGTTTCACGGAGAGAGAGTAGAGGGGGGGGGGGGGGGGGGGGGGGGGGGGGGGGGGGGGGGGGGGGGGGGGGGGGGGGGGGGGGGGGGGGGGGGGGGGGGGGGGGGAGGGGGGAATGGAGGGAAGGGGAGAGAGGGGGAGATAGGTAGGGAGAAAGAGAGAGGGGGAGGGGGGAGAGAGAGAGAGGGGGAGCGAGAAAGAGAGGGGGAGATAGGTAGGGAGAAAGAGAGAGGGAGGAGGGGGGAGAAAGAGAGGGGGGAGAGAGAGAGGGAGGAGGGGAGAGAGAGACAGAGAGAGAGGGAGGTAGAGAGGGAAGGAGGGGGAGAGAGGGAATGGGAGCGAGAGAGTGAGAAAGAGCCAGAGTGAGTGAGCGAGAGAGGGGGAGAGAGAAAGCCTTCCGGCTTATCAGTATTCAGGGACAGGAGCCTGCATGAAACCAGAAGGTAGCAAAGCAAGCTGAAAAAGACCTTAGATTGCCTGATAACTGAACTAGAGTTTCACAAATGGCTTGACGTCTTTATTCAGTTCACACGGAAGGGCATACAAGGCTTTGTGCACAGCAACTCTGACTACATATGCAGAGAGAGGAAAAAAATAGTTGACACCCCTTCTGCCTCCCACTTGCCTGTCTCTTTCCTCTTGCGGAGAGCCAATTGAGAATTTGCTGCTACCTGAGAGAGTTAGTGCTTGGGGGAACTGGCAGCTCAGTGGTGTATTAAGAAAAGGGACACGGTTGACTACAGCAGTAACTTCCTGTCTGAGAACTGTCTGGCTGGCTGGAACCCAGCAGGTTTTTGCTCCTCTTTTCTCTCAGCCTAGCTGATGACCTTCCCCCTCTCGCCTGCCTGTTGCCCTACCCCTCCCCCTTCAACTCGGACGGTGGCTGGCTGGCTTGGGGCCTCTGCCTGTAATTGTGTGCTGGTGGTAATGGGAGGAGACCAAACTCAAAAGCCCCCCCCCCCCCCCCCCCCCCCAAAAAGCATGGCCACTTGAAATCTTCACACATCCCGTTCACAAGGGTGTAATTTCACATTAGTTCCGATCTCCGTACAACATCCCCACCGAGTAGCAAAATGAACAGAGCACTTACATTTTGAGATGAGCTGGAGATTCTTGATAAAAAAAAATTAAAAAACCTGTATGAAAGGGTTGTTAGCTCTGTTGCCGGGGAGTTAATTAAGCCAAAGGAATGCCAGTCACACACACTGCGCCTCAGTCAAGCCCCATCCCAAAAACACAACTCCCAGGCTTCCCTTGAACAAATCCAGATGGTAGACTGGGTAGACTGAGAAAAACAACATGGCTGCTGCTGGAGCGGTGAAGTAGTAGTAGTAGTAGTAGTAAACAGTTCTGGGACACCAAACTGGGAGGCCAATCTGCTGCTCTCACCCGACCGGTCTCCCCGCGACATGTTTCAACAAAGTCCCATCTGTGCTGTGGAAAATACCGGAAATCCCCCTTGCACCCTCCCTTCCCTCCCTCTTCCCTCTCTCCCTACTTCCCGCCTCCTCCCTACCTCCCTCCCCTCCTGACCTCCGGCCATTCCACCAGAGCGGTATTTATTACAATAATAATCCAACATTCTTGTCAAGGTCACCCACCGGAGAGCTCAGTCAGAGGGGCGGGCCGGGCCTTGGAGCACAAAGATCCAGATAAGCAGTGCAGGGCCTCTGACGATCTCTCCCCCCGCCTCTCTTCTCTCGCTCTGTCCACTGCTTAGTCATGCCCTTATCTCTGCAGTCCTGAGACAGCCCGCTGAGCCCTCGACAAACAACAGCTCAGCACCTCTTCACCTCCGTCAGGGGAGAACACACGGTAAACAACGCCCTGCTGGGATTACTTACCCACACAACAACAGCCACGGCGGTACACAGCGCTGGGCTGGGCCAGAGGGTTTCATACAGATATGATTACCAAACACATCACAGCCAAGGTGACATGCTTTCAGCAGCCAATGTTGAAATGAAAAACCCTACCAGAAGGGGTGGGAACAAAGCGAGAGTGCTGAATCCAAAAATAAAGGAAATATGCAGGCATTTGATTCAAGAACACTCCCAACATTGACTGTTAGAACTGTACACAAAGTTATAAAAAGATCCAAAAGTAGTTGTGTAACAGACTCTTTCTTACCTTGGGGCTCCAGTTCAAATGACATCTAGCCTAATTAAATACATGTTTCTCTCAATTCTAGAGGACACAATTATATTTTTAGTTTGGGAGTGAAAATGGGCATGGGAGGAGAAAACAGAGAGGAAAGTAGTGGGGAAGAGGGACAAAGAGTTAGAGAAGGGGATAGCAGGGGAGAACGACTGCCCCCTCTTATTAAAGCCACGCAGTTCAAGGCCAACCGCAGTACTGCAGGCATTGTTTGTCAAAAACAGGATCCCCCATTGTAGTGAATGGGAAAATGTCAATCTTCGTGGTCAATCTTCGTGTAAATAAAATACAAATTCTTAGACAATCGGGGTACCTATAATTGCTTCTGTTACACCAGATGCACGTCCTTGAACCGATTATTTTATAAATCGCACATAGAAAAAATTATAAGGATAATTGAGTTGCTATTCAGCCTGCAGTACCCCGGTCGGCCTTCAGCTGGAGTTACTTAATGAGAGGGGGCAGCACTGAGCTAGCCTGCAACGCCACTTCCTGGTGTAGCTCAAACTGCGCATGTTATGTCTCCATGAGATGACATCTGACTTATTTTTGCGCTATTGAGTCTTCACACAGGAATGAATGGTGTTACGTGATCGATGGCTTTGTCCATTGTCATTGGGGGACTGAGAGAGGGGTCCAGAGTGGAAGAGAAAAGAGGGCTGTCTCGCATTCCAAGCTGTGGCGAGACGACGGCCATCATGCTCCACTGCAGTCCCTGTCCAACTGTAAGACCTTACATCACGCTAGCACTGCACTGCAATCAGACACACAGCCAGCCATTTATCGGTCTTCTGAAAGGATAACCATTCCTCTCTGTTCTGCACATCACGAAGCCCCCAAAACACACGTTTCTTTCCCTCCTCTCCTCTCTCTCGTTTACTCCAGCTACCTTTTGGAGGGTCACCGAAGGGTGTTTGGCTGGCTGGCTGATACCGCTCTTCTCATGTAAAGGGAGATGCCACTATAGTACACAATAAAGTAGAGAGGCGACACTCCTCCGACAAGTCCCTTTTCATTGCATATCGAGTCCAATGCCATAAAAAGCTGCTTTCTCAAGGTGAGTCCTGTTCATCACTGAGCTCCTTGTGTGAACTGAACCCATCCAGCCTCTTGTCACTGCCCTCTCCCAGAGATGGAAGAGGAGGAGGAGGAGGAGAGAAGAGAGAAGGGAGGCCCCTGTGGGCCCTGGCGACAGGACAAAAGCGGTTTTAACTGCATGTTCGAATCAAGAGAACGTGCTGCCTCTCTTGCCTGTGCCACCTCCCAGGAGAGCCCCAGATGCCCGCCACCAGGTTATTTATAGACGGCATGGGTTTGTTCAGTCTTCGCCTGCGGTTCCTGTTGTTGCAGCAAGCCCCTGGAGGGAGGGGCTGCCGACAGAGTCAAAACCTCCCTCAGCCCCTTGTGAAACACCCCCTCCTCACCTCGCAGTTTCAAACCGCAAGAGAGATTCTTCTGAAAGGGTAACCAGGTGGCGGCCATCTTTGAAATGTGTGAAGCCAAGAGAGCACAGTCAAGAATATAGTTATATGGACTGGCACTCTGGTACTTAAAAAAACATTTGTGAAATCAATAAAACAAATTAGTGAAATCAGTAAAACTAATTTGTTTCTGTAAAAAAAAACAAAGGATGTCATATTAACCGAGTATCATATTTTCCAAAGTGGCTTTGGTCATTCTTCAGTGTAAGCAGTCTTACCACAGATAAAGCGCTCTATGCATTCCAAGACTTACACAGCCACTACGACAGCATTACGGCACAAAATGTCCACCAGCTCATGAAAACTCGTTCATATACTCACTCATGAGGACGGGGACTGGGGAATGCATAAAGCTGCCGCTAATCATTTATCTACGGTCTCCATTTCCACAGGGAGTGAGTGAGCCCAGGGGCTGTAAGGAGAGCTGCCGGTCCATGCAATGCCAGGGACAGGGTCAGACGGGGGGCTGGCACGGGGCCACAGGGCCATCTTATTTCAGTGTCTGCCAGGTTGATACCAGCCAGCCAGAGCCGCCGCTCCCCAGCTCCCTTTTAATGACCTGGCGTATCCATGGAGACTACCTGGCTATCAAGCAGGGGGTTGTCACTCAACGTTAACCATGGCAATGCGCTCCACAGCATGGCTCAGAAAGGGGAGGGGGGGAGGCTAGTGGGAAATGGGAACACTGGGGCCCAACAGCATTAGTTTAGCCGCTCCTCTTGCTCTTTGATATTCCGGCTCTTCCGACGCCTCGTCTACAACAAAAGCCAGGCACAGCCACTAATAAACACTGTACAGACCGGGGGATATAATTCTAATGAACTTTGTTCATACATAGCTGTGTTAAATAGCTAGCTATGATGAGCTGTTTGGGTGAGCCGGGTGAGGACGACAGCGGACTAAATGGGATGTAGTTTAAAATATTGATGCACCGATATGACATTTTTGGCCGATACTGATATCCAATATTTTCCTTGCCAAAAAAACAAACACACTATCGATAACCGATATTTAACATTTTAGCTGCCTTTTAAGCACTCTAGTACAGATAAATAGTTAACACACACACACATGGACGCAGAAGTCTAAGGCACTGCATCTCAATGCAAGAGGCGTCACTACAGTCCCTGGTTCAAATCCAGGCTGTATCACATCCGGCCGTGATTGGGAGTCCCATAGGGGGGCGGCGCACAATTGGCCCAGCGCCGTCCGGGGTAGGCCGTCATTGTAAATAAGAATTTGTTCTTAACTGACTTGCCTAGTTAAATAAAGGTCACACACACACAAAAGTTATTTTGTTGCCATTTACATATGTCCCCATTACCAGTAAAACATCATCAAAACCTATTTCTTTCACTTACTTGCTGTACTGTTTCGTTGTTCAGTAGTTTCATTCTCAACCAGAATTTCATCATACATGTCAAACAGTGAAGTTTCAGCTGTCTGTCCGTGGCCTCTCTTCCCCAGTACGCACTGTCACTGTGTCCGTTTCTGTCTTGTCCAGCTGTGTATGTAACATTTCACGTAAACCCTGTTTCTTGTCTGCATCGACGTAGCGGTCCTTATACATAGCATAGAGCATGGTGGCGACACAGTAAAGAGAGAATACCACCGAATCGCTTGTTCACAACCTGTGTCGGTAGTTTTGTTGAGCAGGCGTTTCAATGCCATGACCGAGGGTATCACGTCTGCTGCAGACACAGTTGATGAGCTTATTTCTCCAGTCAGTTGTTCGAATGGAGCTAGCTAGTGAGTTCATGTTACCAAGTTTCAAACATGTTCTCAAATGCCATTGAAATGGCAGCAGCGGTATGACAACCAGTACATTCATGAGCATGAAATGACTTTCTTCAGTACGAAATCCTCGAGGGCTGATATCGCTGGTCCAAATGTCAGTCATGAAGCTAATAGCAGTGACGCTATTACTGTGTGACTCCGGTAAGACAACATCTGAAAAATAGCGCACTTGGTAGTGTGTATCGGTGCCCGACCAGTCGGCGAAAGCCAACATCACCCACTACAGAGAACGGTTGATTGTCAAGGACAATGAATTCCATTATCTTGGCGTTGAGTTGTCTCGCTGAAATTGTCTTAGTCTTTCAAATGACTGCTCGACTTGTTGACTGCTCGATCCACACAGCAGACATTGTGGGCCAGGTTAGGAATGCTGTGTTGCATGTGTTGCACGTGTACATTTTAATGTGGCGCCATTACGTCATCTACCTACGTTATATAGGTGTGCACGTCAGCTTTGACATCGGCGTTAAACTAGACATCGGGGCCGATGTCGGCATCGTCCGATTCCGATATCTCACCGATATATCATGCATCCCTAGTTTAAAATGAGAGTGGACAAGAATAGGGACTGAAATGGACAACTGCGGAGCAGAAATGAAAAGACCTTAAGATTCCAGCCAGCCTCTCTCCTCTGTGCTGCTGCTGTGATGGCGATGACAAGTCGACTGCTCATACTCACTATGCAAGTCCCCGCTGTCTATCAGGCTTTAAAGTGTCACTCCAGCCTCCTTTTCACCTAATTTAGCACCTGATTTACTTAACAAAAAGGCACATCTCAATAGGAGGCCCAGGTAAGTCATGACATAGCACAAGTAGGGGGGTGGGTCTTGGCTCTTTTGTTCTCTATTGCTCCTCCATTGTTACTCAAACAAGGGGGAGGGACGATGACATCACGACTTCCTATCAGACCTATCCTATCAGACCTACCACTTCAATTTCACAGTTGTCTTTTTTTTTTATATATATATTTTTTTTACCTTTTAGTGTGTATCGCTTTTCAACAGTAAAATAAATACAAAAAATTGCTGGAGGATGTCTAAGGACAGCGGCACTTTTTCTCTCTCTCCCCCTTGCTCTCACCCACTGAGTGACAGACAGGTGAGAACAGGGGAGGATGGAGGGACAGAAGGAGCGAAAGAGAGGAGACCCACGGTAACTGTCTGATTAAAACACGAGACGTGACCGAGATACAGTAAGCAGACAGCGGGAGCCGAGAAGCCCCCTCCCCCTTCCTAAAACCCACAAAGCCTCTCTCCTGAGTGTCCTTCAGCATATGGGGCTCCACAATGAGACGGGGGTGGAAGGAGAGAGATAGGGAGATGGAGAGGAATTCTAAACTCTTCCCTTCCTTTTTCTCTTCCTTCCTTAGCCTCTGGCAGTCCTGGCCCTCTCCTTGCCTGAGTGTAGCATCATACTTTGATGACCTCGTTAGTTCAAGCACAAAAAACGGCTAATGTCCAGATACAAATAAACAGTGCAGTGGGGGCAGGGATGTGTGTCTGGCTATGGTGGTCCCTCAGAAAGGCTTGTTGGCCTGGTAACATTACAGCATAGTTGTACATTACACTGAACATGGCAAATACATAGGCTAAATGGAACTTACACTAGATATATTTGATGATCGAGAAGAGAAAAAAAACCTGTGCTATGTTCACCATTTAGGGTAGCCAAAACAACTAAGGCCCTTAGGACAGAAGTATTCTTCACGTGGTTTGACACGGGAGTGGTCGGGTCACCTTGCATAAAACTGCGGGCCCCACTGTGGTATTCAGCGTAACCCAAGATCCTCAAAAAGCTCAGCGCTCAGTCTTGCTTTTCTTCTCCACTTCCTGTTTTTGATTCATGTTAGCTAATCGAATCCCATTGGGGCTTATGTTTCCAGCACGCTGCGTTTTCGAC
This sequence comes from Oncorhynchus mykiss, assembly GCF_013265735.2. Lineage (NCBI taxonomy): Eukaryota > Metazoa > Chordata > Actinopteri > Salmoniformes > Salmonidae > Oncorhynchus > Oncorhynchus mykiss. The sequence continues at coordinate 55,383,937 of NC_048566.1, read as the reverse complement.
ACCCACTATCTCAGATTGTTCTAAAATAGTAACTGATACGATTAGCATTCCTGAATTTTTGGGGGTTTGAAGTATAATTTAATCTGAAAAATGTAGCTAATTGATTAAGACAAAATTTGACATTTTAATTGATAGGATTATATTCAAGAAAATATAGTACCAAACATCCAACGTGGACCAAACTTCTTCCTACGAATTAGTAAGACGTGATGAATCCCCCCCCCCCCCAAAAAAAACATCTAAAGACACCCACAGCCCCTCCCACCCCAACAACCAGTATACAGTATCAGATCTCTATGTCTGACATAGTAATGCATAGTATTAAGCTGCGGCTTGGAGTATTGCTTCTTCATACATGCAAAGTATTGCCTGTGAATCTGATGGTTATTTTCCCCTGTTCAGAAATTTGTCATTGGAGTTGCTTGCATTATTTACCATAAATGAGTGTGAGGTACCAGGTTTTGCTTCATGATATTTTATTAATTTTGCTGGTCTCTTGTGTTTAATCAACAGATCACAAGATTTCCTTTGCAATTTTAGGTAGAGCCCAATAGCTTTTGCTCATGATGAAAATACATTGTGTGGTCGTCCTCACAATTCAAACCAGTCCACCATGAAAGCAATTCAGTTTGTCTTTCTCTTACACTTAATCTGTGTTCAGGAAATGGCCCCTTTGTGTGTGGTTTATTCCCTACAAAAAAGATATGGATTAGTTACTGTTAGACCATTCCTGGTGAACAAGCAAACCAAAAAGTCTATAGTAGTTCAAATGGTTTCAATGATAAAAGTCCCAAAACGCACCCTAGATAGTGTTTTACAATGGTACATTTATTGGGTTGGGTTTAATGGTAAATGTCACTAATCACATTAAATAGAGCTGTTTTATAATAATTTTATTGACAAACATAAGACTGTCATGTAATGGTTTATAATATAATTGTATTATGGTTTCCACAACACTTTATTCCCTAGCCCATTTTTCCATCAAGTTTTGGGCTTGTAGGAAAATTATTAATATGAGAATTGCACCATAGGGATAGTCCTCTTAGCGAGCTGCCACTTTATGGACTATTCAGGGAGAGTTGGGCTGAAGCATTAGGTTGCTAAGAGGAGGACAAACTGAATGGCGTTCATGAAGGACTGGCTTGGCCACAATAATGAAAAAATAATGCAAGCAACTTCAATGCCAAAATTCTCTGAATAGGGGATACTAACTATCACCAGATTCACAGGGAATAAATGACATAGGCTGAAGAAGCAATACTCCAAGCCGCAGCGCCATACTACTTGTCAGACTTAGAGAACTGCTAATGTATACTGGTTGTTGGCGTGGGATCAGCGTATAGTGGCTTTTCACCATTTTATTGGATTCCTCATGTCTCATTGGTAGGAAAATGTTTGGTCCAAATTTGATGTTGGGTACTATATTTATTGAACATTAACTGAATCGTATGAATCAAAATGGCCAATTTGGGTGCACCAACGTGCTCAATATCTCAGAGATTGATATAAATTACAACAAAGTAATTCAGGACTGCCAATCTTACCTGTTTCAAACTACAGAAATTATTTCAGAACAATCAGATGGTGAGTGTCATGGTTTTCTGAAATTATATGGAACGACTAATCACGCTTACCTGAGACCCATTTCTCTGGCGTTTCCTGGATAACTTGCTCAGAAGGCTCAAACACACACACAGTTACACACACTTGCACCCACCAGCGTAATCAGCGACTGCTCTCTGTGAGAAATGGCCGCCGCCTCTGGAGCTGATGACCTCTGGTATTAGTCACGCTGGGAGCGCAGGCGCGTCGGCTGCAGTGAGTGCGTGGGTTTAAACACTGCTCTTCTGCCCATGCCTTCTCTCTCTCTCTCGCTCCCGACACCGCCAATTTCCTCTAATGCTAGTCCTTATGAGGAACAGCGGCAGTCTGTTTATACTGCAGTTAAGCCATTTCACTTTGAGCCAGAGGATCAATTTGCAGGGCACAGAGACAAAAGGAAATGAGAACCTGCTTTCTCTCTCTGTCTCACTCCCTCCCCCCTCTTTCTTTCTCTTTTCTTTCTCTTCTTTCTGCAGAGAAGGGGCCAGTGAGTGAGCACAAGATTGAGAGAGAGAGGGCGGTCACTTATCCTTGTTCGGGCCTTGTCCAGACAGCCCCTTTAACACCGCCTGCTTTGATGGAGCTCTCCTAAGCCCAGAGTTCAGCAGTGGCCATGGAATGCTCTTCAGCGCTGGTTGTTTTAAAGCCCCGCTGTGCTGTTCACACCGTCGCTCCACTCACACCGAGTTCCATTTCTGTAGGCCCTGTTAGAAGGCAAGCCTCAGCTTCTCCAACATGTACTAGGCTCTGTGGCGAATGACCTCAACCTCTGCTGCTCTGTTGAACTCATTACTAATCACAGAGCACACATATTCTAAACGCTTTCTCACAAACTGCTCGGTTGTTTTTCCTCCCAGTGATGGTGACGACAATGAAGATAGTTATGACATCACTCTGACAGAGGCATAGGGTTGTCAAATTCCGGTAATCTTCCCAAAAATGCCCTGGTTTTCCAGAAATTCGGGATGGAATATTCCAGATGTACTGCTTGTTCCCTCCTGATTTCAGGGAACCTTCCAAACAGGATTTCTGGAAAACTAGGGATTTTTGGGAAAGTTACCCAAATGTTGCAACCCTACTCAGGCATTATGCATGCCCAGCAAGGTAATGAGAAAACAGTCTGTGATTCAAGGGGTGGGTTTTCACTGGTCCCAAGTCCTTTTTGCCTTGAAACTTCGGCCACTCAAAGTACAGGGAACAAAGACCGAAGAGGAGGGCCAGAGTTCATCGTTTGCAGAAGCCTTTCAGCCTGTTTACTGAAAGGACTAATTGGATGGGCAACTGCCTGGAGGCCTAGCTAGTCCCACACACACACACACACACACACACACACACACACACACACACACACACACACACACACACACACACACACACACACACACACAGCAGCAACTAACTGGCAGTCAAGCTCGGTGGGCCATTAGCCGCCCCTGTGAGGGCGATTCGCAAAAGGGCGATAAATCTGTCGAAGGGGATCCTAGCGACAGCTGAAACTCTGCACGGAAACAGGCACCGCGCTGCTCCAACCGAGCACTTTTCAAAGGCCTCGGCAAAGAAAGAGGGAAAAAAAGGAAAGGCGAGAAGAAGAAAAATAAAGACGACCTCTCTGCCAGTCAGTTCATCCATCCTCTCCTCACTCCCACCGTTCCCCTCCTTTCCTCTCATGGCAGGTAGTGTAGTCGGAGAATGTGAGTCATGGGATGATTTAGGCGCGGAGCCTCAGACAATGTCGGCAAGGATGGCGTGCTGATGTAAGAGCCACTCGTGGCACTTCTCTGTGCCAATGACGAGCCGGGACAAATCAGGCAGGCAGGGGATACGGGCCCTCTCCTTTTGATTAATCACCGGATTTATAACGCCACCGCCGTGCTGGAGAGAAGAGGAGCGGGATAGGGGAAAGAGAGGAGGGTGGGGAGGGGAGTTCAATCCATCAGTAGAGAAAAAGGGGGGGGTGGAGAAGAGAGAGAGCTCCTCTGGTCAAGTCAAGAGTCTTTATTAGGAGAGAGTATCCAGCAGAAGTGGATATCCTAAAGTGGTGGAGACGCCCTTATGACGCTTCAGGGAAAATGGAACACACAGCGTTTCCTCAAGGGACAGATGGTGAAACATCATTGCTGAAATTAATCATGTGTTTGTCAAATTCGGCATCTTAGACATATTTGTAATTAATCCCGGATAAAGCAAGATAACAAATATAAAAAAATCCATTGATTTCCCTTTTGCTCCAGTTTGTGCTTTGTGTTTGTTAAAACTACACGATTACCTGCAAAGTGGTCGGCGGGTTGAAATGACCCTGAACTTCTGTCAAACGCAAGTGCCTGTCAAGACCTTCACATTGCCAGAGGAACAAAGGGAAAATTGGAAAAACAGTAGCCCTACATATAGACGCACTCAAAAAAACATGTCTCCTCTCCCAGGCCTTTGGCTTTCTACACCAAGTGCAGTCCACCAGAGGGATACAAGCTGCCTGCCCTCGCCGATGAAACTGAGGAATGCTCAAAATGAGCAGGAGGTGACCCTGTTATTTTTTTCCATAACCATCCAAAATACACTCTCCAAATATCTGGGAATTGTGTCTTCCTTCAAGGCAGAGAGAAGAAGGTTTAGTAATTTGTGAGTTGACCCCGACCCCCCCCCCCCCCACTCTCTTCCTTGGAATGAGGCCCAGGCTATGCTTCCTAGAATGGCTCTGTGGTCTGAACTGTGGAGGGAAGGAGGCAGGGGGGAGGGTGGGTCTTCCCCAGAAATCCACAACAAGTCATGCTCTGTGCCAGTCAAGAGGGGCTACACACCAGGAGATAGGAGGGGGCAGAAGGAAAGTGAGGTCTACCCTCCTTTCTCTCTCTCTGTACCATTTGGCTGGGTTGTAACACTGGGGGAATTAGCCCTTTCTCCCACTTATGCGGGCCCTGATGGTAACCATGGCTACTGCAGCTCAATAGAGGCTCTTCAAAGCAAAGGTTTTCGCTGTTTCAACATCCTCCGACTGGAGTCAAGACTATTCTCAAAATTGCTCCAAGAGCCCCGGAAAAAAAAGGCAGTCAATTATGAAGCCGCTTACTTTGGCTAATGAACAGGTCATGCTTGGAACTCAAGTAGATTTTTTCCCCCCTCACTCACTCACTCCCTCGCTCTCTCCCTTTCTACTCCATCTAATTTTTCGCTCTCGCTCTCTCCGAGGTCTGTTGAATCACAGCTCGTTTTTCCCCAAAGCCCCTGATAGAGTGGACTGACGGATGGCTGAATGAACATGTCACGTTTTAAAGGACGAGGAGAAAGCTGCTTCCAGGAAACCCCTGTGAATTCCAGTGTGCTCAGTCTGGGTGCCAGAGGGACCCTTCTCCATAGCCACATGATGTCCAACAAGCTCCCCCACTCCAAACAGCTACAATCCCACATTGTGCCCTCCCTTCCACTCCCTCGGTGGCTGCCACCAGTCTGGATCATTAGGAATGTTGGCCATCACCCCCCCCCCCCCCCCCCCCAAGGACGACAGTGTTCCCTGTGATTTCCCTTCACAGTGAAGTAATCCCCTCTTTGGAAAGAAGTCCTTTTAGGGTGAATTAGAGAGGGCTCTATTCAAAGGGGTGAGTGTCAGGGCGGTGGTGGAGAAGAGGGGGGGAACACCAGTCACATGGGCCATAGCTGTCCGTGTGGATTAGCCTGGAAACGAGGAGGCGCCTTTCATCTCCGACCCAACCCCGCAGTGTTAAAACACAAGCCATGTTGCCAGTACTAACGTGCGGCTGTGTGTCTTACAGACCGCGGTCCTTCATAAACGCTAATATCGAAGTATTGACTTCTTCAAAAGGTTCAAAAGGCACTACAACATATGTGGCAATTTAGGGAAGGGCATAAGAGGCCATGAAAAAAAATGTGCCGGCTTGCGGGAGGGCATGCTGCATATTGAACAGAACACACGCCGGCAAACTCTCTCACACCATTAAGATAGGCCGGTATCAGGCGTAGATGCTGGGAGGGGGCAGTCGGCATAGCGTAATAAAACACACAGTCGCAGAACTGCTACATCGTGAAGTGCTTTAGGAAGCGCGTATGATCGTAGCATCAAAATGTGGCCTACACACTGACAGCAAGGCTATAAAATGAACCAAGTCAAGAGTAGGTATGAAGAAAGCAGCACAGAATACACACAGGCTATTGGCTCTATCTAAGCAGTCCTTAGATGAGCACCACACGCCCTGTGACAGTAACATCCAGGATACGGATCAACTCTGACCCATAAAGACATTCCACACCTAATGAGGCTCCAGTGAGGCCCTGAGACAGGATGAGTTTACAACAAGTCGACCTCACTCGGAGAGAGAGGGAGGGAGAGGAGGGAGGCCAGAGAGGGGGGGGGGGGGGGGGGGGGGGGGCGTTTGGACAAACATCTAATAAATCTACCGTACCTCTACCACCCTCCTCCTTCTCTCCCCTTTCCTCCCAGTAGCCTTGACCCTCTCCGGCACCTGGATTTGTGCTGACAAAATACTGCAAAATGGACACTGTCGAACAGACCAGCAGAGGAGGAAATAGTTGGACATGGTTCAATAGATTTGCTCCGGTGACTAATTTGGAGTATGCGAAGGACCCATGGCTCACACACACACACACGCCAATGTACTCCGATTTCAATACCTCACCCTCTCACACATGTTCACATCGACACACACACACACACACACACACACACACACACACACACTTCCATCTGTTGTCAGAAAAGCTCCTTCACATGCCAGAGTGCTTAAGATGACAAGTAGCTTGCTATTTACCATACACACACACTCAACACCGATAGCAAACATATTTGTCCGAATATATCTGAAAGGAAGATTAAGAGAGAAAAGGAACACAGAAAGAGAGGGCCGTTTTTAAATTAGGGCTGCCAAAGTTCCCGCGTTCGGTCTTGGTGGGGCTGTCTCTATTGTGGTGCACTGTGCGTACAGCTTTGAGCAACAATTAAGGAAAACACATGTACATTTTACAGTTCCAATGCTAATTTCCTGCAATTCTACACATGTTGCCAAGACTTATGCCTTAGTTATAATGCTATTTGAGTGACTCAAACACTATAACAAAATCAAATGGGGGCCACATGCAATGACATTTTTGGAATTTCAGTTTCTCCCCGACCGTCTAGTTTTTTATTTTGGTGATTGTTAGTTCTCAAAGATGATCTTTATAAAAAAGATATAATCTCCATGATCTTTTCTACATACTTTATTTGGTTTTAGTAATGTCATTAACTCGATTCATTTTAAATCGTTTGACAGCCCGTGTTTAAATAAATACATACGGTGTAGAAACAGGGGGAGGTTGAAGCCAAACCACCCAGAGAATACCTTCTGTAACCAGAGAGAGGGGCCTGTAGAGGAAGCAGAACCTGATTAGTTCACCAGTCCCCTCTAACTATCCCTCCTGTGTGTACTACACATGGGTTGTGTTCATTAGGGCATGCAACGGAAAACATTTTACAATGTTTTGCTACGAAAAAAATGTAATGGGATTTTCTTATTCAGGAAGTACAGAAAGTTCTTCCCTGTTTCGGCCTGTTTTCTTCCATTTGGTACCTAATGAACACCAAACCCAGGCCTAGGTCTATGTAATGCAGTGCAACAGCAAAGTGCTCTAAGGCCTCAGTCAAATAAAACCCTCAGAGCATGCTGTTAATACACAAACAGACAGGCAGGTCTATGTTTACAGTGCCCTACTGTACTTTGGGTGGAAAATGGTCTCCTCGCAGCAATAGCCTTTACAATTAAAGCCCACTGAATTTTTCCACATTTTGTTGTTACAAACCCTGAATTTAAAATAGATTAAATGTCAATTAAATGTCAATTTCTTTGTCACACAATACCCCATAATGTCAAAGTGGAATAATATATATATATATATATATATATATATATATATATATATATATATATATATATATATATATATATATATATATATATATTTTTTTTTAAACAATTTAATACAAAATGAAAAGCTGAAATGTCTTATGTTGATAAGTATTCAACCCCTTTGTTATGGCAAGCCTAAATAAGTTCAGAAGTACAAATGTGCTTAACAAGTCACCTAAGTTATATGGACTTACTTTGTATGCAATAATAGTGTTTAACGTGATCTTTTTTTTATGACACCTCTGTACCCCACACATACAATTATTTGTAAGGTCCCTCACTCTTAGCAGTGAATATCAAACAATGATTCAACCACAAAGACCAAGGAGGTTTTCCAATGCCTCGCAAAAAGGGCACCAATTGGTAGATGGGTAAAAAAAAATGTAATACAAAAAATGAAAGGAGACATTGAATATCCCTTGGAGCATGGTGATGTTATTAACACTTTGGATGGTGTATCAATACACCCAGTCACTACAAAAGATAAGGGAGTCCTTCCTAACTCCGGAAACCGCTCAGGGATTTCACCATGAGGCCAATGGTGACTTTAAAACAGTTACAGAGTTTAATGGCTGAGATAGTTTTCTCCTGAGAATTGATCAACAACATTATAGTTACTCCACAATACTAACCTAAATGACAGAGTGAAAAGAAGGAAGCCTGTACAGGACAATACTATTCTAAAACATGCATTCAGTTAGCAACAAGGCACTAAAGTAAAAAAATGACTTTGTCCTGAATACAAAGTGTTATGTGCATATCCAATACAACACATTACTGAGTACTACTCTCCATACTTTCAAGCATAGTGGTGGCTGCATCATGTTATGGATATGCTTGTAATCATTAAGGACTGGGGAGTTTTTCAGGATAAAGAAGAAATGGAATGGAGCTGAGCACAGGCAAAATTCTAGAGGAAAATCTGGTTGAGTCTGCTTTCCACCAGACACTGGGTGATCAATTCACCTTTCAGCAGGACAATAACCTAAAGCACAAGGCCAAATCTATGCTGGAGTTGTGTTTTATTTGATTTATTTAACAAAAACATTGTTTACCTTTATTTAACTATTTTCAATGACGTCCTAGGAACAGTGGGTTAACTGCCTTGTTCAGGGGTAGAACGACAGATTTTTACCTTGTCAACTCAGGCATTTGATCTTGTAACCTTTCGGTTACTAGTCCAATGCGCCCACCACTAGGCTACCTGCCGCCCCAGTGAATGTTCCCGAGTGGCCTCGTTACAGTTTTGACTTAAATCTGCTTGAAAATCTATGGCAAGATCTGAAAATAGGTTGTCAAGCATTGATCAACAACCAATTCGCCACTACGGCCTATTTATTGCCTTACCTCCTTACTCCATTTGCACACACTGTATACAGAGTTTTCTATTGTGTTATTGACTCTCAGAGTGACGTTTTAATACTAGTAGCCTGGTATGGTTCCAGTGGATGTACTCATCCTCCGGTTAAATATGCATGGCGATCCCCCGGCGGCCTATGAGCCCTCCTACACACAGTACAGAGTCAATAGCATATCTAACAGATACTACCAATGGCATGATTATTCTTCTTTTTTTTTTTTATAAAAGCAGTACGTTGCTCTCTCGGGCTTGGGGATTGTTCTGTGTGCGTTGTCGAGATCTACTAAAGTTTCAGATGCGGTGATGTCGTGAGAGGTCAGGAGCAACACATAACCAACCCTCTTGAAGCTCTAACCCGAAAAAGGCACGCACTTTAAAATGTATGGCTGGTGCATTTTTAACGGCTCCGATATAAAATAGAAATGACTCACGCGTTTTCCCTCCCTCACTTTCTCTTGCTTTCTGGGAGGCTGAAAAGGGGTCAGGCTGAGCACACCTGGGGACGGCCCTCCACAGTGTGCAGTGAAACGAGATTAGGACGGGAACAACAGTTGGCCGGTCAGCTCTCTCAACATGACAAGAGGGGTTTCTCCTTCCCTCATTCTCTGTTCATCTGACTCACTCTCCCCCTCTCTGCATTTCTCTACAACCACATTTCTCTATACTTTTTCCACATACATTATTTTCCCCTCCCTCCCTCCCTCCGTCCCGGAGGTGTTGTGCAGCTGCAGCGCTCTCCTAATCTCATTAAAAAGGCGCCCTTCCCTGTGACACTGACCTCATCAGAGTGGGACCAACTCGGACCACAAAGCCACCCTGCATGCCTGTTAACCTGTCACCTTTCTGACACGGCCACAAGAGAACCTGCTCCCCCTCCTCATTCCTCCCCACGCAGCAGCTGTCGCGTTCACTCGCTGCCGCAAAGAGCCAGAGTAACAAGAGCACAATTTGCTATCCCACAAACACCACTAAGAAAATTGTCCTTGAGTGATACAAGTAGTTATCACTTTACGCAGGTCTGTGCCACTAAGAAAACAATCCTTGACCTGATACAAGTGGCTACATTATCACTTTACTTAGGTCTGTGCCACTAAGAAAACAATCCTTGACCTGATACAAGTGGCTACATTATCACTTTACTCAGGTCTGTGCCACTAAGAAAACAATCCTTGACCTGATACAAGTGGCTACATTATAACTTTACATAGGTCTGCAGCACAAACACTACTAAGAAAGGGTCTTGGAGTGATATCAGTAGCTACATTAGGGTTGGGCGATATTACAATAGTATCGGATATCGAAGATGGACAGCCATCGTCAATGGTGACGACGTCGTGATATGACAGACGATGTATAGCCTATTTAAACTTGACTGGCACCGCGCAGTAAAGAGCTGACCGGGCAGCCCACAGCAGAGCCATGCCAAGTGGCCTGTTCTTTTGCTATAACCTGCATAATCTATTGAAATAAATGTGTTATAAACAACTTACAGAAAGCAAGCGAATAAATGTCGACAGAGCTAAGATTTCCGCCAAAGCAGCTCAAAATATCCAGTCAGAAAATATTTATATTTTCTCTCATTGTCGGATGACCTGGGCCATATAGCAGAACACTCCGGTGTCTGCGATTATTTTAAAGGCCTCATTTGGTCTTTCCTCTCCATTTGATATGAATACGACTTTTGTTTTTATGCTGGCTTTCTCCTGACCTGATACCTCATGATCAAACAATGAATTTAACTAACAGAGTTCTCCGAAAGTTTGAAGTTGTTTTTGAATATCCTAAAAACATGATAGGCCTAAGGTAATAATGAGAGAGGTAGAATTAACAACAGTGAGGTAGAAAAATCCAACAAGTACATTTGAACAAACCAGAGCTTCGTGTAAAATTTTTTACGCATGCATCCCTCCTTGCCGTTGCAAACCAAATAGCCAAAAGCCAAACACTATATGAAAATAGCCTATCAAAGGCACTAAGACAAGTTAAAGTTATCTAGAGTATTTCCCAAAGAAGCTATTCTAATAAAGTGTTTGACCTAAAGACGCAGCTTTCAAATGGGAACCAGTGTGAACGTCAGAGTCGAGAGGCTATTCTCTATCACAGCGTTATTCTGAATGAGAACAAAATACAGGCAACAAGAAGTGAAATTGAGCAAACAATATCATGATGGAAAAATCGAATGAGAAGTCAAAGGAAAAAAACTTACAACGGAGCAAAGCTTATGAAATAAATGATGTGTAGAGTAGGCCTAAACGATACCATCGTATATCACAATGTTTAATGGGCACTTAATACGATAGGAGAAAGGTACAATAGGAGAAATGTTGACAACGCATAATGTCAAAGCGGAATTATGTTTTTAGACATTTTTACTAATTATTTTAAAAAATTTAAAAGCTGAAATGTCTTGAGTCAAGAAGTATTCAACACCTTTGTTATGGGAAGCCTAAATAACTTCAGGTAATAAGTTGCATGAACTAACTCAGTGTGCAATAATGGTTAACATATATATATTTTTTTTGACTACCTCATCTCTGTACCCCACACATACAATTATCTGTAAGGTTCCTCAGTCGAGCATGGTGATGTTATTAATTACACTTTGGATAGTGTATCAATACACCCAGTCACTACAAAGACACAGGCATCCTTCCTAACTCAGTTGACAGAGAGGAAGGAAACCGCTCAGGGATTTCATCATGACTAATGGTGATTTTAAACCAGAGTTAAATGGCTTTGATAGGAGAAAACCGAGGATGGATCAACAACATTGTAGCTACTCCACAATGCTAACCTAAATGACAGAGTGAAAAGGCATGCACCCTGTTTGCAATAAGGCACTAAAGCAATACTGCAAATAAATGAACTGAATACATAGCATTATGTTGGGGGCAAGTACAACACAACACTCACTGAGTATCTGTCTTCATAATTTCAAGCATGGTGGTGGCAGGATCATGTTATGGGTATGCTTGTCATCGGCAAGGACTAGGGAGTGTTGGGGGGGGGGGGGGGGGGGGGGGGGGGTTAAAAAAAAGGAAAAAAATCCTAGAGGAAAACCTGATTCAGTCTGCTTTCAAACAGACACAGAGACAAATCCACTTTTCAGCAGGACAACAACCTAAAGTGCAAGGCCAATTATACACTGGAGTTACTTACCAAGATGGCATTGCATGTTCCTGAGTGGCCTCGTTACAGTTTTGAGTTAAATCGTCTTGAAAATCTATTGCAAGACTTGAAAATGGCTGTCCAGCAAAGACCAACAACCAACTTGACAGAGTTGGAAGAATTGAAAAAAAGAATAAAATGGGCAAATATTGCACAAAGACTCAAATAGGTGTAATCGCTGCCAAAGGGGATTTTAACGTGTATTGACTCAGGGCGTTGAATACTTATCTAATCAAAAATACATGATATATGTAGATCATTGACAAAAAAACAGACAATTAAATCCCTTTTAATCACACCTTGAGACAACAAAATGTGGAAAAAGTCAAGGTGAGTGAATTCATTCTGAAAGCACTGCAGAAGGATGGTGATAATTGTCGCTGCTCAGCAATCATCACTGCAGGCTTGGGCTAAGGAAGAGATACTACCAACTACTAGCCAAGGGCCTTGGAGCTATTTTAAGACCATTGTGCTGGCTCTACTCTGGTTGACGAGTATTACTCCATTATAGGGGCAATGACACTATCCTTCTACACAGCCAAATTAGATAATAGAATCAGATAGATACATGACTGAATAAAGAGCACGGTGGCTTGCTACAGCCTTGACCTTGCTTAACGCCACAGGCCACTGTTTACACACAACAGTAGCGTGAGGGTTGAAAGAAGAGGAGAGGAGGATAGGATAGGACAAAGGCGAGGCAGTAGACCTGGCAAGGGGATTCACATCTGAACTAGGCGACCAAAAACGTTCACTCAAAGAAAGGCCAGCTATTCAGCTCACAGAATCATATGGCAATCTTGTACACTTGTCTCCAGTCTCTTGAGTCGACAGTCAGGCTAACCGTTAACTGAATAATAGCCTGAGTGAGTGAGATATTTATTCCACTGTTGTTGTAGCTTAGCGCAGAGGCAGGTCTTGAAAGACTGCAGGTAAACCATCAGCTTGATGTTTCCGGCCTAACTGCCACTTCCTTGGCTCTCACCAGACACCCTGTAATACCAGCTATTTCTCTAGACAAAACCTCAATAGAGCTCAGGAGAGGCTCATAAAATTAGATCCACAGCACATAGCTGTCAAGATGCCGGACTGTTTTCTAGCTAAGTAGTCGGCGAAGCAGTCGTCCAACGCAATGAATAGCAGAGCGTTTCTCTTCACCTTATGTCTTTTTCACTCACAGTTGATAAAACAGAGTGTGAAAAAACAGGGAACATTTAATGGCTGCTCTTGGGTCAGAGGTCCTTTCAAGCTCGGACCAGATCCTCTCCAATACCCCATCTTTAAGGTCTGATCCCAGGTCAGTTGAAGTTAAATCCGCCCCAAAAAGAGAAAGAGCCATGTGAGACTGTGGAACTTGTTTTGAGAATGGGTCAACATTCCTTAAAGGAGAACTCCACTCAAAAACAACATTTTGGTATTTGTTTCATTAGTCCATTGTTGACATAGTCCCTAAACGTTTTGCTTGTCAGCAATCAAGTTTTCACGATATCTAACTTTCAAAATACAGAAATCATCCCCGTATGATGCATTTTGGAATCACACTGTAGGTCTAAGGAATGTGATTTCACCCAATAGTATGGTCATATATGACCAAATTAACCCTGACACTGTATGTATCAAATTACATTTTAACACAGTTTAGATGTAATTGTACAATTATTTTGCATGCTCCGAGTCTCAGATGTGGTTTTGCATAAGGACAATTTAAGACAGTCTTCTCTTAGACTGAAAAACAGATTCTTATCTCCAGGCCATCAGACTTAAATACTCACCGTTTGCTAGCCTCCGCCCAATGCCCTGCCCTGAACTTTAGTCACTGTTACTTGCCGGCTACCACCCGGTACTCAACCCTGCACCTTAAGAGACTGGTGTCCTACGTATTGGTCACTTTAATAATAATGTTTACATACTTTATTCTAGTGAAGGCTCATCCTATATAACTACATCTCCACACATCTTTTCATATACTGTCCATAATGTCTATACACACTCATTGCTCGTTCTAATAGTTCTATATCTCTTAATTCCTTTCTTTTACTTTTTGGGATTTGGGTGTATTGTTTTGTATTACTGTACTGTTAGAGCTAAGAACATAAGCATATCGCTACACCTGCGATAACATGTGCAAAATACGTGTATGTGAGCAAAACAAGGTGCTTTATTGTTTTTTTACAGAAATGTAATATAGATATTTTATTACTTGTTATTTTAGTTGTTCTACCAGTTGGCTTCCTTTTTAATTGAAGAATATGTTGCTAAGTGGTTATTCTGTGACTTTAGCTAATAAGCTTTATTTTCTTTGCCATAGTATTGTTTTGGTATCGGGTATTGTGTTGGTATCGGGTATTGTGTTGGTATCGGGTATTGTGTTGGTATCGAGTATTGTGTTGGTATCGGGTATTGTGTTGGTATCGGGTATTGTTTTGGTATCGGGTATTGTGTTGGTATCGGGTATTGTGTTGGTATCGGGTATTGTGTTGGTATCGGGTATTGTTTTGGTATCGGGTATTGTGTTGGTATCGGGTATTGTGTTGGTATTGTGTTGGTATCGGGTATTGTGTTGGTATCGGGTATTGTTTTGGTATCGGGTATTGTTTTGGTATCGGGTATTGTTTTGGTGTTGAGTGTCGTGAAACTAAACGTGCTATCAAAGTCAACATTCTGACACCGTGACAACACTTGTATGTTTCGAAGTTTGGATAGCACAGTACAGCGAGTAAAGCACAGTAGAGTATAGTACAATACAGTACTGAGTACAGTAATAGTACAGCACTGTACAGTGAGTAGAGCACAGTAGATTACGTATTTGTACTGCACTGTACTCTACTGATGTCCAAACTTGTGAAACATGGGGAGAATGACATCAATATCCATATTTATGCATTTCTGTTTAGTACAGATCAGGAATCCATGATGTAATTCCGTTATCAATATCCACTTCACTTACTGGAAAATGTGGTCGCATAAAAACCTGAGGGAGATTTTACCGTAACTCCGTTACCAAAGTTTTGAATAGACACAGTTTTCCCACTATATTCGTTTTAGTACATTTTTCAGTAGAAATTGTTAAAAGTTTTCGTTGTGCGTATGGTTTGTTAAACTTTGAAATCATAGTTTTTTGTTTGGCATACATTTTAAAGTAAAGAATCTCAGTCAAAGCGTAATTCTGTTAGTGTGGAATTGCCCACAGCAGGCTGGTAAAGCTAACATTAGCAGGCTAGTAGGGCTAACATTAGCATGCTACTTGGCTAGCATCCTTGCAAGCCGATTTGTCCCAAACTCATAATGTATTTGCTTGTAGGTTGGCTGACATTTTAACTGAACGAATTGGTTTCATTTGAAGTTACACTTTTAAAGTTATTTCTGTTGGTGTTTACATAATAGGGAATATGCTGGCTTGCCGGGTCCTCCGTATAACGTCACACCCAGCAAAAACATTTTTTTTCCCGACATATCTTCCGCATTCTTTGGATTTCTGATTTGTTTTATGTATGCAGAAAAATGTTAAAGTGAGGCATTATTTGCATTGGGACTTTTGATCCATATACTAATGCAAATCCATATGTTACATGTGGTTACGTTTATGCTACCTACCCTTTAAAATACCCTCAGGCCTCCAGTGTTCACAAACTGAGGTGGTGAGAGCAAATTAACTGCCTGACATTTCCTGGGCTGAAAACGTTATGGGCCGGACTAGATTAGTCTCCTGTACATTCAGGAACAAAGGGACACCGAGGAGGTGGCAAACAAATCACTGCCTCAGCCCTCGTGTAAACACGAGGGAGAAAACGATCCACACGCACACAACCTGGAACATCTCCTTCCTGTGTCAGAGCAACAGCAGGGAGGAAATGTTTGGGCTGTCCCAAATGGAGAGCTGATCAAGGGGGAAGCGTCACAGAAACCCTTCACAGAAACTCTCCATGAGGCTCCCTTCTCCGGGCCACCCCAGCCAGATACCAGGAAAAAAGGAGGGAACTCGACCACCCCCTCTTGGGTAAAATGCCCCCCCCCCCCCCCCCCCCACTTCCTTATCTTCTTACTGTGATAGCTTTAATCTGACAATGCACACGCTCTGAGGGTTCAGTCAGCATTTGAACTGCCTCACTTCACTGCGAGTCGATTGGACTGGCTTTGTTACGTTTGAAGCTACAGTTTTTCTATCTGTGTCTGTCTGTCTTGTCTGTCTGTCTGCGTCTCTAGCACTATCAATGCTATTTCCCAGTTCCAATATCAATCTCTCCCTCTTTCGATAAACCAGTACTTATTTTTCAGAGGCAGAAAGGGAGAGATGAAGAAAGGAACAGAGGGCTCTTTCTATCCCCCCCTTCTCTTTCCATCTACACCTCTCCTGCTGCTTCTAAAGTCTCTTCTTTCCTACAGCTGAGAAAGCTTTGAGCAAAGCACAGGCAGCTTCAAACGTCTCATCCATTTATACACAGAGCTCTGGCATCCCTCTCGCCTCCTCCTTTCCCTCAGCTGCCTGCCCCCCCCCCCCTTCCTTTCCCCCTCAAGTGCTCTCTCCTTCAGGCAGAGGCTGCAACAGCATGGCTGCCTCTCTCACAGGCAGGCAAATCAGACACACACACACACACACACACACACGTTATATACTGACCCCCTCTGCCCATTGCAGGCCCACTGTAGTAGCCCGAGCTCTCACTGACAATCAGTCCCAGATCCAGGCCTTCCTCTCCTCTCCTATGTAGGGTTGTTCAGTCCTGTTTTCCTCTCCTCCCCCCACCTCTTCCACTTTCTTGCTACTCACGCGTCGAGAGGCGAAATGAGGCGCGCTGGAAATGTGCTGGGGCTGACAATGGAATATGGCTGCTCTGAATGCACAAGACTTTAATGGGCTGAATTAGCAGTGCGAGTGAGTCTCTCCCTTTCGCTCCCTCCCTTTCTCTCGATCTCTCTGCCTAGCTCGGTCGTCCCCTCCCCCACGCCTTGCTGCACAGCCATTCCAGACACACACGCTGCTTACAAAGCTGAGAGACAGAGAGGGAAGGGCCAGCCGGCCATGAAAGTGCTTTGTTTCTCCCAGCTCTGGGATCATTTCCACAGGCCTGCTCTGCTGTGCCCCCTCAGGATTCCTCCCTGTTACACATACTGACTCACAGTCTTTCCACAGGGCTTTAGGGGGTGCGCTTGTGTACACTAAACATTTATTCATCCCAATCGCTTCGATTACAGACATTATTATGAGGTAGTCATTTCACAGTTAAAGCTTGTGAACAAAGATTGAGATTTTTTTTGAAGAAAAAAAAGCCTGATAAAAAATGATGGGGATGGGGATAGTAAAATACCCAGCATGCAATTAATTTCCCTGCTGTGTTAACAAATCAAAGTAGATCAGAGAAAAACACGATTTAAATGAATTAATGTTGTCACATTAAGTGAGCGTATGCTTTGACTGACTACATTAGCCCCTATACCCACGTCGGCCATTACAAAAAATGAAGAACGTTTTCAGAGGCGAGTCGCTCGTGTGAAGTGGCTGCCTGGTCTTCTCCCAACCCAAACCCACACACACCCACACTGCTAAATAGAGACAGAGCTAATCCTGTTTCAGCATGGCAGGACGGGATTATAACATACTAGGAGTTTATACAGCCCCGGCGATGGCTCTGTGCGATGAGGAAGAGATGACCTCTGGGAAGAATGTGTTCCTTCAAATAATTAAGTGTTATGTGAGAAATGACATCTTACAGCACAGCTGTTTACCAGAGATCGGCCCCCCAGGAGTAAATGTGTGAAGCCACGGCGGCCGGCTAAAGTAAGGACGCGAGCGGCCGTAGAATTCCGCAATCATCTCAGCTAGCTGGCTGCCTATATTGCTTCTCTGTCTTAACCAGTGTTGCAACACGCTGCAGGCGTCCCTTGAAGGTGGGTAATCCGTACAAAGCCCTGTACTGGATGAAGGAAACAGACCAAGGACTTGTGTAGTACTTTTTCCATCTGTTTGAAAGAAAAAAACACAAACACCTATAGGGCTAGGCAATTTGTTAGTGCATTTAAATCGCTATGGTAATATGGACGTGTACGACATCAACATCACCACGTTTCAGCGTCCTGTACAGGTCTAGCCTGTTTGTCCACATGGTACAGCCCTGACAGCCCCTCGCAGTCTTTTGGTCAGACGGGATTCCAGAAATGGCTGCACCTGCCCGAAAGATACACTGAACACTACCTAGGGGACGAAGTGAGCCCACCACGTTTTCATAAACACTGTAGAGACGGGAGGACACATGGCGTATACTACGGCCAATTCCAAGGTCATTGGCTTTAATCATATACGTGGTCATAACTAATCTTCCTGTCAAAAACAAGTGCTCCGCAGCAGAAGACAGAGCCCTGAGAAAACCACTATGTAAAGTCCATACCAAAACAGTAAACAAGTGTTATGTCCGCGTAAGTGCAGCACTAGACGTAAATCCCCCCCCCCCCCCCCCGGGTCACGCACCACAATAGCTCCTTTGATGCTTAACAAATGTTTGGGAAATGGGGGGGGGCTAACCAGAGCCAGCAGCACACTGAAGGTCAAGGAGACGACCAGATGTTGGAAAACAGAGTTTATGTGGCCAGCATGGATCCTGATATTAAATATTTCCACAAGGCACAACCACAGCTCTTGACAGGGTTTTCCTGTATCGCCGTCCAACAGGACTATAAACTTAGCAGCTCTCGCCACTGTGACCCATAAGCCTGCACACTACGCTGACCTCCGGACAACATGCTCTCGCGTCTATAATGTGTACGCCCTACATAGGCCTGCTGTGAGTGACTGTACGTAGATCTGTAAACAGAAAATGGCATTCTGAACTAAGGAATCAGCGTACCTCCTCCCCATACTTCTATTTAATTCCAATATCAATATGCCTTTTACTACCTTCAACACAATACAGACGGAAAACAAGGAGGCTTTTAAAGAAGGAATGATTTCTAAACGCTTTGCAGTATGCCATCTTGATTCATGGTACTCTACGCTCCATCTGTCAGGAGGCAGAAGGCATTGTGTGTGTGTGTGTGTGTGTGTGTGGGGGGGGGGGGTCTAGAACAAACAAACAAGCCCAGTCGTCTAAAAAAGTGGCCTTCTGAAACCGAGGGAAATGTGGAGAGAGAGAGAGAGAACAAGCTCTCGCCACCACAGCCAATGTGTTCGGCGAGCACGAGGGCAGTGGTAAGACTGAAACACAATACCCACCCCACACAGCTGTGTACTGCGTCCAGCCTGCAGTAAACATAGGCCTACATTTAAGAAATTGACCGGACCCATATGCATTGGGTGCGTAACCTGATTAGGACGTCAAGGAAAGAACGGTGTGTCCTTCTTACGAAACTCAAATGTGCAATTTGAACTTAACTGTCCACATTCACTTTTCCTCAGCCAACAAGACGATTAATAAACTGCAAAATCACTAGCCTGTCAATCTACT
The DNA here is from genome assembly GCF_013265735.2 of Oncorhynchus mykiss. NCBI lineage: Eukaryota > Metazoa > Chordata > Actinopteri > Salmoniformes > Salmonidae > Oncorhynchus > Oncorhynchus mykiss. The sequence continues at coordinate 55,364,456 of NC_048566.1, read as the reverse complement.
ATACCCCCATAGTAGAAAAGTTTCCTATTCTATTGGTCAACTTGTCGTTCTGTGCGAGAAAGAAATTCCCTATTCCAAAACAGTTGTGGGAAGATAGATCCTAAATTCATACAACCGGTAGGCCTACGCTACGTCCGAAAAACTTAAAAAGTAATAAGTCTGATGCACCATGCCAACACATTTAGCTTAAAATGTTGATCATCTATTATTTCTACAAATGTTAAGTGCAGCAATGAACGCACAAGGCAGTAGGCTACGCAAATGTTTGTTTCATAATGCAATTATTGGGAAAACACAGTTGTCAAAAGCACACTGCACATGCGAGCGGTTTCATGAAATAGAGAGGGAAGATCTAAAGATGCAACAATTAGCATGGGTTACTAATAGACTAGGATTGTGCCTTTGGCTACTGGACAGAAAAAACGGTGATTTGAAAACCAATAGAACATGAGAAACATATGGAAGTCTTTATAATTGCCTGCATGTCTGGTTGGATTTTGGCTAGGCTCATTTGAAGCATGGTAAGACATGCCTCATATGTAGTAAAATGTAAAGGGTTGAACCAATTCAGAATATGCTTTAAAAATGCTTACTGCCTCCAGCTCAGTGTTATGCACTGAAGCCTGCCCAGTTGCCTATGCACTTGAATGGCGAATGGAAAGTGCACTTCAATTACCAGGTGAGAAATAAAAATAGTAGCTCTTTAATCGTGGCCATCAAAACTATTTATGATTTTTCTATTCAGATTGCAATTAGATGCAGAAAAAGCAGCAGCTACTCTTCCTGGGGTCCACACAAAACACAGAAAATGACAAAATACAGAACACCAATGGACAGGAACAGCGACACAAATCCAAACTAAGAACACCACGGCCAAAGAGCAAGACGACAACTTAAAAAAATATATATATATATATATATAAATTAAAAATATCAAAATATGATGGGTGTGTTTAGAGTTCGTCAAATGAAATAAAATTGTATTAATCACATGCTTAATAGACAACAGGTGTAGACTAACAGTGCTTACTTAAGGCTCCTACTCAATACACAATGATTGCATGTCTTTTGGGGTATATATGGGTTTTTGAGCTGTGCTTTAACTGGCTGAATAGAGAATTTGGTACTTTCAGCACGTCAATACTTCTTACAAAGACCAGCGGTGACGAAGTCAATCTCTCCTCCAATTTGAACCAGGAGAGACTGACATGCATTTTAAATGACATTGGCCCTTTGTGTACATTTGAGGGCCAGACCTGCTGCTCTGTTATGGTCCAGCTGCAGCTTTTTTTTAGGTCATTGTTTTTGCTGCACCTGACCATACAACTGGGCAATAAAAAGAAAAACAGCACCTAAAAAGAAAAACAACTAAACCAACTCAGTGAAGTCTTCAGTCTTAACTGCCGAAACAACGGGGTTATGGCAGAATCGAGGCTACCTTTTCCTTAGAAACACACACGATAGAAAGGTAGACTGAGCTAAGCATTCCCCTTGCTTTGTTCCCTTGATTTTGGTTCACTGTAGAGTGGAGGCAGAGGGGGGTACAGAGGGGCAGACATGTGGAAAACAATTAGTGTGGAGTGTTTTTACTGGAGTCCTGCGGGGCAGGGGTGCTTCAAAAGGGCCCAGCGGTAGCAACCCAGGAGCTAGAGCCTGGACAAAAACACGGCCGACCGACACTTCGCCAGCTAACCCCTCCAACCTAACAAAACACATCTCTCTCTGCTCAGACAATCCCAGGCGTTCAGCTATGTGAGCTATCCACTAGAGTAAACTCTGGGCTGGGAGAATAATTCCACTCTGGCGAAAGCAGCGGACAGCCGTAATGCTGCAAAATGACTAGATAATTCACTGCACTCATGGAAGCTTACCCTCGGTGCATTCCTCTTGGCACATTTCCCAAGATGGCATCTAAAAATGTAAATATTGTGTTGCCATCTGGTGTATATTTAAATTTTTTGACCTGGTCAAGAACACTGACAGTGAACTACCTGAATAAGATGCCTTATCACTCCAGAGATATCAATAGAAGCAGTGCCATGATCCCGTGCGGCTCAGTTGGTAGAGCAGGGCGCTTGTAACGGCAGGGTTTTGGATTCGTTTCCCACGGGGGACCAGTACAAAAAAAGTACAACAAAAAAATGTATGCCGTCACTACTGTGAGTTTCTCTGGATAAAAACATCTGCTAAATTACCAAAATGTAAGGCCCTAATTTCTTATACTCAACACAACCTAAGATAAGACATTAGGAGCTCAGGAGAAAGATAGGAATGAGGAGTGAGATTGAGATGCTGCAAATCGGCATGTGGAAACTGTTTATTACTGTTAGCAAAACAATGTCCACACAGGGTAGAACACTTTTACAATACAAGACGAAACCAGTAGCTTCAAGCTTTAATTTTAGGCTAACTTTCCTTGCTACCGTACAGCTGAATTCACTACCCGAGTACTTTGTTTGTGATAATATGCTAACCATAACGCAAAATATGCGAATACCAAAGCTGATTTTCACCAAAAACATTATTAATTCACTCTGTCTCCCATGCCAAAAACAAATTAACTTAGTCTCCCTCGCCTCCCATCTGGTTTCCACTAGATTCCCGTAGGCACATTCTGTGTCACGGATGACATCATTACTTTCTTAAAGAGACGGCGCAAATTTCTATAAAATAAGAAATTGCTTCTTCTATGCAAATGTTGTTGATCAGTAAATTGAAATATGTTCTCCTAGCAGTTGCCAATAAAATAAGTTCTAAATGGAAGGTATTGTTTGTCATCTGTAGCCTAATGAAATCGGCAACAAAAAAAAAACAACTCAATGCATGCATGCACGCGCAAACACAAACACCGACACACACACACACACACACACACACACACACCTATTGAATAAAACGGATTCACCTGGAATTGGAATAGACCTAGGCTACATCTTGATTTACACAGTTTATCAATAGAAATGTACCATTCAAATACAGTTGAAGTCAGAAGTTTACATACACTTAGGTTGGTGTCATTAAAACTAGTTTTTCAACCACTCCACAAATTTCTTGTTAACAAACTATAGTTTTGGCAAGTCGGTTAGGACATCTACTTTGTGCATGACACAAGTCATTTTTCCAACAATTGTTTACAGATTATTTCACTTATAATTCACTGTATCACAATTCCAGTGGGTCAGAAGTTTACATACACTAATTTGACTGTGCCTGTAAACAGCATGGAAAATTCCCGAAAATCATATTATGGCTTTAGAAGCTTCTGATAGGCTAATTGACAAGGAAGAAGCCCCTGCTCCTAAACCGTCATAAAAAATCCAGAATACGGTTTGCAACTGCACATGGGGACAAAGATCGTACTTTTTGGAGAAATGTCCTCTGCTCTGATGACACAAAAATAGAACTGTTAGGCCATAATTACTATCGTTATGTTTGGAGGAAAAAGGGGGATGCTTGCAAGCCGAAGAACACCATCCCAACCGTTAAGCACAGGGGTGGCAGCATCATGTTGTGGGGGTGCTTTTCTGCACGAGGGACTGGTGCACTTCACAAAATAGATGGCATCACGAGGTTGGAAAATTATATATTGAAGCAACATCAAGACAGGAAGTTAAAGCTTGGTTGCAAATGGGTTTTCCAAATGGACAATGACCCCAAGCATACTTACAAAGTTGTTGCAAAATGGCTTAAGGACAACAAAGTCAAGGTATTCGAGTGGCCATCACAAAGCCCTGACCTCAGTCCTATGGAAAAATTGTGGCCAGAACTGAAAAGCGTGTGCGAGCAAGGAGGCCTACTTGACTCAGTTACATCAGCTCTGAATGTCAGGAGGAATGGGCCAAAATTCTCCCAATTTATTGTAGGAAGCTTGTGGAAGGCTACCCAAAACATTTGACCCAAGTTAAACAATTTAAAGGCACTGCTACCAAATACAAACTGAGTGTGTAAACTTCTGACCCACTGGGAATGTGATGAAAGAAATAAAAGCTGAAATAAAATCACTCTACTATTATTCTGACAATTCACATTCTTAAAATAAAGTGGTGATCCTAACTGACCTAAGACAGGGAATTTGTACGAGGATTAAATGTCAGGAATTGTGAAAAACTGAGTTTAAATGTATTTGGCTATGTAAACTTCTGACTTCAACTGTAAATGATTACCATTTTGTTGTTTGTTTTTATCAAAGTCAAATCGATTGTATGATTGTATAATGGAGTCATAATGCATACATTGCTGTCTGTAAAGAATTGACAAACATTTTCAAATGTAATGATATTGAACTCAAAATATGCCCAACAATTGAACAGTAGCTAAACTTACAGTACCTTCAGAAAGTATTCACACCCTTTTCCTTTTTTCCATATTTTGTTGCATTACACCCTGAATTTAAAATGGATTAAATTGAGATTTTTGAATCACTGGCCTACACACAATACCCCGTAATGTCAAAGTGGAATTGTGTTTTTCAAAAAAATATAAATAATTGTATTCAAGCCATTTTTGATGGAAAGCCTAAATAAGTTCAGGAGAAAAAAATGGCAAGGACTCACTATGTCAAATAATAGTGTTTAACATCTCTGTACCCCACACACACACAAATTCCCTCAGTTGAGCAGTGAATTTCAAACAGATTCAACCACAAAGACCAGGGAGGTTTTCCAATGCCTCGCAAAGAAGGGTAGATGGTAGATGGGTAAAAACAAAAAAAAAGCAGACATTGAATATCCTTTTTGAGTATGGTGAAGTTATTAATTACACTTTGGATGGTGTATCAATACAGCCAGTCTGCAAAGTTGCAGGCCTCCTTCCTAACTCAGATGCCGGAGAAAAAGGAAACCAGTCAGGGATTTTACCATGAGGCCAATGGTGAAATGTGGGTGTATGCTATTCTGCTTCTCATGGCCCCTTGAAAGTTTCCACAAATTGTGTGAGGGGTAGGAATGGGCGTATTTCTCCATCCCCTTCTCCATTCATTGTATTGGGCAGTACAAAGGAGAGAAATGGCTCAGTCCCTGGAGCAAAAACCTTGTGATATCCAGGAGCACGAGTATAGGATAAGCTCCTCCCAAACGTTTTAAACCTGCATCTTTCATTGTTAATGTGGGATTCAATGACTTTATGAAGAGCAGCTCAGAACAGCTGGAGATGGATTTTAAAGAACTTATTGGGGCTCTACTCGACACCTACAAACTCCCCATAATATCTGGCCGTGCACTCCCTAAATCGTAGCATTGAACGTCAGCAAACTCTTAGCCCTCCATAACTGGCTACATGATCATTGTAACATTTACTGACAATAGCTTGTTTTATAAGGAGGATGGGATACACCCAAATAATCTGGGTTCCTGGATCCTTTCACAGCACTATAAGGACGTGTTGAGACAATGACTTGTCGATGACCTACGCCCACCTCAGTTAATGCCTACCATTGTGTCGCTGAGTTGTCATAATGCTTCAGCAAATGTACACTAACGTTCAAAAGTTTGGGATCACTTAGAAATGTCCTTGTTTTTGAAAGAAAAGCACATTTTCTGTCCATTAAAATAACATTGAATTGATCAGAAATACAGTGTAGACATTGTTAATGTTGTAAAAGACTACTGTAGCAAGAAACGGTAGATTTTTTATGGAATATCCACAAAGGCGTACAGAGGCCCATTATCAGCAACCGTCACTCCTGTGTTCCAATGTCACGTTGTGTTAGCGAATCCAAGTTTATAATTTTAAAAGGCTAATTGATCATTAGAAAACCTTTTTGCAACTATGTTAGCACAGCTGAAAAGTGTTGTCCTGGTTAAAGAAGCAATACAACTGGCCTTCTTTAGACTAGTTGAGTATCTGGAGCATCAGCATTTGTGGGTTCAATTACAGGCTCAAAATGGCCAGAAATAAAGAACTTTCTTCTGAAACTCGTCAGTCTATTCTTGTTCTTTGAAATGAAGGCTATTCCATGCGAGAAATTGCCAAGAAACTGAAGATCTCGTACAACGCTGGGTACTACTCCCTTCAAAGAACAATGCAAACTAGCTTTAAACAGAATAGAAAGAGGAGTGGGAGGCCCCGGTGCACAACTAAGTAAGAGGACAAGTACATTAGTGTCTAGTTTGAGAAACAGACGCCTCATCTGTCCTCAACTGGCAGCTTCATTAAATAGTACCCACAAAACACCAGTCTCAACATCAATAGTGAAGAGGCGACTCCGGGATGCTGGCCAGAAGGGCAGAGTTGCAAAGAAAATTTAATATCTCAGACTGGCCAATAAAAATAAAAAATGGGCAAAAGAACAGACACTAGACAGAGGAACTATGCCTTGAAGGCCAGTATCCCGGAGTCACCTATTCACTGTTGACACTGAGTTTTGCTTTAAAGCGGCATCCAAATCCATCGAATGTAGTGATCACAAAACAGTAGCCATATCTAGGAAAACCAAAGTTCCAAAAACTGGGCCTCATATTGTGGATGAGAGGTCATACAATAAGTTTTGTAGTGATTCCTATGTTGTTGATGGAAATAATATTTGTTGGTCAGTGGTGTGTAATGAGGAGCAACCAGACGCTCCACTTGACACATTTATGAAATTGCTTATTCCAGTTACAAATAAGCATGTTACCCATTATGAAAATGACTGTAAAAACAGTTAAAATGCCCATGGATTGATGATGAATTGAAAAAATGTATGGTTGAAAGGGATGAGACGAAAGGAATGGCAAATAAGTCTGGCTGCACAACCGATTGGCAAACGTACTGCACATTGAGAAACCATGTGACTAAACGGAATAAAAACAAAAATAAACTAAACTATGAAACAAAAATAAATTATATAAAGAATGACAGTAAAAAGCTTTGGAGCACCTTAAATTAAAAGGTAAACTCAGCTCTATCATTGATTGAATCAGATGGCCCATTGATCACAAGTCAGATTTTTTTCATTGGCAAGATTAGCAAATTTAGGCATGACATGCAAGCAACAAACGCTGAAACTACACATCCAAGTATAAAGACAAGCATTGTAATTTTGAATTCCGTAAAGTGAGTGTGGAGGATGTGGAAAAAAATGTGTTCTCTATCAACAAGCCACCGGGGTCTGACAACTTGGATGGAAAATTACTGAGGATAATAGAGGATGATATTGCCACATCTTCAATCTAAACCTAATAGAAACTGAGTGCCCTCAGGTCTGGATGGAAGAAAAAGTAATTCCACTACCCTAGAATAGTAAATCCCGCCTTTACTGGCTCAAATAGGCAACCAATCAGCCTGTTTAAAATTAAAAAATGAAGTTGTCAACCCAAAAGTTATCAACTTTTGGAAAAAAATTGCGTTTGACCAGACACAATGATATTTTACTGTAAACTAATTGACAGACTTTCAGCACGCTTATAGGGAAGGACATTCAACAAGCACAGCACTTACACAAATGACTTCAGTGTGACTTTTGACATTATCGATCATAGTCTGCTGATGAAAAAACTTGTGTTACGGCTTTACACCACCTGCTACAGTGCCTTGCGAAAGTATTCGGCCCCCTTGAACTTTGCGACCTTTTCAAATCAAATCAAATCAAATTTTATTTGTCACATACACATGGTTAGCAGATGTTAATGCGAGTGTAGCGAAATGCTTGTGCTTCTAGTTCCGACAATGCAGTAATAACAAGTAATCTAACTAACAATTCCAAAACTACTGTCTTGTACACAGTGTAAGGGGATAAAGAATATGTACATAAGGATATATGAATGAGTGATGGTACAGAGCAGCATAGGCAAGATACAGTAGATGGTATCGAGTACAGTATGTACAAATGAGATGTTTATGTAAACAAAGTGGCATAGTTTAAAGTGGCTAGTGATACATGTATTACATAAGGATACAGTCGATGATATAGAGTACAGTATATACGTAGGCTTCAAACATAAAGATATAAAACTGTATTTTTTTGTGAAGAATCAACAACAAGTGGGACGCAATCATGAAGTGGAACGACATTTATTGGATATTTCAAACTTTTTTAACAAATCAAAAACTGAAAAAAATCGGGCGTGCAAAATTATTCAGCCCCCTTAAGTTAATACTTTGTAGCGCCACCTTTTGCTGCGATTACAGCTGTAAGTCTCTTGGGGTATGTCTCTATCAGTTTTGCACATCGAGAGACTGAAATTTTTTCCCATTCCTCCTTGCAAAACAGCTCGAGCTCAGTGAGGTTGGATGGAGAGCATTTGTGAACAGCAGTTTTCAGTTCTTTCCACAGATTCTCGATTGGATTCAGGTCTGGACTTTGACTTGGCCATTCTAACACCTGGATATGTTTATTTTTGAACCATTCCATTGTAGATTTTGCTTTATGTTTTGGATCATTGTCTTGTTGGAAGACAAATCTCCGTCCCAGTCTCAGGTCTTTTGCAGACTCCATCAGGTTTTCTTCCAGAATGGTCCTGTATTTGGCTCTATCCATCTTCCCTGTCCCTGCTGAAGAAAAGCAGGCCCAAACCATGATGCTGCCACCACCATGTTTGACAGTGGGGATGGTGTGTTCAGGGTGATGAGCTGTGTTGCTTTTACGCCAAACATAACGTTTTGCATTGTTGCCAAAAAGTTCAATTTTGGTTTCATCTGACCAGAGCACCTTCTTCCACATGTTTGGTGTGTCTCCCAGGTGGCTTGTGGCAAACTTTAAACAACACTTTTTATGGATATCTTTAAGAAATGGCTTTCTTCTTTCTTGCCACTCTTCCATAAAGGCCAGATTTGTGCAATATACGACTGATTGTTGTCCTATGGACAGAGTCTCCCACCTCAGCTGTAGATCTCTGCAGTTCATCCAGAGTGCTCATGGGCCTCTTGGCTGCATCTCTGATCAGTCTTCTCCTTGTATGAGCAGAAAGTTTAGAGGGACGGCCAGGTCTTGGTAGATTTGCAGTGGTCTGATACTCCTTCCATTTCAATATTATCGCTTGCACAGTGCTCCTTGGGATGTTTAAAGCAAGGGAAATCTTTTTGTATCCAAATCCGGCTTTAAACTTCTTCACAACAGTATCTCGGACCTGCCTGGTGTGTTCCTTGTTCTTCATGATGCTCTCTGCACTTTTAACGGACCTCTGAGACTATCACAGTGCAGGTGCATTTATACGGAGACTTGATTACACACAGGTGGATTGTATTTATCATCATTAGTCATTTAGGTCAACATTGGATCATTCAGAGATCCTCACTGAACTTCTGGAGAGAGTTTGCTGCACTGAAAGTAAAGGGGCTGAATAATTTTGCACGGCCAATTTTTCAGTTTTTGATTTGTTAAAAAAGTTTGAAATATCCAATAAATGTCGTTCCACTTCATGATTGTGTCCCACTTGTTGTTGATTCTTCACAAAAAAATACAGTTTTACATCTTTATGTTTGAAGCCTGAAATGTGGCAAAAGGTCGCAAAGTTCAAGGGGGCCGAATACTTTCGCAAGGCACTGTATTGTAATGAATATTGTGGAAATTGTCCACCAGACACTGGGAGATTAATGAACCTTTCAGCCAGGGTTTCCGTTAGCCGGTCAGATGGATTTTGGCCTATAGAGAAATTGAAAAGCCTATAAATAATAGTGGCACCTGCTGTAGCATCTAAAACGGCAACGGAAGATAGGCTTCATCAGCGCTTCACACACCAATTTGCAATGAGCTGGTGGCTGTAGGCTACAATTTTGGAAAAATCTACTTAATTGTTTGAAACCTTGACATTTGAATACATATTTTTTTATGTAGCCTTACTGGGCTAGGCTACTTCTTCCTCGACAAGCTGACCAATAGAATAGGTCAACTTCTCTACTATGCAGGATAGGAGTTTGACATATGGAGGACCAAACATGTCATAATTAGAATTAAATGACTGAATAAATAAATGCACCTATAAATAGATAAATAAATCCACACATAAATATACAAGCAGGAAAATACAAAAACACTGACAAATTCATTTATTTTCTCTACATGGCGGCTGGTAGCCTAGTGGTTAGAGCGTTGAGACTTAAAAATCTGTTGTTCTGCCCCTGAACAAGGCAGTTAACCCACAGTTCCTAGGCCGTCAATGAAAATAAGAATTTGTAGGCTGATACCCCATTTCATGGACCCAAGATCCATTGGTAAGGCTGTACATTGCAATATGAATGATCAATACACATAGGCTTACTGGTGAGCTAATGTGGCTCATTTCACAGTGGTGTCAAGGTCCTGCAATATGGGCTATGATGCTAATATTTGTGTAAACTCTTCACGGCTGTGTTCTGTGGGTGTCAGTGAGCAGGCTGATACCCCATTTAAATGGATCAAAGATCCATAGGTGTATAACAAAATAATACTTTTTAAAAATGCCTGTACATGTGACTTTCCCCACAGTCCTCTTAGACAACTGAAAAGGGGAGAAAGCTATCACAGCTTCCTGGTTTCCACCAATCAGAGTGCCTGAAAGCACATTTGGACTCTGACCCCCTCCCACTGCAGGTCAGAGTGGCTATCTTTGTCAGCAGATAAAGATGCAAGTTGTCAGTGTGATTAATGTTTAGTGGAGGAAATAGTGGAGCATGTGTAGATTTTTTTTTTAACTGTATGACGTAGATAGGGAGAGATTGTGTGAAAGGGTTAGAGAGGCTTGGACGGGGTTGAGGTTTGGTTGGTGTAGTGGGGGGAGGAAAGGGAAAGTTAGTGGTGTCTAGGGCTTTATTTCACTTTCTTAGAGGAACAGGACAAATGAAGAGAATTTAATCTGGGTAGGCCGTGACTGACCTCACACTCCAGCACAGTAAATGGCGGTGTAGGCCTTAAAAGTTGGATGAGATCTGGCAACCCAATCCCAAAGAAGAAGACACAAGTTTGGCTGCTTATTTGAGTAAGATTGTGTATGCATTCAGGAAGTGAGTTGTGAGGTTTATTGTCGGGAGGGTTAATGCTAAATTATGGTGACTGACTGAAAGCAATTACCTTAGGCTTAATGACATTGTCACATCTGTAGCTGTATAGTACTGCTGCAGCTTACGTATATTTCAGATACGTTTATAAGTGCCTGTATTGCATTAGGTGTTGTTGTTTAGAGATGTTTCATTCCTATAGCCTGTACGCGCACTTTACCGCTGCATTTATTATGATGATATATGAAAAATGATGATGGCACCGGAGAGGATGGCTGCTGTTTTATTGGCTCTTAACCAACCGTGCTATTTTGTTAGTTTTTCCGCATTGTTTGTAACTTATTTTGTACATAATGTTGTTGCTACTGTCTCTTATGACTGAAAGGATCTTCAGGACATCAGAACAGCGATTAACTCACCTCGAATTAGACAAATCATTTTTCTTTAATGAGTCGGACAGGAAGGATATACTCCATACAGCTGAACAGGTCGTCATCCCCGTCATTCACAGGAGAAAGAAACTGAGATTTTGCGAAAGGAGATCGGGGTGCCTTGTGAGGATCAGACGACGATTGGCTAATCTGCCTTTGCCATTTGTACTATTAGCCAACCTTTTCTCGCTGGAAAATAAACGGGATGAAATAAAAGCACGTATATCCTACCAATGGGACATTAAAAACTAACATATGTTTCACAGAGTCGTGGCTGAGTGATGACATTAATAACATGCAGCTGGCGGGTTATACACTATCCGCAGAACAGAACAGCAGCCTCTAGTAAGACACAGGGTGGCGGCCTATGTACATTTGTAAACAGCTGTTGCACGATATCTAAGGAAGTCTCTAGGTTTTGCTCACCTGAGGTAGAGTATATCATGATAAGCTGTAGACCACCACAGAGTACCAAGAGAGTTGTCATCTGTATTTTTTCGTAGCCGTCTACACACCACCACAGACTGATGCTGGAACTAAGACCACACTTGATGAGCTGTATACCGCCATAAGCAAACAGGAAAACACTCATACAGAGGTGGCGCTCCTAGTGGCCGGGGACTTTAATGCAGGGAAACTTAAATCAGTTTAACTGATTACCATCAGCATGTTAAAATGTGCAAGCAGAGGGGAAAAAAAGTTGAGACCATCTTACTCCACACACAGAGACGAGTACAAAGCTCTCCCTCTCTCACCATTTGACATATGTGACCATAATTCTATTCTCCTGATTCCCTGCTTACAAGCCAAAATTAAAGCAGAGAGGACCAGTGACTCAGTCTATAAAAAAGTGGTCAGATGAAGCAAATGCTGAACTACAGGACTGATTTGTTAGCACAGACTGGAATATGTTCCAGAAATCTTCTGATGGCATTGAGGAGTACACCACATCAGTCACTGTCTTCATCAATGATGACGTCGTCCCCACAATGACTGTACGTACATACCCCAACCAGAAGCTATGGATTACAGGCAACATTCGCACTGAACTAAAGGTAAGAGCTGCCACTATCAAGGAGCAGGACTCTAACCTGGAAGCTTATGAGAAATCCCGCTGTGCCCTCAGACAAAACATCAAACAGGACTAAGATCGAATTGTACGACACTGGCTCCAACGCTTGTCGGATGTGGCGGGGCTTGCAAACTATTACAGACTACAAAAGGAAGCACAACCGAGAGCTGCCCAGTAACACAAGCCTACCAGACGAGCTAAATCATTTCTATGCTCGCTTCGAGGCAAGTAACACTGAAACATGCATGAGAGCATCAGCTGTTCCGGACGACTGTGTGATCATGCACTCCGCAGCCGATGTGAGTGAGACCTTTAAACAGGTCAGCATTCACAAGGCTGCAGGGCCAGACGGATTACCAGGACATGTACTCTGAGCATGCGCTGAACAAGTGTCTTCACTGACATTTTCAACCTCTCCCGGTCTGAATCTGTAATTCCAACATGTTTCAAGCAGACCACCATAGTCCCTGTGCTCAAGAACACTAAGGTAACCTGCCCAAATGACTACCGACCCATAGCACTCACATCTGTAGCCATGAAATGCTTTGAAAGGCTGGTCATGGCTCACATCAACACCATTATCCCAGAAACCTTAGACCCACTTAAATTTGCATACAGATCCACAAATGATGCAATCTCTATTGCACTCCACACTGCTCTTTCACACCTGGACAAAAGGAACACCTATGTGAGAATGCTATTCATTGACTACAGCTCAGCGTTCAACACCATAAAGCCCTCAAAGCTCATCACTAAGCTAAGGACCCTGGGACTAAACACCTCTGTCTGCAACTGGATCTTGGACTTCCCGACAGGCCACCCCCAGTTGGTAAGGGTAGGTAACAACACATCCGCCACGCTGATCCCCAACACGGGGGCCCCTCAGGGGTGCGTGCTCAGTCCTCTTCTGTACTCCCTGTTCTCTCAGGACTGCCAGGCAAGACTACAACACGATCATTAAGTTTGCCGATGACACAACAGTGATAGGCCTGATCACCGACAACGATGAGACAGCCTATAGGGAGGTCAGACATCTGACCGTGTGGTGCAAGGACAACAAACTCTCCCTCAATGTGATCAAGACAAAGGAGATGATTGTGGACTCCAGGAAAATAAGAGGACCGAGCACGCCCCCATTCTCATCGACGGGGCTGCAGTGGAGCAGGTTGAAAGCTTCAAGTTCGTTGGCGTCCATATCACCAACAAACTAACATAGTCCAAGCACACCAAGACATTCGTAAAGAGGGCATGACAAAACCTATTCCCCCTCGGGACACTGAAAAGATTTGACATGGGTCCTCACATCCTCAAAAGGTTTACAGCTGCACCATCGAGAGCATCCTGACGGGTTGCATCACTGCCTGGTATGGCAACTGCTCGGCATCCGACCGCAAGGCACTAGAGGGTAGTGCGTATGGCCCGGTACATCACCAACAACAAGCTTCCTGCCACCCAGGACCTCTATACCAGGCGGTGTCAGAGGAAGGCCCTAACAATTGTCAAAGACTCCAGGCACCCTCGTCATAGACTGTTCTCTCTGCTACCGTACAGCAAGCGGTACCGGAGCACCAAGTCTAGGTCAAACGGGCTTCTAAACAGCTTCTACCCCCGAGCCATAAGCCTCCTGAACATCTAATCAAATGACTACCCAGACTATTTGCATTGCCCACCCCTTCTACGCTGCTGCTACTCTCTGTTATTATCTATGCATAGTCACTTTAATAACTCTACCTACATGTACATATTACCTTACCTTGACTAGGTGCCCCAGCACATTGACTCTGTACAGGTACCCCCTGTATATTTTACTGCTGCTCTTTAATTATTTGTTACTTTTATCTCTTACTTTTTTAGATATTTACTTAAAACTGCATTGTTGGTTAAGGGCTTGTAAGTAAGCATTTCACTGTAAGGTCTACTACACCTGTTGTATTCGGCGCATGTGACAAATACAATTTGATGTGATTTTCATAGTTCACGCTACTGTTAAGCCATGGCGAGAGATTCTAGATGTTTCATAGACGGTCCTCAGCGCTCCCGCCTGCCCCCGCAGTACAATTTATGACTCTGTGGCACTAGACACAGATCAGATATCCACCAGTTCTGAGAGAGGGCCATAAATCTTGCCCGTCTTAATTAGTTCTCTCTCTCTCCATGATTTGTTTATACATATAGTGCTCTAAATGTGTATGCTGTAATTTGAATATCCTTGTATAGATGCTATGCCATTCTTTCCTGTGTAGATATTCCTATTGGATAGCTTACAACATTGTAGATTTGTTCGTACCTTTCAGAACCACAAGTCCATCCTATGCAAACTGGAGATGTCTGTGTGAGTGTGAATACTATAGTGTGTGGTGGTGATGGTGATAATAAAAGTCCTGGACTAAGAAGCATATGTACTGTTCTTGCCGGGCAGCCTGTAGCGAGTCAGAACCAATTGCATCACATTAATTACTAGCGGGTGAGGGCATTTCCAACCGACCGCTCAGACAGCTCCAGCTAGCCATTTTTTACAATGGGTAAGGCTGTACATTGCAGTATGAATGTCCAATACACACAAGTCTGCCTGGGGAGGTGATTTCCCACAGTCAAAGTCCTGCAATATAAGCTACAATGGTAATATGTAGGTACACTATTCATAATTGTGTTCTGTGGGTATCACTGAATAGGCTGATACCCCATTTCATTGCTCCACAATCCATAGGTAAATCTGTACAGCAAAATATAAGTATGCCCCCAACGCAATTATGAAGTCTAATACATCCACAGTGCGACTTCAACTGATTTGCCATTTTTTTGGTCAAATTAACTTAGTCTTTTGTTGAATTTATATAACTTGTTAAGCAGTATCTAGCGCAAATGAGGCATGATTTCACAATGTGCCCATTTCAATGCGGGGCCTTTATTTTGAAGGTGAACCGCAAAAATGTGTGTGCTTAGCTTTACATACAGTGCTGGCCGATACGGACAACAGATTACCTGCTTTCCGTGTAGAGGTATGCATCGAAAACTTGGGTCAGCTAGCTGCTAGCTATTCATCTTATTGATAAAGTTCCATTAAGCAGCTATCTTGAAATGGCTGGGGGAAAACTAGCTAACGTTAGCTTACCCCCACCAACTGAGTTCACCGTAGATAGCAAGCTAAGTGGACTCTAGCTAGGTTTCTAGAAAATAACTAGCTATATAATTGCTAGCTATATTGGTAGCTAGTTACTGACTATTTTAACAGTTTTTGTCAAACTACTTTGTTCCCCTGCCTGTTTGTTTATGCTTTAAAGAGTGAAAGTTGGCAAGAGAAATGCCCCTCCTAATTTTACTGTTGTTTTCATATAATTTGACTGATTAGGGGGCTTGTGCACATTTAAAATGACTAAATTACTGACTGAGCTAATTCTTGTTGTTGTTGTTGCATTTCAGGTGGAGTGGCATTGCTGACAGGCCAGGGACCATAATCACAAAGAATCTCACGAGTAGTACTGATTTTAGGATACGTTTTGCCTTCACATTGACAAGGGGGAGGTTATCCTAGCCCACTATCCCTAGAGGGAGACGCTTTGTGAATATAGGCCCTGGAAGAAAGCTGTTACACAATACCTTGCACAGCAGTCATTTTACCCCTAGAGCAGGGGTAGAGGCAACCCTGTTCCTGGAGTGCCGCAGGTACTGCAGGATTTAGTTTCAACTCGGCACAACAACAGGCGTTCGTTCAGTTCAGCCACGTTTTCTCAAAACATTCTTGAACCGACAGATAATTTTGTTCCAATCGGTGGGTGTGCCGGGGTGTGGCTTGAAGCAATCAGTTTAGTATTTAAAGGGCAGGGGTGCATTTTGAACACACAACCCAACCCCTCCCCATTTTTCAACGAGTCGTTCAGTACAGCACCGTTTCCGTTCAATTGAACATTCTTTTACATTTGTATGTACTGAATACAGCCCTGACCGCCTGAACTAATTGATCCGTTGAGTGATTGCCTAAATTCAAAACAACCAGTTTTCCAGGTCGGTTATATCAAAAACATGAAGTGCCTGCAGCACTCCAGAACCAGGGTTGCCTATTTTTTTTTTTTTTTTTTTTTATTTTACCTTTATTTAACCAGGCAAGTCAGTTAAGAACAAATTCTTATTTTCAATGACGGCCTGGGAACAGTGGGTTAACTGCCTGTTCAGGGGCAGAACGACAGATTTGTACCTTGTCAGCTCGGGGGTTTGAACTCGCAACCTTCCGGTTACTAGTCCAACGCTCTAACCACTAGGCTACCCTGCCCTAGAGGTACTAGTCAATGCTTATTAACTGAATATTGTACGTGAATTTCCATAAATCAATGACACAAACAAATGGGTTGAATTGTTCAGCGACATTTGCAAAAATGCCAACACGACTTTGGTGTTGAAAGGTACATAATACATTTATTGTCATCTCCCTATCAGGCCACTGCATGCTGTGACATGGGTCTGGATGGTGACACATCTTCAAGCTGCCGGACTGAAGACTGTGGCCTTCATTGGTACCAGAAGCAAGGGCCTTAACTGGGAATACAGCAAGTCTCCCTCTCGATCTCACAGCCTTTCTGTCAACATGTATGTAACCACTCAAATTCATACCAACAGCTACGGACACAAGCACAGACTTTTATTCACTTGTTTTTACTTGTCGCAGTCTTCAATCTTGTCTGGGATATATATTTTAGTTGCCAAACCTGTGTGATGTCTGATATACATAAACAATGTATTCACCCTGGACATGAGAATTGTATTTACTTTAGACCTTTTGAATCATCAAGTGTCGTCTTTGTGTTTAAGCTACCACAGAAGTTAGTCAAAGCTGATGTGACAAACATGCATGTAAAAATTGTTTTGTAATCTAACAATACAATTAAATTGAGTTTATACAAATCTATATTGCATTTGGTCACCACCTAAATGTGGGTTAGGGTTAGGGTTAAAGCCTTGATAGTTGCATCCTTCCTCAGTGAACTGTTTGCGGATAGCTGACAACAGGGTGGCAGGATTTTTCATGTGATACGCTAGAGTTCCACAGCCCAACAAACTCACCTGGGGATAGGGGGATGGACGTGTTAGTTTTGTCTGGGAGACTGCAAGTCTTTTACAGGGAGAAGATAGCATGAGTTTTGGCATAAGTACAGTGAACCCAATGCAACCAGTGGCTCTGGATAATATGTGACCCACCACCTGGTTTCGGTCCTACGAAGCAAAATCTGAAATGGTGTTGTTTACATTGGATAAAAGTAAAGACTCAGAGCTAGAAAATTGTATATCATGCACTGCAGTTGAGGAACAATGGGAAAGTAATTATGCTTTGAAAGTTGATAAACTTCTAACGCCACTTTTGAGAAAATGGCCTGTGAATGTGTTGGTACACGTACTGGAGAGCTCTTCTTTGTCTACACCCATTCAGCATCGTTCACACCCTCTTAAGCATTAGCCCCACCCATCTCTAAGGATTCACAGTGTAGCAAACAACCAAAGATTAAGATTAAAAGTAGTAGTACAAATAAACTATCTAGTCCTTGGCCTATCTCCTAATTTGATTTTGGTGCAGGTCATTTTGTTCTTCTCATTACCATCTCTGGTAAACACACACACTATATTAAATGAAATCAAAGTTTGTTTTTCACATGCATAGGATACAGAAGGTGTAAACGGTACAGTGAAATAAATGGTTACTTGCCTCGTGGATTATTTTGTTTAGACGTGTAGCTAGCTAGCTAAACAATGAACCAAAATCCCAACTCTAATGCCGCGCTTAAAACAACAGGGAACTCGAAAATCTCAGACTCCAGTGCGTTCAAAACAACTGGGAATGCAAAAAAAAAAAAAAAAAGGAGCTTGGAATGGTGTGGGGGGGGGAAATCGGTCATCCAACTCGGAATTCCAACTCGAGCATCTTTCTAAAGCTACGACTTTCCAACTTAAAGACCACTGATGTCATGATTTGACCTTGTATTCTTCAGAGTTCTCAGTTGTTTTTAATGCGGCAATACTACCATGCATGAATCTGCAGGTAGTTAGAGTTAACCAACTAGGTTCAATGTTAGCTAGCTAGGTAACATTAGGCTATTACTAGCAATACAAATGGTTTCTGATATACAAATATTATTACTACACAGATCATATGTAACATTAGCTAGCTAGCTAGCCAGCCAGCTAACGTTAGCTAGCTAACAGTACGCTTTAACATGCAATGAAAGCAACTTTCTGACAACATTTGAAATGTATAATATCTGAAAATGTAGCTAGACTCTAACCTGTATAACATGGATGAACGCTTCACCCTCTGTCATGTATACAATGTTTGCCCTTAGTTTGAATATGTAGAAAGCACCTGTCTCCGGATTACAACAGCCTTCTGTGTTCTATTTAGGACTCTTAGCATTTGGCAACCATCTCTCTGCTTCCACTGTGCATTCTACTGATTTCAAAACTCTCAACTTCTTCGATGACATTGACACCGTTTCTTCCCACACCACTGTCATCAGAAGCCTCTACAATGTCTGGTTCAATGAACATGTCTTTACCTAAATCAGGGATTTCCTCATTGTCTGATTCATTTTCAGAATCAGAGAGTCAGCGTGGCATGATCGTTCTCCACGTTTTCAGTGCTTCATGATATCTTAAAAGAAAAAGCCTTGGTAGAAAGGATTAATCCACACATACTAAGCAGATTATGTTATAGACAGAAGCATGCTACATGGCAGACCAATCCAAACTCATTTGTCGTCATGTCCAGCCCATTATCTCTGCCAATCATGGATAGTGGGAAGGATCCTGTATTTTTCCGTGGCTAAACCAACTCGGCTCATAATTTAAGAACTGTTTTCGTATTTACAGATGGCATACAAGTTCGTTATTAAGGCACATGAAAGATCACATGTTCCAGAAGATATTTCTGGCAAAAATGCCTCTCCTGTGTAGTGACGTGAGACATACGCCTAGCTTCTTAACACGAAAATGGTACCTGTACTTAGGATTCCTATATTAGTATGCCTATTTCACATTAATGTCTGTAAATGACAATAGATCTGATTATAAGTATGCATGCCATTTTGTGATAATGGCTATGACAAATTACATGGCATACATGTGAATTTATAGCTACCTAAGATATTATTTATATTTCATTGCACCATCTCACTAACAGTTGCTAAGGCGACCAGTAAATTCCCCTATTGTGGCTAAACCGTACTGTGGCAAGCTTCTCATAGGTGATTTACTCCATCATGACAACATTCTCCTCTTTACTTGGCTGTAGTTAGCTAGCTGCTAGCTTATTAATTAAGTATCCACTCTATTTCTTAATGAGTGATCTAGTTAACGTGAGCTAGCCAACATGCATTGCTTCTGACATGTCACGATTCTGCTTGCTTTACATCTGACAGATATTTAGCTACCTAGATAATAATGGTTTCTGATAATTGCAATTAGTTCATTATCTAGCTAGCTATCTATGTGTAAAACCGAGTCTGGCTGTAAAACGCAGCTAGCTAGCCAACTCGACTTTATAGCCAAGCTAGCTAGCTTGATACTCGGTAACGTTAGCTTACCATGCTTTTCTGGACAACTGGACATTTCTCTCGCCCATCCCAGTCGACTCCTTCTTGCAACTCCTCCTTGCGACTCCTTGTCCCTTGGTCTTCTTCTAGGTTCAAAACTATATGGCTGTAGTCCGATGCCTTATTGTCAAAAGCAACCCACTCGTAACACAGCCAAAACTGTTCACCACTATCTATGTCAAGCAAGGACAATGTTCCATTTGTTCTTTTTATAGTACACTTGAGGCACATTTATTTTTAAATGTAATATTTATTTAACTAACAAACTAAACAACAAACTAACTAACTAAATTAACTAACAAATTCTTATTTACAATGACGGCCTAAACACAGGACCAAACCCGGACTCCCAATGATGCAGCCTGGATCCGAACCAGCTACTACAGTGATGCCTCTTGCACTGAGATGCAGTGTCTTAGACCACTGCACCACTCAGGAGACCAGCATATAATAGTTTTGATAAACAATTTGCCACAAAAAAGATACATCGTATTGAGACATATGTGCTAGACATTATTGTTTGGGGGGGGGGTGTAAATGGGAAATAATGTCCTTTAAAACACATTCTGTCATACTGAACGCAGCCCAGGCGAATGCAAACGATCAACCAATGGTGTGTTAGATAGCACACACATACGTTTGACACCTCAATATTATTGGAGGAAGAAATATAGAAATAAATAGAATAAATATCAATGCATGGAATGAAAAGTGGGATTCATTAATTAATAAATCATATATTTGTGTGCAATCATTTATCTATTTATTTTTCTATTTGTGCATTTATTTATCCATTTACACTGCATTCGGAAAGTATTCAGACCCCTTCACTTTTTTCACATTTTGTTTAGTTACAGCCTTATTCTAAAATTCATTAAATCGTTTTTTCCACTCAATCTACACACAATACCCCATAATGACAAAAGTAAATGTGCTTTTTTTCATGTATTAAGTATTCAGACCCTTTACCCAGTACTTTCTTGAAGCACCTTTGGCAGCTATTACAGTCTTCTTGGGTATGACGCTACAAGCTTAGCGCACCTGCATTTGGGGAGTTTCTCCCATTCTTCTCTGCAGATCCTCTCAAGCTCTGTCAGGTTGGATGGGGTCGCGACACTGCACATCTATTTTTGATGTTCAATAGGGTTCAAGTCTGGACTCTGGCTGGGTCACTCAAGGACATTCAGAGACTTGTCCCGAAGTCACTCCTGCGTTGTCTTGGCTGTGTGCTTAGGGTCGTTGTCCCATTGGAAGGTGAACCTTCACCCTGGTCTGAGGTCCTGAGCTTTCTGGAGCAGGTTTTCATCAAGGATCTCTCTGTACTTTGCTCCTCTCAGCTTTCCCTCGACCCTGACTAGTCTCCCAGTCCCTGAAAAACATTCCCACATCATGATGCTTCCACCACCATGCTTCACTGTTTCCTCCGAACATGACGCTTGGCATTCAGACCAAGGAGTTCAATCTTGGTTTTATCAGAGCACAGAGGAAGTCTGGAGCTCTGTCAGAGTGACCAAGTTCTTGGTCACCTTCCTGACCAAGGCGCTTCTTCCCCGACTGCTAAGTTTGGCCGTGCGGCCAGCTCTAGGAAGAGTCTTGGGGGTTCCACACTTCTTCCATTAAAGAATGCTGGAGGCCCCTGTGTTCTTGGGGACCAATCAAATCATGTCCAATGAATTGAATTTACCACAGGTGGACTCCAATCAAGTTCTAAAACATTTCATGAATGATCAATGAAACAGGATGCACCAGACCTCAATTTCGAGTCTCATAGCATGAATACTTATTTACATAAGGTATGTATTTTTAAAAATATATATATATATAAATTGGCAAAATAAAAATATTTTAAAAAAAATAATTTTTAAATAAAATTTGGAAAAAGTCAAGGGGTCTGAATACGTTCCGAATGCACTGTATGTGTGCATTTATGTATTTATTAATTTAATTCTAATTATGGCAGCTTTGTTCCTCCATATTGATATAGGCCAGTGATTTTGTTGTTCGTTATTCTAACTAGGCTTGGGCGGTGTACCGTATATACAGTATTTAGAAAAAGCCAGGGGACAACTGCGAGAGACCGGCGCCTTGAGAGTCACTCACTGTTGTGCAGCACTCGCCAGGTGATCTAATTACAGTATGGAATTCACAACTAAATGTGAATAACTATTAAGTTAACTGTTTAAAATGTGCTAAATGCATTGCAGTTGTGCATTTGGTTTGATAATTTAGTAGCTAGTTCTTTATCTAGCTAAATGGTTAGCTTATTTCAACATCAAGCATTCACTATGTAGCATTTTTTTGTTACTTTTATAGTTCAGGTCAGACACTGTCTAAAAATGTTCACAATGTGATCATTAACATTTAGTTAGCATTCTCTATGGGATTTTACATGTACTTATTAGCATTGCTCACCTCCGGTTTTACACAGTACCAGTGGGGATTGAAAACAGCGCCCTTGAGTTCAGTGCCGGTATTACCGAATATCCCAGTGTGGCACAATTCTACCATCTTTTTCAAAGTGCTAATGAGAATTCAGTAAGAAGGACCGCACATTGTTGCATCCTTGACTTGCATGTTCTTTTAATATATTAGGGGGTGCCCGCCCTAATCAGGTTACGAACCCAATGCATATGGGTCCGGTAGATTTCTCAAATGTCCGTTAAATTGAAATGTTGCCGGTCAAATGTACGGGCCACATTTTCCTAACGGAAACCCTGCTTTCAGCAGGACAATAACCGAAAATACAAGGCTTACCAATAATACTTGCTTACCAAGAAGACAGGGAATGTTCCTGAGTGGCCGAGTTTTACTTAAATCTACTTGACAGTCTATTGTAAGACCTGAAAATGGTTGTCTAGCAATGATCAACAACCATTTTGACAGAGCTTGAAGTATTATGAAAATAATCAAATGGGCAAATGTTGCACAATCCAGGTGCAACATCTTAGAGACTTTCCCAGAAAGAATCACAGCTATAATCATCCCAAATGTGCTTCTACAAAAATTATGTATTATGTAAATCAGATATTTGATATAATGAGATATTTCATTTTCAATAAATTAGAAAAAAAAACCAAACATGTTTTCACATTGTCTTTATGGGGTGTTGTGTGTAGATGGGTAAGAAACAAATGAATTTCATCCATTTTGAATTCAGGCTGTAATACAACACAATGTGAAATAAGTCAAGGGGTATGAATACTTTCTGAAGGCACTGTATCTGTCTGGATCAAGTATCATTCTGTGACTTTTTTTTAGTTCTGGTATCATTTTGGTATTGAGCATCGTGATTGTATCGAGTATTGTGATACCAAACCTGGTATCGTTATTGAAGTAAAAAATTCTGGCATCGTGACAACACTAAGTCTGTCTTGGAAGCATCTTGTAGGTACTGCACAGCCAAACTCATTTTCAAATAGACAAAAAAGAAACACTGCTCTGAAACAAGCAACTACTTCTCCTTGGGGCAGAGAGCTAGCTTTGGTGTTTTCCCATTTCTTTTTTCAGAAAGGCTGTTTGATTTCATCAATCTAGAATCCATTTTAAGCCGCAAAGGCCAACTGAGGCAAGTATTTGCTTTTATCTGGCAGACTTTAAATGCTAACGTTATTTTGACCAAAATGACTGATGTGTAGAAATGACGAAATGCTGAAAGAATCGCAGCTATGGATGTGATCCATGTCTAATGCAGAGCAGCTGACTGCTGGTTCGATCTAGAGTGGACCATGGCATGGTTGGAAAGTTGATTGAAACGGTTCCATCAACGAGAGCAGCTCGCCAGAAAAGGAGAACTTGGCAACAGGCCCTGCTTTTTCTTTATGTGTTTTCAATTATCCGCCACCCCGTTTCAAAGGAAGTCACAAACACTCAACTTCAAGACAGGCATCCACTTCAATGATTCCGATTTGGGGCTGAACTGTGTTACACAATAAAAGGGAGACAGCCTGCACTGATCACAATGAGGCCGTTTTACATTCTCTGAAAAGGGACTGCGATGGTTGGTGGCATTATAGCTTGTGATCTGTGGGTAGGAAAGGCTGCTTATCGTCTTAAAATGACACTGAACATGACAAAACAGAAACGTCTCCCATGGAGTCTGACGAGAGAAATGTGCGTCTACTCCCGTTTGACTTTGACGGCTATGAATGCAAGGCTGTATAAAAGCCCGGTGTGAGTGCCGGAGCTAGCCGTTAGCTGATGAAGAGGAATCGCTGTTCCACTGCAGCCAGACAGGGGGAAGGCACTGCCCTTCCAGTAGATGCGTGGGGTGGCCATTTGAGAGCTCAACGAGATTGGAACATAAAGAGGCGAGCTTTGTCTGCCCAGTTTGCTGCCTAGTTTTCTGCAGTAATCAGAATGTTACTCAGGCATCTCGGAACAGATGGCTGGAAAACTAATGGTGGGTCTGATCTCTACACACAACCCCCGTCTTTGAGATTACACACCTTGACAGAGGAGCGGAGGAGAGGGAGTCTGGACTGGAAGAGAAACACGAGTCAGAGGCTGTTCTAATGTGAGGGCTAACCCTACTAGATCACAAGGGAGATTTCAGATCAAAAAGGGTTCATTTCCTCTGAGGGAGTGTGCGTGAATGAGCGAGATAGTGTGTCCCTGCTACGCTGAGTTCAAGTGTGCTAGTGCTGGTGGGTGTGTGCCTAGGTTTATACTATTTTTGTCTGTCTCCCTGCTCCTCCGCGAGCAAAAATACAATTTCAGTTGGTGTTAGTTATTTGTTAAGCTAGTTATTGTTCGGCTCTGTTCTCAAAGCTATGGATGTGGCTCTGTCTGATGGTGCAGGCCAGAGGTCTGTGCGGGACTGATTTATTCATGCCGCATCCTGCAGCTTCTCATAACGCATCCACTCACACTTGCTGGCTTTCTGTCAGACTCTCACCCACTACTGCAAGAACTGGTCCTGAACACCAGTCCCACAATGTTATTTTAGGCATACAGTACAAGTCAAAAGTTGACACACCTACTCATTTCTCTTTATTTTTTTACTATTTTCTACATTGTAGAATAATAATGAAGACATCCCAACTATGAAATAACACATATGGAATAATGTAGCAACCAAGTGTTATACAAATCAAAATATATTTGACAATTCTTCAAAGTAGCCACCCTTTGCCTTGATGACAGCTTTGCAAACTCAACCAGCTTCGTGAGGTAGTCACCGGGAATGCATTTCAATAAACATGTGTGCCTTGTTAAAAGTACATTTGTGGCATTTCTTTTCTTAATATGTTAGAGTCAATCAGTTGTGACAAGTTAGGGGTGGTATACAAAACATGGCCCTATTTGGTAAAAG
The DNA here is from genome assembly GCF_013265735.2 of Oncorhynchus mykiss. Taxonomy (NCBI): domain Eukaryota; kingdom Metazoa; phylum Chordata; class Actinopteri; order Salmoniformes; family Salmonidae; genus Oncorhynchus; species Oncorhynchus mykiss. The sequence goes on along the minus strand of NC_048566.1, from coordinate 55,339,178 downwards.
ACCAAGTCCATATTATGGCAAGAACAGCTCAAATAAGCAAAGAGAAACAACAGTCCATCATTACTTTAAGACATGAAGGTCAGTCAATGCGGAAAATGTCAAGAAATTTGAAAGTTTCTTCAAGAGCAGTTGCAAAAACCATCAAGCGCTATGATGAAACTGGCTCTCATGAGGACCGCCACAGGAAAGGGAGACCCAGAGTTACCTCTGCTGCAGAGGATATGTTCATTAGACTTACCAGCCTCAGACATTACAGCCCAAATAAATGCTTCACAGAGTTCAAGTAACAGGCACATCTCAACATCAACTGTTCAGAGGAGACTGCATGAATCAGGCCTTCATGATCGGATTGCTGCAAAGAAAACACTACTAAAGGACATCATTAAGAATAACAGACTTGCTTGGGCCAAGAAACACAAGCAGTGGACATTAAATCAGTGGAAATCTGTCCTTTGGTCTGATCAGTCCAAATTTGAGATCTTTGTTTTCAACCGCCATGTTTTTGTGAGACGCAGAGTAGATGAACGGATGATCTCTGCATGTGTGGTTCCCACCGTGAAGCATGGAGGTGGTGGTGTGATGGTGCTTTGCTAGTGACACTGTCTGTGACTTATTTAGAATTCATGGCACACAGCCAGCATGGCTGCCACAACATAAAAAGCGGAGAAAGCGGACACGTTTTGCATATAGGATATATCCTACTTTTTAGGAGGACGATTAGCAGACAGAGACAAATAAATGGGTCATCAATATTTATTGAAAATCTAAAATGTGCAAAGCTCCCTCACCATGGTAGCCTATTCACGCGGTACGCCTTTACCTTTTCAATTACGATTTTTGATTGCACCTCAACTAATGCTGGGGTTGACCTCACTCCACTTTCCATTATCAATATTTATTGACAGGCACTGTAGTATAGTATACAGTTGAATCATATTTACTTTCATTTCCTTGGAAAGAAAACGGACACGTGATTCTCCAACAACGTACGGGCAGCCTACTCTATTTAATTGAGACCGCACATATACTAGGCACACTTGTTCTCACACGCCCAACGAGGAAGAGAGCTAGGCAACCTAACGTAAAGCAGCGAATTCTGAGTGTGTCAATAACGCAACAAAGGTGTGCTTTTAATACAATAGGTAGGCTAACGCCATACAAAGCAGAAAGACGTCCGTTCACAAATAATCTGCGGAACAACAAACATTTTAAATCACAAAATTGTCTGCCTGACCACCCACTCCCAAACGCATCATGAAAAATGTCAACCCCATCGCAATGAACTCTATCAGGTCCCAAAAGAGATCATTGCGGCGGGGTTGACATTTTTCATGATGCAGGCCTCTAGTGCAGGCATGCACTCCACTGGAGCTCTGCTATATGTCGTTACTGTGGAGAAGGAAACAAGGGTTGTGGTACATCACCACCTTTCCCCGTCTGGGTAGCATAGAAAATACACACACGTACACAATGGCTGAAAACTAGAGTTTAACTTCTTATGGCTGGGGGCAGTATTGAGTAGCTTGAATGAATAAGGTGCCCAGAGTAAACTGCCTGCTACTCAGTCCCAGTTGCTAATATATGCATGTTATTATTATATTTGGATAGAAAACTCTGAAGTTTCTAAAACTGTTTGAATGATGTTTGTGAGTATAACAGAACTCATATGGCATGCAAAAAACCTGAGAAAAAATCCAACCAGGAAGTGGGAAATCTGAGGTTGGTCGTTTTTCCAACTCATTCCCAATTGAAGATACAGTGGGATATTGGTCATGTTGCACTTCCTAAGGCTTCCACTAGATGTCAACAGTCTTCAGAACCTTGTTTGATGCTTCTACTGTAAAGGAGGGGCTCATAAGGGCTCTTTCAGTCAGTGGTCTGGCAGAGTGCCACAAGTATGTGACGCTCATTCACGTGAGAGTTAGATCGCGTTCCATTGTATTTCTGAAGAAAAAGGAATTCTCCGGTTGGAACATTATTGAAGATTTATGTTAAAAACATCCTAAACATTGATTCTATACATCGTTTGATAAGTTTCTACGGACTGTAACGGAACTTGACATTTCGTCTGCTCCTAGTGAACGCCCTTCGTGAGTTTGGATTTGTTTACAAAACGCGCTAACAAAAGCGCTATTTGGACATAAATGATGGACATTATCGAACAAATCAAACATTTATTGTGGAACTGGGATTCCTGGGAGTGCATTCTGATGAAGATCATCAAAGGTAAGTGAATATTTATAATGTTATTTCTGACTTCTGTTGACTGCACAATATGGCAGATATATTTTTGGCTTGTTTGGTCTCTGAGCGCCATACTCATATTATTGCATGGTTTGCATTTTCCGTAAAGCTTTTTTGAAATCTGACACAGCGGTTGCATTAAGGAGAAGTGTATTTAACCTGTTGGATCTATAGGGGCGCTATTTCATTTTTGGATAAAAAACGTTCCCGTTTTAAGCGCAATATTTTTTCACGAAAAGATGCTCGACTATGCATATTATTGACAGTTTTGGAAAGAAAACACTCTGAAGTTTCAGAATCTGCAAAGATATTGTCTGTAAGTGCCCCAGAACTCATTCTACAGGCGAAACCAAGATGAAACGTCAAACAGGAAATGAGCAGAATTTCTGAAGCTCTGTTTTCTAATGTCTCCTTATATGGCTGTGAATGCGACAGGAATAAGCTTAGACCTTCTGCCGTTTCCCCAAGATGTCGGCAGCATTGTGACGTATTTGTAGGCATATCATTGGAAGATTGACCATAAGAGACTACATTTTCCAAGTGTCCGCCTGGTGTCCTGCGTCGAAATTGGTGCGCAAAGCCAGGTGCAAGTATTTTTCCATTTGATTGAGAGGAGAAACCATGCTTCCACGAACGATATATCATCGAAGAGATATGTGAAAAACACCTTGAGGATTGATTCTAAACAATGTTTGCCATGTTTTCAGTCGATATTATGGAGTTAATTTGGAAAAAAGTTCGCGTTTTGAGGACTGAATTTTCGTTTTTTTTTATTTCATTTCATTTGCGATTTTCATGAATAGTTAACGTTGCGTTATGGTAATGAGCTTGAGTCTGTATTCACGATCCCGGATCCGGGATGGGGAGATCAGAGAGGTTAAAGTTCCATGCATAACACTTGTATTTTCATCAACATTTATAATGAGTATTTCTGTAAATTGATGTGGCTCTCTGCAAAATCACCGGATGTTTTTGAACTACTGAACATAACGCGAAAACTGAGATTTTTTAAAATATAAATATGAACTTTATAGAACAAAACATACATGTATTGTGTAACATGAAGTCCTATGAGTGTCATCTGATGAAGATCATCAAAGGTTAGTGATTAAACCAAGAACCCGTATTCCGCTAAGGTCGCCGAGATGCAGAGAAAACAGAAAGATTGCAAAACCAGTCCCCCCGGCCACCTGATAGAATGGATCCAGAGAAACCGACACGGAAATGGGAGAGAGTCCAAGTTGTGTCTCTCCCTGCGCCACCCCTCCTCCCCGTTTGCACAGCCCTGACTAACCCTGAGTTGTAATACAATAGCACCAGTCATAAGTCACCATGGGCAGTGAGAGAGTGAAAGAGAAAAAAATAAATATGAAACTATTGAGAAGAGAAGGGCTGCTCCCAGGTGCACAGGAGACCTCCCGTCACGCTATAAGGCCCTGGATTTGACTGTGAGAGCGCTGGAGCCTGACATTTCACAGGCGCTGCTTACACCCAGACACATTCCCTACAGAATACTCCACACTCGAGAGAAAGGAGAGAAGTGGGAAAAGAGAGAGAAAGAGATCCAAAAATACCTATTCATTAAAACCACTGCTCCAGGAGTTAATTCAAGGAGTGAAAATATAGACAGTCTAATAAAGACTGGATGAGAAACCTGAGCCCTGACTGACTATCAATCAAACTTTGCAGCGGAATAAGAAAGTAAAATTGTTTGAAATTTGTCTAAATAAATCATGTCTGGATTCACTGCTGAGAGAGGAATGCTAGAAAGCTTTAAACCCCTTGTGCATACAGCACTTTCGCTACAGTACAGTCCATTGATCTCTACGCAGGTTGCGGTAACTGGCAGTGAGGAAGGTGTCTGGTGCTGATTCAAAATGAAGGCTCATTCTTTGTGAGCTTGGCATTTAGCTGGGAAATTACAGAAACCGCTTGCATTTGCTAATTAATGAGGAGGTAGCCTACTGGCAACAGAAGCTCACTTGACTTCCAGAAATCAAACTTAAACTCCTGAACTTTAAGGAAAGGCCAACTACCACGGGCCACAGTCAATTTTAAATGCCCTGTTTAGAGCATGGTGCAAGCAAATGCATAACTTTTTGTGGTAGAATGAACCTCATTTTACGGCAGGGCGCTTAGTAGGAAAAAGGACGAAGAATCGTTTCTAAAACTGCATATCTAAGGCTCTGGTCTGTCCATGAAGTGAGGGTAGACAGTTCTCTGCTATCCACTTAACATTTTAATTATTATTTTGGGGTATAGGGAAGGGTCAGTTGGGGAGGGACAGTTTTCTTTTTTTCATGCATTTAGGGAGGGTTCAGGAAAAAAAAAAGGAGGGCCATCCATTTTCATTTCAGACAGGTCCGATTTTCTCCATCTCACCCTTATTATAAATAATGTTCACTCTCTTATATGAGTATGATTATGCCTTTGGCTGCAGTACAATACAACAATTGATTTGAAAACCAAGGTAAGACATGCTTCATCGAATGACATAAAACGTCTGAGTTTTAAACAATTAAAGGTATGGTTAAATAGTATCAAAATGCTGACCACCGCCGCTCAGATTCAAGGTCGGTGATGTGCGGTGCGCAATATTTCTGTAATTAAAGGTCTCATTACAGTTTGTCTACATTTTCTGGCGCATCCCTCATGTTAGCATCGGTTTGGACATGAGTCTGTAATATGCAGAACTTTTTGTGGTAGAATGATCCCCATTTTACGGCAGGGCGCTTAGTAGGAAAAAGTGTAATTACGTAAGTGATGAGGTTTTTATGACAGCCTATATTGTCTAAAGAGATGAGACAGACTGTAGACAACCAAGAGACATTAAAATAATCGTCAAAAGCGGATTACGAGGGATTTCAAAAAGAGAGTCTCTCATTCACCTCAAGTAATTCCATCTCTGACACAGTGGAAACATGCAATCACCATCACTGAGGTTAATGCCTGTACAGGGCACTGCAAATTCCCTGTGTTGTCCAAACAGGAAAGGCATGTGAAGGTCATGACTGTAGAATGCGTGCCGTTAGCCAGTGTTAGCTGCTGACAACTACATAATGTCAGAAATGGCCTATTGATGAGATTTTAAGGGTGATACCATGTTTTTTGTGTAATTTTAATGCGACCAAGCCTTTAATGTGTCTAAACAAAGGATTACTTATTGACCCTAGACAGACAGAGATATCTTGTCCTTTAGTCGCAGGATTTCCTGGCCTGCCGGCATGATCCTCACAAAGGGAGTAAACTGCTTCCTCTCCTCCTCCCCCACCCAAGACAGACACAGCGAGAATGAGTTGAACTGAATGCCCCCTACCATTGAATGATAGAGGTTGAAAATGGAGCAAGATGACACATGAAACCTCCCGCCACAGAGTTCAGCACTCCCCAAGCTCCGGAGATAAGCAGAAAACCCTCTCAATGGAATACGGATGGATGTCCTATTCTATACAGCAGAAGCAGCTATCACACAGCTCATAGCGAAAGAAACTTTGATACCTTTTCCTGACGATCTTACCAAGTTCCATCCGATGAAGACTTTGAAAAGCATACTATCAAGATGACATGGAGAAGAGTAGCCAGTAATTATGTCTAATGGGTAACTCTACCCTGAAAGTGCCCCCCAGCTAACTAACTGCAGGCTGGAAAATGCCGAGGCTCTTCGACCCCCCCCACACCAAAAATAAATCTGCTGCCAGAACAAGACGTCCAACACTGCCCCTGGAGCTTCACTTTTGTCTCAGCGTATGGCGGTGACATATGGCTGACAATTGTAACTGATCTCCTGGTGCAAAGCCTCTTCTAGAGATGGCTTGTCAATACTCTCCAGCGTCTCTGTCAGAAACCTTATCAGAGAGCAGCAGCACTCAGGTTTGTCACATCTTTGGCATCCGACACGCTGAAGCCCTCCACCACCACCACCACCACCACCCTCTCCTCCCCCCACTATGTCAACAAGCAACTTGTGTAAAAACAAGACTACCCATTTGAGTGCCTGAGAACATCTTCTAGAAGGTTCGAAAACGGGTGCCTGTGTTATTGCTCAGGCCTTTTACTAATGGCAGTGAATGGTCTGAGCAGTAACCCATTGTTGAAATGACTGGCATACATAAAAGGACAGGCATCTGCAATATGTAGTGGTACAGACTGACGCTTATGTTGGGTCTTGCATAACATACTTCACTTGTTTCTGGGCTATGGGGTGAGTACAGCAGTGTGAAAGTCCCCTGAGGAGCCATTAGTGTTAAGATGGAGCCTCATGCACTACTTAACACACCCATCAAATTCAGTGATTACATGAGAGGTTTCGAGACAGTACAAAGCTCTTATCCCCCACACAGAGAACCAGATTACGTCTGTAGCTCACTCAATTTGAAAGCAAAGTGCTACATTAAAATGTAATAAATCACTTGTCAAGGCGAGCTAGATATGCTAATATTCCAGCAGCAAACAAACAGACAGCATCTGCTATAGTTCAAAGCAGTTGACTTAACAGCAGCCAAGCACAAAATCGAAGACAAGACAGCTTGTTACTTACCTTTTCACTTTTCACTTTCTTCAGGTTTCTGCATTCACTGTTGTCCATCTCTTCTGGATCACTTTTAATGGCTAACGGTGGTACAACAATCCCTGTGGAATCCAGGGCGATATTCCCAAGTGGTTCGGCCACATCCAAGTCTGTATTTTGCGTACCCTCAAATGGGACGCTACGAGGGCCCCCCAAAGGCAGATTTGGGGCACCTATCTCCTTCTCAGTATTAGCCACTCCTGTAGCCACAACTTCACTTTTCTCCTTCTTACTTTTCCCAGAGCCCACCTCCTTGTCTTTCTTTCCACTAGGAACATTACGGGAGGCTTTGCTGCTCTTCTCAGCACCCTTTCCAGAGTTGGTGTTTGTTGTGGGACCTGTGCCAATGCCGGATCCCATAACCTCGCCCTGGGTTCGCACCTGGGCGTCTTTCTTGGCTCCGTCTGTAACCGAGGCCTTGCCACTTTCCTTTGAGTTCTTACTTCGCTTGGATTTGGGTTTACTCTCTTTGCCTTGAGCAGCGGGTACGGGGCTAACAAATTTGATGTTGTCGGGTAGAGCTGCTACAGCGCTGGGAGGGGCAGCCATGCCCCCACCGTCTTTAGTGCCAGACATCTCAAGTTTGTCCTTTTCTAGGTCTGCGTCAAGGTCAATGATCAGATTGCCAACACCTATATCCCATTCATCACCGCTGTCATAAGTGTCCACCGCATTAGAGTCCACACCTTTCCCGCCTGCAGTGCCACTGCTTAGGGACATCTTAGTGCCAGCGGCCCAGGCGCACCACAGTTAAGTCTGACCTTCTCAGACTACTGGAGGCAGTGGGAGAAGGGTTACAGCAGCTTTAGGGTCTTCTCGGTATCCCCTTCCCAGTAACCCACATTGTTGCCCTGTAAAGAGAAGAGAAAATGTGTGAAAATTCTGCAGTCAGAAGCTCTTAACATACCAAGATAAACCATAATGAGATCATTAGAGATTTGAATCTTGCCACACAGGAAAGTATAGCAAGAAAGAAATCAGGGCTTGACATTAACTTTTGAGAGGCCACTTGTCCCCCCCCCCTAAAAAAAGGTCTGTGACACCATTATTACAACATTGTACGATGCCACTTCAAAAATGCATTACTATCTTTTTTACCATAGAGAATCAGAAGAACATGTAGGCTACACTGTCTGTGGCTTCTTTGCATATTCAAGCCAGTCTCAAAATACAACACTCCTTTTTAGGCTCTCTTGGTAGGATGGTTGCCCCCCCCCCCCCTTGATAGCCTATAAAGTTTTGCAACACGACTAAATACTTTTTATGTCTTTATAAAACAATTCCTTACAGGGCTCGAAATTAAGGGCGTCCCGTCGTCCTAGGGACAATAAAAAATATTTATACGGTTCAAAACCGACAGTTCTAGGACCACAGACCAAAACTCATACAACCACTGCACATTCAAAAACGTTTTTAAAAAAGCAAAGAGGCCAATGCAACAGATCTGACCATTTATCTTAAAAATGTTGACAACGTTTTATTTCTTCATATTATAAGCTCAACAATGTGCATATGGCTGTAGGCTACACACGAATGTTCCAAATTGCAATTAGCGGTAATGTCAATATTTTCCAGTGTTTCAGAATTAGTTGCTCATTAGGCTACATATCGATGTGCCCGCTGTGTGCCCGCTGCCGACCCTCATCTCTGATTCTCCGCTGGGCGCGCAATACCAAGTGCACCTATAGGCTATTTAGTGGGGTCTCAATCAAATAATCCATAGCCTATAGGCTAGAGTTTCTCAAACTCAGTCCTCGGACCATAAGGGGTGCACGTTTTGTTTTTCGTCCTAGCAGTACACAGCTGATTCAAATAATGAACTCATCAACAAGCGTGGATTATTTGAATCAACTTTGTAGTGTTAGGGCAAAATACAAAACGTGCCCCCCTTGAGATTCCCAGGACCGAGTTTGGAGAAACGCTGCTATAGGCTTCGAAGTTCATGCTTGGATAAGCACAGAGCAAAGTTATATTTTCTAAGATAGCTTTATTTACACCATCCCAGCAGCTAAGCTTTATTACATACCACAATGAATATTGCAACCCTGAGCCCTGGCCTGCTCTTGCTGATCAAATACTTTTATTGTGTGCTGCCTAACCAATGGCCGTGGCACAATCGATCGGAAATGGTGCTGAAAGTAAGCAAATTCGAGTAGGCATAATTAATTAAAAACTGTCTTCATGTTAATTAGACTTTACTAAACAACAAGAGGGCTTTGTATTGGAGCCTATTTGTCCCCATTTAAGAACTAAGGAAGTAGGCCAACCTGTTTGACAGACAAAATGAGGCTATAGGCTGCTATATCCATAGATTTGTCGGTCAATTCCTCACTTTGCACTGTTTTGATGGGGTATGCCATAGGCCTACTTTTTTATTAACCTACCCCTTATTAGCTTATGTTAAGAAAATAAAACAGATCTGACTATATAAAGTGAACTATAAAGAGCGCTTTGGCACGTAATGCTTTATGAAACAAGTTGTAAAATAACCGGGAAAGACGTGGCTCCCGATGCATATGGGGATATCATTGTTTAATTTACATGACATTCAGAGGCTGAGCTTACAACCCACTATAGCAGGGAAACAAAAAGAAATTGCTTGGGAAGTAATCGAATTCTTTCACTATCAATTGATTAAGCTATTCGCTTTCTTTACAATAGAAGATGTTTAAACCCAGACAGCTTTTAGGGAAACACTTGTGACCGTCTCTCGTTGGATTAAGCCACGGAAGAAGAGTAGCCATTAGTTAAAGCTTACATTTTAATGTGTCGGTAGGCCTTCTCTCTCTGGGGTGGAAAGGTAGGCCTAATTTTTGAAAGTACAATGATCAGATTCCTAATGACGTCTCGGATTAAATTATTTGCAAACAGGGACAACTTCGTTGCAAACAAGACAGACTGATTTGACAAATATGATAAGATGAGCACATAGGCCTCTCTGTCCATTTTTAGCCAGTCATTTGTGTGGTATAAAAAAATATTCAGCTAATATGAAAAATTGCATGATTTCTTTTTTTTATAAAAAGGAAATGTTTTTCTCAGCCCTGCAAATACGATGATAGATTTATGCTTTTACTATAAATTATATATTTCCAACCATACTCGTCCACAGTGGACTCCGAACACACAACCTTGTGGCCTGTAGCCCTTTGCAATACTAAAATTCCTGCGTTGCCATGTAATGCTTACAGGACGAAGAACCGTTTCTAAAACTGCATATCTAAGGCTCTGGTCTGTCCAAGAAGTGAGGGTAGACAGTTCTCTGCTATCCACTTAACATATTAATTATTATTTTGGGGTATAGGGAAGGGTCAGTTGGGGAGGGACAGTTGTCTTTTTTCAAGCATTTAGGGAGGGTTCAGGTAAAATAAGAATGGAGGGCCATCCATTTTAATTTCAGACGGGTCCGATTTTCTCCATCTCACCCTTATTATAAATAATGTTCACTCTCTTATATGAGTACGATTAGGCCTTTGGCTGCAGTACAATACAATAGTTGATTTGAAAACCAACATGCTTCATCGAATGACATAAAACGTCTGAGTTTTAAACAATTAAAGGTATGGTTAAATAGTTTCAAAATGCTGACCACCGCCGCTCAGATTCAAGGTCGGTGATGTGCGGTGCGCAATATTTCTGTAATTAAAAAAGTCTCATTAAAGTTTGTCTACATTTTCTGGCGCATCCCTCATGTTAGCATCGGTTTGGACATGAGTCTGTAATATGCAAGTGGGCTTTTTAATTTATGTAGCCTACATGAAACATATATTTTAATATTATTCCATGTTAACCACTCTGATCCAATTCTTATCAGAATAATTGTTTGATATTGTGATGTGATGATGTTTTTTTTTTTTTTTTTACTTATCCATTCATAAAACTATATTAAATCTATATTCTTCTTGACCAACTTTTTCTTGCCCGAGACATCAGGACAAGCATTCATTTCGAACCCTGGAAAGTATCAACTTTCAGAAAGTATTGTAGACATTTGCCAAACCTCCAAATCAAATTCAGACAATGTTAACATACAGAGAATCTGTAGAAACTAGGAGAATAGAAAGATTCAAAACTTTTGTGAAACATCACAGCACAGTTGTGATGGTCCTCAGAGATAGATGGGAGGGGTTGAGGGTAGCTGAAGGCTGGGACCAAAAATAAACAAAAGATAACTTATGTCAGATATACTGTGTCTGTAAAAAGTATGAAATATGTATAAGCTGGAAGTAGAAGACTAAGTATTGTTTGCCATTAGTTTACTCCAATTAGGGAAGGGGTGGTAAGGTTAGGGGAAAAGAATAAAGAAAGAAAATACATAAACAATATATACAGTACAAGTCAAAAGTTTGGACACACCTACTTATTCAAGGGTCTTTTTTTTTACTATGTTCTACATTGTAGAATAATAGTGAAGACAAAACTATGAAATAACATGGAATCATGTTGCAACCACAAAAGTGTTAAAACAAATCAAAATATGTTTTTATATGAGATTCTTCAAAGTAGCCCCCCTTTGCCTTGATGACAGCTTTGCACACTCTTGGCATTCTCTCAACCAGCTTCATGAGGTAAACACCTGGAATGCATTTCAATTAACAGGTGTGCCTTGTAAAAAATTAATTTGTGGAATGTATTTCCTCAATGCATTTCATCCAATCAGTTGTGTTGTGACAAGGTAGGGGTGGTATACAAAAGATAGCCCTATTTGGTAAAAGACCAAGTCCATATTATGGCAAAAACAGCTCAAATAAGCATAATTAATTTAAGACATGAAGGTCAGTCAATTAGGAACATTTCAAGAACTTTGAAAGTTTCTTCAAGAGCAGTCGCAAAAACCATCAAGCGCTATGATGAAACTGGTTCTCATGAGGACCGCCACAGGAATGGAAGACCCAGAGTTACCTCTGCTGCAGAGGATAAGTTCATTAGACTTACCAGCCCCAGAAATTGCAGCCCATAAATAAATGCTTCAGAGTTCAAGTAACAGACACATCTCAACATCAACTGTTCAGAGGAGACTGTATGAATCAGGCCTACATGGTCAAATTGCTGCAAAGAAACCACTACTAAAAGGACACCAATAACAAGAAGAGACTTGCTTCGGCCAAGAAACATGAGCAATGGACATTAGACTGGTGGAAATCTGTTGTTTGGTCTGATGACTCCAAATGTGATATTTTTGTTTCCAACAGCTGTGTCTTTGTGAGACGCAGAGTAGGTGAATGGATGATCGCTGCATGTGTGGTTCCCACGTTGAAGCATGGATGTGGTGTCATGGTGCTTTGCTGGTGACACAGTCAGTGATTTATTTAGAATTTAAGGCACTCTTAACCAGCATGGCTACCACAGCATTCTGCAGCAATACGCCATATCATCTGGTTTGCACTTAGAGGGACTATCATTTGTTTTTCAACAGGACAATGACCCAACACACCTCCAGGCTGTGTAAGGGCTATTTGACCTAGAAGGAGAGTGATGAGTGCTGCATCAGATGACCTGGCCTCCACAATCACCCAAACTCAAACCAATTGAGATGGTTTGGGATGAGTTGGCCGTAGAGTGAATGAATGAACAGCTGCCAACAAGTGCTCAGCATATGTGGGAAGAGAAAGCCAAGAGTGTGCAAAGCTGTCTTCAAGGCAAAGGGTGGCTACTTTGAAGAATCTAAAATATATTTTGATTGAACACTTTTTTGGTTAGTACATAATTCCATATGTGTTATTTCATAGTTTCGATGTCTTCACTATTATTCTACAATGTAGAAAGGAGTAAAAATAAAGAAACTCTTGAGTGAGTAGGTATGCCCAAACTTTTGACTGGTACTGTATATATTTACAAAAAAATGTAATATGGGGATTGGAAATGATGCAGTTGCATTGCCAAAATCTGCAATATTAAAGCTGATGTACAGAGAATACTTTCTAAACAGTCTCTTTGACTTAAAGGGTCGCACACAACCCACCAAACGTGGATCTCCGGTTGGTCTACAGATCGTTCAGAGCACTGTTGACGTCTGACTGTCAACATTTTCACATGATTCTACGTGTAAAGTGTACGGTCTTTGCAACAGCTTTGCTCATCATAAACTGTACCATTCCTGACAAAGAAAAAACAAAAACTAAGCTTTCTCGATGCACTCAAGTTCAAGGAGAAAGCTGCCTTTGGGTTTATAAGCCACATGTATGCCAACAGTGAGCTGGGCTTTGCCAGGGAGGGTGAGGTTTCCACAAACCCCAAACACATATGGAGTCCATTTCCTCTTTCACCAGCAGGTTGACGTCAGGCAGGACTAAAGAGACCTCTGAAATCAAAGCCACAAGCCCTGACCCAGAGATCAATCTCCTTTCTCCTCACCAGAGCTCCCCCGCCACAGGATATTTAGTCTAATTAACACCCTGACATATCAATCCAATGAGGTCAACAACAGCACGAAAACAAGGTTGACTTCTACTGCTGGCGTCAAAGCCTGCAAGCCCTCTTCGCTCTCGATCTCGAGTCTGAATGAGCCATAGATAGCCCCAAGACTTAAGCTAATGGAAGAGAATGAACAATATGTCAACATTAATGAAGGTCTTAATGGAGGCAACCACGCTCTTATTAGGCCTACCTCTCCATTGTGAGACATTTAATGTAACACAAAGAGATTTGCACTCATATCAGTAGGGGTGGGAGGTCCTGACTTACAAAGGACACACTGACACTGTTCTTGGTTAGGAAGTTCTGGTTGATCTTAGTCAGCCTGTACCATCAAACAGACCAAACATGTAAGGCAAAGAAAGACACAGTCTTCATAACCAGTTTGCTCTGAGCTATTGGTATTCCTCACCCTAGCCTGTTTACATGTGACAGACCAATAAAGAGCGAAACAAGACCCAAGCTTTTTATGGGCCCTGACACAAAGCCTCCATTGAGGCAAATCACAGCCCTTTGCCGCTTTCGCTTTCCTAACACTGGGTCAAAAACAACTTGTGTGCAGGAATAGGAGCATCTCTTTCACAAGCCTCCTTTTCAAGGCACTTATCATATGAAAGCATTGGTGTAACCGCTTCGCCCCCCCATGACAATGGAAGGCTTTTCACACACACAGAGAGAGAGAGAGACCGAGAGAGAGAGAGCTGTCTCTCTGGATGAGGAGGGGTCAGATTCCCCATCATAGCCTACAGTTTAGGGCTACTGTAAGGATTAAAAGTAGGGCCCTATAAAATCAGCGTTGCAGAGGACACGGACGGAATCCAGACTATAAAACGGAATTCAACAATAGATATATTTTTTATTGAACTTAATAGAAAATTAATGAACTTGCCTAAGTTTATCATCAGACATGAACCAAACGCATCACTGATTTGTATTTTCCTAGAACTTTCAGAAATGGCACAGGAATGCCCCTGTCTGTGATTGCGGTGCGCGCATATGTTTACACTTTGTGTAGCCGTTAAAGATGATGCTAATGATAACCGTCTTCTGGTAGAGATGGAAAGGCTTTCCCAAATTAAATGTTAACTATAAAGTAGAATATGCCTACCCCTAATGCCTTCATGATTATTTGCATCAATCCAGTGGTCATTTGTTTTGCAAACTCTAATCACGAGTGCAACAGAAACATCACTAACGAAACAGGTCTCGATGGTGCACACTTGGATTAAAGGGTAACTACACCCCAAAATCCAAATTTCTTCTATTTTTCCGAGACCACACAAAAGTGGTCTCCTGATGTGGTTTAAGCATTGTTGTGGATTTAGAACAGGGATGGTAAACTCCAATCCTCGGGGGGGCCTGATCGGTGTCACACTTTGTCCCAGCCCCAGCTAACACACCTGACACCAATAATCACTAATCATTATCTTCAGCTTAGAATGCAATTAGTTTAAAATCAGCAGTGTTTGCTAAGGATGGGGGAAAGTGTGACATCACTCCATCCCCCGAGGTCTGGAGTTGCCCATCCCTGATTCAGAGCATCGGTTTTTGTTGTTTTTCCTATTAAAAGGTGTGATTTGAGAGTGAAAACCTGGGGGGGGATGGAAAAACTGAAACCTGGGAAAATAAAACAGATTTTATAGGACCCTATAAAAAGTATGTCATGCCATTATTGACTTATCACAGATGCTAATTAAACCCCTGGCTATGTGTCAGAAAATAAAGCTCAGATTCAATTCTCCTTCTCGCACTTGGGATGTTTGCATAGAATGATAGAGATGCATGCCACATACTGAAAAGAAAGTCGATTTGTCAAAGGCTGACAATTGAATCATAACACACAAAATCCTCCAGGGATCCTACAGGAAAAATGAGATAGTCAGTGGATAGGTATCCATCCATATAGCCACTATTTACAGCTAGGTCAGCATTGGATCCTTGCTCTATCTAGCTCTGGCTGTGTTGCCGAGTGCTCAGCTGAACTCTGACACGCTTGGTCAGAGGCAGGTTCAAATGCTCTGTTGGAGCTTGATTGGCTGTGTGGCTAGATGGTCAGACAGGGGTGACAAAAACTCTCAAATAGTCTGGTCTAATCCTTTAGTCACAGGGCTTGAGCCTGATGAGAGCTGCTAGCATTCAAATCAAATAAAATCCCAACACAAAGACCTAAGAGGCCACAGAACCAGGAGGAATCTTGTCACAAAAAAGACAGCAAAACATAACGGCACAAATTGATGGGTTCTATTTGATTAACACTTAGGCCTAGCTGTCTGACTATCAATTAGGGCAATAAATAGGTGAGGATACGATATGCATTGAGATTCTCATGATTCTCTATGTATTGTAATTCCCTACTGTGATTTGTTTGTGATTAGATATTCTAAACCCAGAAAACACATACACACACACACCCCTTTGGTATCAAATTGCGTGGGGAATATTAGGCCTGGGTGGTATACCGTATTTAACTATATACCGGTATTGATGCACGGACCGGTGTGGGTTTTTACTTTACCTTCTATAATGGTATTTGAATGTTTGGTTTGTTAAATGTGATACATCCATTTCTATAGTTTACTCCGCCACTTGAGTCATCCCTCTCCACTCTCTCTCTCCATGCCGCTTTCCACACAGACCTGGTCCCCCCCCCCCGTCACTCAAGGAGCGCATTTGTTGTTGCTTGACCACGAGACACTTTCGTTCAGTCTGCATGGTCAATGTTCTATAATTACAATATTAGTTTGTGTTTCTTACATCTGCAAACAGCTAGTTTGTATTTTCTTAGCAAGTTACGATTTAGCTTGTTAGCCACTAATGCTAGCTAACTAGCTAATAAAAGTACTGAGTCAGAGCAAACGTAGCTAGCTAATACAGTCTGATACCAGTGTTGGTGGAGGCATAAATCAGCATGTTGTTTGTGCAACAGTATCTTCTAAATATGAAGTATGAATATGTTGGCTACATGAATGAAGATTTAATGTAGCAAAAGATTATAGGGTCCCCTAGGAAACACTGAACATCACTTAACTGCAGGTCAGTTAAGAACAAATTCTTATTTACAATGACGGCCAAGGAACAGGGGGTTAACTGCCTTGTTAATGGGCAGAACGACAGATTTTTACCTTGTCATCTCGGGGATTCTATCCAGCAACCTTTCGGTTACTGGCCCAACGCTCTACCAACTAGGCTACCTGCCACCCCGGTTGCCGAATGTTTTTGCCCATATCGTGGCAGTGTGGATATGTGTGAAATGCTTGATATTGTATGTGATATCAACAGAGAGGTATATTTTCTGGATGATTTAAATATTGACTGGCTTTCATAAAGCTGCCCACTCAAGCAAAAGCTTCAAACTATAACCAGTGAATGCAACCTGGTTCAGGTTATCAGTCAACCAACCAGGGTAGTTACAAACAGCACAGGAATGACATCAGCAAAATGTATTGATCACATCTTTACTAATGCTGCAGAAATGTGCTTTACTGTAGTTTCCAAATCCATAGGATGTAGTGATCACAATACAGTAGCCATATATAGAAAACCAAAGTTCTAAAGACTGGGCCTCATATTGTGTATGAGAGGTCATACAATACGTTTGGTTGTGATTCCTATGCTGATAATGTAAATATTTGCCGGTCTGTGGTGTGTAAAGGGGAGCAAACAGATGCTGCACTTGACACATTTATAAAATTGCTTAATCCAGTTACTAATAAGCATGTATCTATTAAGAAAATGATTGTAAAAGTATTAAATTCCGGTGGATTGGTGAGAAATGTAACATTTGTATGGTTGAGAGGGATGAGGCAAAAGAAATGGCAAATAAGTCTGGCTGCACAAACGATTGGCAAACATACTGCAAATTGAGAAATGATGTGACTAAACTGAACAAAGAAGAACAAGAAACTGTACTATGAAACAATGATAAATTATATAAAGAATGATAGTAAAAAAGCTTAGGATCACCTCAAAAGAAATGTTGGGCAAAAAGGCAAACTCTGCTCCATCATTTATTTAATCAGATGGCTAATTAAATCACAAAACCCACTGATATTGGCAATTACTTTAATGATTTTGTCATTGGCAAGACACGGCAGCAACAAACGCTGACATTACACATTCAATTGACAACTGACTTTCACCATGCTAATAGTTGAAGGACATTCAAAAAGTACAGCAAATTACTGACAATTGGCTGAGAGAAATTGACGATAAAAAGATTGTGGAAGCTGTTTTGTTAGACTTCAGTGCGGCTTTTGACATTATCGATCATAGATCACGCTGCTGGAAAAACTTGTGTTATGGCTTTACACCTCCTACTATATTGTGGATAAAAAATTACCTGTCTAACAGAAGACAGAGGGTGTTATTTAATGGAAGCCTCTAACATAATCCAGGGAGAATCAGGAATTCCCCAGGGCAGCTGTCTAGACCCCTTACTTTTTTCAATCTTTACTAACAATTATTGTAGATATGTAGTGGTGTAGTAATATATGATGTACTGCTAATGGGGATCAGTAATAAATACAAATGCCCTAAAATTATGAAGTGAAAACATGTTCTAAAAATTTTAGCAAATGTTTTGAAAATTAAATAGAGAAATACCTCATTTACATGAGTATTCACACCTGAATCAGTACTTTGTAGAAGTATCTTTGGCAGCGATTACAGCTGAGCCTTTCTGGGTTAGGCTCTAAGAAATTTCCACACCTAGATTGTGCAACATTTGCCCATTAAAAAATTCTTCAAGCTCTGTCAAGTTGGTTGCTGATCATTGCAAGATAACCATTTTCAGGTCTTGCCATAGATTTCCAAGTAGACTTAAGTAAAAAAATGTAACTCAGCCACTCAGGAACATTCACTGTTGTCTTAGTAAGCCAATAAAGTGTAGATTTTGCCTTGTGTTTTAGGTTATTGTCCTGCTAAAAGGTGAATTCCTCTTCCAGTGTCTAGTGGAAAGCAGACAACCAGGTTTTCCTCTAGGATTTTGACGGTTTCTTAGCTCCAATCTGTTTCTTTTTCATCCTGAAAACTTCCCAGTCCCTAACGATTACAAGCATACCCATAATATTATGCAGCCACCACTATACTTGAAAATATGGAGAGTGGTACTTAGTAATGTATTGGATTTGCCTCAAACATAACACTTTGTATCCAGGACAAAAGGTTAATTGCTTTGCCACATTATTTGCAGAATTACTTAATATTTTTATTCTGTAGAGGCTTCCTTTTCACTAAGTCAATTAAGCATCGTGGAATAACTACAATGTTGTTGATCCATCTTCAATTATCTCATACCACAGCCATAAAACTCTGTAACTGTTTTAAAGTCACCATTGGCTTCATAGTGATATCCCTGAGCGGTTTCCTTCCTCTCCGGCAACCGAGTTAGGAAGGACGCCTGTATCTTGCAGTGACTGGGTGTATTGATACACCATCCACATTTTTATCCATCTACTAATATATGGCCTTCTTTGCAAGGCATTGGAAAACCTCCCTGGTCTTTGTGGTTGAATCTGTGTTTGAAATGCACTGTTCAGCTATGGGACCTTACAGATAATTGAATGTGTGGTGTACAGAGATAAGGTAGTCATTCAAAATTAATTTTAAAACACTTATCCACAGAGTGAGTCCATGCAATGTATGTGACTTGTTTAGCACATTTCTCTTGAACTTATTTAGGTCTGCCATAAGAAAAGGGGTTGAATACTTATTGACTCAAGACATATAAGCTTTAAAATGTTTTATTAAATTTGTACAAATGGCCACTTTGACATGATGGAGTATTGTGTGTAGGTCATTGACACAAAATCTCACTTTAATCGATTTTAAATTCAGGATTTAACAACAAAATGTTGAAAAAGACAAGAGGTCATACTTTATGAAGGCATTGTATTGCTGATGCAGAGAGACAAGAGAAAATGCGTTTTGGTCCGTTTTGGTGCGTTTTCGTGATAAAAGTGCTGAAAACATGTTGGCTTACTATTTAAAAAGAAGATGGAGAACACGCTATAGGATGAGCAACACCAGAGTATTGGTGCAGGTACAGCCAACGAGCGGTAGCCACCCTCTGCGTTTTCAGGGGAAATTTAAAAAGCCCCTGGATGTTAACAAGCCAATGCTCCATCTTTACTGGATTGGTTTAACAGTGCAGAAGAAAATCTCTCCCGACAAATGTTTTTTCTCGTCAGGAACCGAAAAAAGAAAAAGTCGTACAGATATTGATTTGATGCTTGATACGTAAAAGCACAAGTATCGATAGAATATTGTCCAAAACAATATTGCAATGTAACTATAGTTTTTCCCCCCACATCACTACTATCAAGCTATTACCCATTTCAGACAGAAGATGTTGTATTACCTGTAAAAGAGCATACAGTAATGTTTACATGACCCCCTTTCAAACAGTCCATTATTTAACACCACTCTTGCAGGTATACTCATTTTATATAAAGTACCAGTCAAAAGTTTGGGAACACCTACTCATGCAAGGGTTTTTCTTTATTTTACTAATTTCTACATTGTACAATAATAGTAAAGACATCAAAACTATGAAATAACACATATGGAATCATGTAGCAACCCCAAAAATAATTCATCAAATCCAAATGTATTTTATATTTGAGATTCTTCAAAGTAGCCACCCTTTGCCTTGACAGCTTGGCGCACTCTTGGCATTCTCTCAACCAGCTTCATGAGGTAGTTACCGGGAATGCATTTCAATTAACAGGTGTGCCTTGTTAAAAGTTCATTTGTGGAATTACTTTCCTTTTCAATGTGTTTGAGCCAATCAGTTGTGTTGTGACAAGGTAGGGGTGGTACACAGAAGATATCCCTATTTGGTAAAAGACCAAGTCAATATTATGGCAATTACAGCTCAAATAAGCAAAGAGAAACGACAGTCCATCATTACTTTAAGACATGAAGGTCCGTCAATTAGGAAAATTGTGCAGTGCAGTTGCAAAAATCATCAAGCGCTATGATGAAACTGGCTCTAATAAGGACTGCCACAGGAAAGGAAGACCCAGGGTTACCTCTGCTGCAGAGGACAAGTTCATTAGAGATAACTGCACCTCAGATTGTAGCCCAAATAAATGTTCCACAGAGTTCAATAACAGACACATCTCAACATCAACTGTTCAGAGGAGACTGTGTGAATTATGCCTTTATGGTCAAATTGCTGCAAAGAAACCACTACTAAAGGACATCAATAAGAACAACAGACTTGCTTGGGCCAAGAAACACGAGCAATGGACATTAGACAGGTGGAAATCTGCCCTTTGGTCTGACGAGTCCAAATGTGAGATTTTTGGTTCCAACCGCCGTGTCTTTGTGAGACGCAGAGTAGGTGAACGGATGATCTCCGCATGTGTGGTTCCCACCGAGAAGCACGTAGAAGGAACTGTGATGGTGTGGGGGGTGCTTTGCTGGTGACACTGTTAGTGTGGGGGCACACTTAACCAGCATGGTTACAACAGCATTCTGCAGCGATACGCCATCCCATCTGGTTTGCGCTTAGTGGGACTATCATTTGTTTTCCAAAAGGACAATGACCCAACACACCTCCAGGCTGTGTAAGGGCTATTTGACCAAGGAGAGTGATGAGTGCTGCATCATATGACCTGGCCTTCACAATCACCTGACCTCAACCCAATTTAGATGGTTTGGGATGAGTGAACCACAGAGTGAAGGAAAAGCAGCCAACAAGTGCTCAGCATATGTCGGACATCCTTCAAGACTGTTGGAAAAGCATTCCAAGTGAAGCTTGTTGAGAGAACGCCAAGAGTGTGCAAAGCTGTCAAAGGGTGGCTACTTTGAAGAATCTAAAATATATTGTGATTTGTTTAACACTTTTTTAGTTACTACATGATTACATGTGTGCTATTTCATAGTTTTGATGTCTTCACTATTATTCCACAATGTAGAAAATATAAAAACATCTAGAAAAACTCTTGAATGAGTAGGTGTGTCTAAACTTTTGATTGGTACTGTATCAGTGGGTAACTGGCAAATTGGAAGTAGTGGGGGTTGGGGGGTGTTGTTAAACCATGAGGTTGGAGGGTGTTGTTAAACCATTGGCTTGTTTGCATTTCAAATTAGGGAGGTGTTAAACAATGGAAGTGTTAAAGGGATACTTCTGGATTTTTCAGCATGCTAGCTAATACCCATAGACTTCAGGTCATTGTGCTAATGCAAAACTATCTTCAACTTCCTTCATACTGGAGACACAAACATAAAAAAATGGTATCCATGACTTCATCTGACTCTGGGGAAGTAGATAAAGGGCCGCATTGCCAAAATCCCGAAGTATCCTTTTAAAAGAGCCACTAAACAACTTCTCATAGAAAATTGCCTACGTGGCAGAGTCAGAACTATTCTAGTGTCAAAATTTACTACAAGGTGTAAATAGGATCATTTTGATCGTAAAGTCAGTCTCGTCAAAAATTGAGTTTTGTAAGTGAGTTCGTCACAACATGTAGCCTACACCTTGTAGGGATATTAGTAGTAGAGGTCAGCCGATTATGATTTTTCAACGCCGATACCTATTATTGGAGGACCAAAAAGCCGATGCCGATTTTAAAAATATATTTTTTATTTGTAATAATGATAATTACAACAATACTGAATTAACACTTATTTTAACTTAATATAAAACATCAATTACATCAATTTAGCCTCAAATAAATAATGAAACGTTCGATTTGGTTTAAATAATGCAAAAACAAGGTGTTGGAGAAGAAAGTAATATGTGCCATGTAAAAAAGCTAACGTTTAAGTTCCTTGCTCAGAACATGAGAACATATGAAAGTTGGTGGTTCCTTTTAACATGAGACTTCAATATTCCAAGGTAAGAGGTTTTAGGTTGTAGTTAATATAGTACAGTGGGGCAAAAAAGTATTTAGTCAGCCACCAATTGTGCAAGTTCTCCCACTTAAAAAGATGAGGCCTGTAATTTTCATCATAGGTACACTTCAACTATGACAGACAAAATGAGGGAAAATCCAGAAAATCACATTGTAGGATTTTTAATGAATTTATTTGCAAATTATGGTGGAAAATAAGTATTTGGTCACCTACAAACAAGCATGATTTCTGGCTCTCACAGACCTGTAACTTCTTTAAGAGGCTCCTCTGTCCTCCACTCGTTACCTGTATTAATGGCAACTTTGAAATTGTTATCAGTATAAAAGACACCTGTCCACAACCTCAAACAGTCACACTCCAAACTCCACTGTGGCCAAGACCAAAGAGCTGTCAAAGGACACCAGAAACAAAATTGTAGACCTGCACCAGGCTGGGAAGACTGAATCTGCAATAGGTAAGCAGCTTGGTTTGAAGAAATCAACTGTGGGAGCAATTATTAGGAAATGGAAGACATACAAGACCACTGATAATCTCCCTCGATCTGGGGCTCCACGTGAGATCTCACCCCGTGGGGTCAAAATGATCACAAGAATGGTGAGCAAAAATCCCAGAACCACAAGGGGGCCAAAATACCAGCAACAGTGTGTGAAAACCTTGTGAAGACTTACAAAAAACATTTGACCTCTGTCATTGCCAACACAGGGTATATAACAAAGTATTGAGATAAACTTTTGTTATTGACCAAATACTTATTTTCCACCAGAATTTGCAAATAAATTCATAAAAAATCCTACAATGTGATTTTCTGGATTTTTTTTCTTCTCATTTTGTCTGTCATAGTTGAAGTGTACCTATGATGAAAATTACAGGCCTCATCTTTTTAAGTGGGAGAACTTGCACAATTGGTGGCTGACTAAATACTTTTTTGCCCCACTGTATTTTTAGGACTATTTCTATCTATACCATTTGTATTTCATATACCTTTGACTATTGGATGTTCTTATAGGCACTATAGTATTGCCAGTGTAACAGTATAGGTTCCGTCCCCCTCCTCGCCCCTCCCTGGGCTCGAACCAGGAACACATCGACAACAGCCACACTCGAAGCATCGTTACCCATCGCTCCACAAAAGCCACGGCCCTTGCAGCGCACGGGGAATAACTACTCCAAATCTAAAAGTGAGTGACGTTTGAAACAGTATTAGCGCACACCCAGCTAACTAGCTAGCCATTTCACAGTGGATACACCAGCCATTAGGCTGATAGGCTTGAAGTAATAAACAGCGCTGTGCTTGCAAAGAGCTGCTGGCAAAACGCACAAAAGTGCTGTTTGAATGAATGATTACGGGCCTGCTGCTGCTCAGTCAGACTGCTCTATCAAAATCAGACTTAATTATAACATAATAACACACAGAAATACGAGCCTTTGGTCATTAATATGATCGAATCCGGAAACAATCATTTCGAAAACAAAACGTTTATTATTTCAGTGAAACACGGAACCGTTCGGTATTTTATCTAACGGGTGGCATCCCTAAGTCTAAATATTCTTGTTACATTGCACAACCCCCACAAGCCAGGCAGCCCAACCTTGCAAATAACCTGACTCTGCGTGCAATGAACGCAAGAGAAATGACACAATTTCACCTGATTAATATTGCCTGCTAAACTGGATTAGTAGTTATAACTAGTGATTATGATTGATTGTTTTTTATAAGATAAGTTTAATGCTAGCTAGAAATTTACCTTGGCTTCTACTGCATTCGCGTAACAGGCAGATTACTCGTGGAGTGCAATGGTTAGAGCGTTGGACTAGTTAACTGTGCGGTTGCAAGATTGGACCCCTGAGCTGACAAGGTGAAAATCTGTCGTTCTGCCCCTGAACAAGGCAGTTAACCCAGAGTTCCTAGGCAGTCATTGAAAATAAGAATGTGTTCTTAACTGACTTGTCTAGTTAAATAAAAGGTATAAAATAAAAAAATGTATTACATTTACATTTCAAAAAATAATCGGAAATCTTCACCCAAAAAATAACGATTTCCGATTGTTATGAAAACTTGAAATCGGCCATTCCGATTAATCGGTCGACCTCTAATTAGTAGTTCTGGGATTTGTCCCCTGGGAAATATCTAACAGCGGACATTAGGAGAGACGAGACAAAACTACCCAGTTATAGAATAATGTGTTGTAGGACAGCTGAGCTGACTCAAGACCGGGCATTCAACTCAGTTTATAACGTTTCCATGGTAACATGTAAACCCAAAGACAACTTTCATTCACATTAACAACTGACTGCAGGGGCAATGACAACACTTACCTACGCATCAGCCGGGCAGCCTCAACCATGGCCAGCCTAAATATAATTTGGAAACAACTCTCTAATCTGAAAACAAAACTTAGCATGATCATCTCCATCCTGATGTACGGATCAGTCATGGACCCTCACCCTGGACTTCATGTCATCTGGATGCCTTTGACTCCAAGTGCCTCCGCCACATAATGGCATCATATGGCACGGCCACATCCCAAACTCCACAATACTGCAAAACACGGAACAACTCCTCCTGACACTGACTGTCAACCGGTCGAATCAAACCCACCTCTGGAGGCTGCCCTTATCCTCTGGAGGCTGCC
Source organism: Oncorhynchus mykiss (assembly GCF_013265735.2). Lineage (NCBI taxonomy): Eukaryota > Metazoa > Chordata > Actinopteri > Salmoniformes > Salmonidae > Oncorhynchus > Oncorhynchus mykiss. The sequence goes on along the minus strand of NC_048566.1, from coordinate 55,314,458 downwards.
CTTAATTGAGCCCAACTGGCCATGCCCAAGAGGAAGACTGAGGGCCAGGTGGTCCGACCTACACAACCTGGGACTCAACACCCAATCAGCCTGGGACCTGGCCCAGAATAGGAAAGTACCTATGCTCCAAGGAGCGAGTGAAGATGAGTGAGTGAGTGAGTGAGAGAGCCCTCTCTCATTTCTTAATGACCACGCATCAAAACAAAGCCAAATCAGGAAGCTCAGTCCACGTTTAATGAATTTACCTACGAAAAAAGCAGAGAACTATTCACACACACCTGTAGTTTGGTAATTTTTCCACGCCGATACAGATTATTGGAGGACCAAAAAAAGCTGATAATTACACTAAATAAACACTTATTTTAACTTAATATAATACAACAATAAAAATCTATTTAGTCTCACATAAATAATTAAACATGTTCAATATGGTTTAAATAATGCAAAAACAAAGTGTTGGAGAAGAAAGTAAAAGTGCAATATGTGCCATGTAAAAAAGCTCATGTTTAAGTTCCTTGCTCAGAACATGAGAACATATGAAAGCTGGTGGTTCCTTTTAACATGAGTCTTCAATATTCCCAGTTAAGATGTTTTAGTTTGTAGTTATTATAGGACTATTTCTCTCTATACCATTTGTATTTCATATACCTTTGACTATTGGATGTTCTTATAGGCACTCTAGTATTGCAGGCCTAATCTCGGGAATTGATAGGCTTGAAGTCATAAACAGCTCTGGGCTTCAAGCATTGCGAAGAGCTGCTGGCAAACGCAGGAAAGTGCTGTTTGAATGAATGCTTACGAGCCTGCTGCTCCCTACCGCTCAGTCAGACTGCTCTATCAAATATCAAATCATAGACTTAACTATAATGTAATAAATACACAGAAATACAAGCCTTTGGTCATTAATATGGTCAGATCCGGAAACTATAATTTCAGTGAAATACGGAACCGTTCCGTATTTTATCGAAACGGGTGGCATCCACAAGTCTACATATTGCTTTTACATTGCACAACCTTTAATGTTATGTCATAATTATGTAAAATTCTGGCAAATTAATTACAGTCTTTGTTAGGAAGAAATGGTCTTCACATAGTTCGCAACGAGCCAGGCAGCCCAAAAAGAGAAGTGACAAAATTTCCCTAGTTAATATCGCATGCTAACATTCATTTATTTTAACTAAATATGCAGGTTTAAAACAATATACTTGTGTATTCATTTTAAGAAAGGCATTGATGTTTATGGTTAGGTACATTGGAGCAACGACAGTGTTTTTTTTCGCGAATGCGCATGTTAAATCACCCGTTTGGCGAAGTAGGATGTTGATGATAAATTAACAGCCACCGCATTGATTATATGCAACGCAGGACAAGCTAGTTGAAGTAGTAATATCATCAACCAGTGTTAACTAGTGATTATGTTAAGATTGATTGTTTTTTATAAGATAAGTTTAATGCTAGCTAGCAACTTACCTTGGCTCCTTGCTGCACTCGTGTAACAGGTCATCAGCCTGCCACGAAGGCTCCTCATGGAGTGCAATGACGATTAAAAGGTCGACCTCTATTCCAGGGTCTGTTAAAATGCAGGACTCATGTCTAGGTATTTTGGTGGGTTTTAATTTACCATGTTTTTTTTTACACCCCAACTCTTTCAGATAAACAAAAATGCAGGCAAAAAGAAGCAGGCATGGTAAATTAGTGGGAATATTGTGTGAGAAAGAGTAATACCATTCTAAGAACTCCATTATGCAAGGTCAGGATTTTGAAAATACAATATTCAAAAGGTAACAAAATCTAAAAACTATTTGTGCTGCTTGAAATGACCCAGTAGATTATCCCGTGGCATGCAGAATGCCAGAGCTATTCTAAGAACTGCCTTTCTGGTGAACTGCCTCTAATTCCACGCTTACAGTAATTAAACTAACCGTAGTGTGAGGCCTTCAGCAGGATGACACATGATTACAAAAAGTCCACTCGCCGCTCTCTTTTCATTGTCATTCAGTAACACTCTCTTCATATGGAAAGTGTTCCAAAAGAATCCCACAGTGAACCCGGTCATTTCCATGTAAAAGGACCATGAGCACCAACATGTCAAATTGGGTGTCAAATGAAAGCTAAGAGTCTATATAACCAACATTGACAGACAAGCGGTCTTCATCAGGTTATTCAATTATTGCATCTGAGCTCCTAGAGCGTTTTTTTTCTCTCTCCTTTTCTTTTTCAAGTGTTCTACTCTGCTTGCCAGCACCTCGCCTAAACAGGTGTGAGTTTCTTTCGCCTCCAGAAGACCCGTGCCAACTAATAAACACATATTTATACTGAACAAAAATATAAAACGCAACATGCAACTATTTCAATTATTTTACTGAGTTACAGTTCATATGAGGAAATCAGTCAATTAAAATACTTTCAACTAGGCCCTAATCTATGGATTTCTCATGACTGGGCAGTGGGTCAGTCATGGGTGGGCCTGGGAGGGCGTAGGCCAACACACTTGGGCGCCAAGCCCACCCACTGGGGAGTCAGATGCAGCCAATCAGAATGAGTTTTTCCCCACAAAAAGGGCTTTATTACAGACAGGTTGCTGGTCTCAGACGATCCCGCAGGTGAAGAAGCCGGACGTGGAGGCCCTGGGCTGGCGTGGTCACACGTGGTCTGCGATTGTGAGGCCGGTTGGAGGTACAGTCAAATTCTCTAAAACGACGTTGGAGGCGGATTATGGTAGAGAAATTAACATCGAATTATTTGGCAACAGCTCTGTTGGACATTCATGCAGTCAGCATGCCAATTTTGTATTTTTTTTAACCATTATTTATATAGGCAAGTTAGTTAAGAACAAATTCTTATTTACAATGACGGCCAAGGAACAGTGGGTTAACTGCCTTGTTAAGGGGCAGAACGACAGATTTTTACCTTGTCAGCGCGAGGATTCAATCCACCAACCTTTCGGTTACTGGCCCAATGCTCTAACCACTAGGCTATCTGTCGCCCCAATTGCACGCTCACTCAGAACTTGAGACATTTGTGGCATTGTGTTGTGTGACAAAACTGCACATTTAGAGTGGCCTTTTATTGCCCACAGCACAAGGTGCACCTGTGCAATGATCATGCCATTTAATCAGCTTCTTCATATGCCACATCTGTCATCTGTGCATATGGAACATTTGTGGGATCTTTTATTTCAGCTCATGAAACATGGGACCAACACTTTACATGCTGTGTTTATATTTTTGTTCAGTATAGTTTTGGAGAAAATATTTGCCTTCTGTAAGTTTAAGAAACATTGCTTTGTGCCTTGTAACTCTGTTACAAAAACCCCCACATCTTTTAAGATATTTTCAAATTTCTCTCCCTCATGAGGGAGAATAATGAAAGTCCACAGAAATAACAAGTAAAGGTGGAACTACCAAATAGGAATGTTTTGCTAATATACATTTTAATTAATTATCGTTTGATTAAAATTGGCAAAATAATTATCGATTTTCCTCAAAATCTGTAATGGAATTACTGCAATTGAATTGGTTACAATGGGAAAGTATTCAGAAACCACAGTTGGGTCACCTGCTACTGTCCTTCCTTCCAGCTCATAACAGTTTTATTTTAATTACGTTGTCTGGTGGCCAAAGCGAGTGTGAAAACAGTCTGGACAACCCCTCCCTCTAACGTTACACCCCCCAGCTTTTACTGACACCTACCCATGAGCCCCCTCTTTCCAGCATCCGCACCCACTGAGAAGCAACTGACGCTGGAGATCCATGGAAGTTGAAAAGTAGTTGGTCAGCCCCCCCCTGGCCTTGATTTCAACGTCCACAGAAGTTGTTTTTTGAGGGCCGATCCAGCCCCGATTTCAACATCACGTAGATTTTTGATCCGGTCCGGCCTTGATTTGACCCAAACATAGATGTCTATGATTGGTGACAGGACCAAATCATAAAGATGTCTATTTTCCACAATATGATGGTACAGTACACTTAAGCACAGTAGAGTACAGCAAAAGTAAAGTAGAGTATAGTTCAGTGGAGTATAAAACAAATTGTGTTTGTTAGGCTTAAAACTGACCAAATCAGTTTCCTAAAATCTTCTTTCCAGAAAGGACTAGCCTACTCCAATAATGGGGAAAAGGCCTAGGCTACATCAAAGCAAACATACATTTTCTTATCACTCCACTATCAAACAAACCCCTTGTAAGCCCATTAAAGCCAGACTCAGTAACTGTCAGTTTGGTCATTTAGTTTACATTTTATATATATTTTTTGTTGAGTCAACAAAACAAACCCAGGCAAGACTTCATAACATGCTCTAGAGTCTAGGCAGGGTAGCCTAGTGGTTAGAGCGTTGGACTAGTAACCGAAGGGTTGCAAGTTTGAATCCCCGAGCTGACAAGGTACAAATCTGTCGTTCTGCCCCTGACCAGGCAGTTTAACCCACTGTTCCTAGGCAGTCATTGAAAATAAGAATTTGTTCTTAACTGACTTGCCTACTAATAAAGGTAAAAAAAATGATAAAAAAATAAAAAAAGACCTGAGAGTTCTCAATTCATATCAAGCAGTTTTCTAGTTACAACAAGCATGTAGGCTGCTGTATTATAAAACGCTCATTTAGAGTCTGAGCAGTAAAATGCAAAGTAACTTTGTTCCAAACCCACCGGTGTTTTCAAAAATGCCCTGCTACGAATCATCAGCTAACAGACTGACTACTTCTCTGTGGGTTTTATCACAGATTACATTTCAAAAAGGTGTAGACAGAGCCAATATACAAACCGTTACCACACGCATTTGTCAGATAAATTACACTTGTATTCTGTATCCCAACTCTAATTTATAATTAGTTATTTATAATCAGAGGGATATAGACTTAATTGTATTGCTGATGTGTTGCTATAGTCGTGGATGGATCAGAACAGATTCTATTGATAGAATGTGCCTGAGAAACGTTGTCATAATTTTCTGGAGAAATCTGACCTGCAATTTGTAAACAAAGCTTATTTTATCACTTTTGAAGTGACCCAAATGGTAAATTAAGATATATTAAACTAAATTAAATAGTGATATTTTATTTGGCACTTACTCGGTCTGGGTTAGAGGCTACTACCTCAGATTTGATAAAACAAGGCTAGTTAATCAACATTCATAAAGACCATGCTCTTTCCCGAACAGTCACCTGAAAGCATTCCTATTATTGTGTACATGGGGGTTGAGGGGGGTGTCTTAAATAATATACATTTTTCATCCCTTGCCAGATACCTCGAATTTCCCCACCCAATCCATTACGTGTTGTATTTGCGGTCATTACTGTGGCAAAGATCCTGATTGACAGACACGGGGGCAAACTGTTCCAAGCGATTCTCTCGCTCTCGTCACTTCTCTCTCCGTTGGGGATTGTGAGCAGCAACAGTTAGCCATTTCAAAACCACGGGGTCATGTTAAAGGCGAGACACAGCTTGCCGTCACAGAACTCTAATGCGCCATCGTTTCCAAGGGCTTAGAATTCCACAGGCTATCATTCTGCTGGAAATGCTCCTTCAATTTGAGATAATGGCTTCATACTAGTCCTGAACTATCTGAAGTCAAGTCCAATACCATAGCAACTTAGTAGACTACTCCCACGGTTTCCCAGAAGACTAAGATTCAGGATATGAGGTGAAAATCTGACAGACAGATGTTGTTCTTGGCAATAGAAAGGGGGGGGAAAGGAATACTCTTTACTCAACTGTCAGAGGACTGGTGACTGCTTGGAGATAGACTGTTGACTACAGCAGTGTGGAGAGGGTTGGCTTCTAACGCTCCATGAACATGCCATCTCTATTTCACTACAAGGTCCATGTTCATGTGCGCTGGTGCAAACATTAAAATTGGGCTATGCTCAAGAGTTTTCACAAGCATATGGCGCACACGCGTTTCATTCCACATCAAACATATTCCTTGTTTAATACGTCCCTATTCAGAGAGATCATTCCTGTTTCGATTTCACAGCACCTCCATGGAAAGTATTATTCCAGTAAACATCTTGATGTGGCAAAAGCAAGGCTCCCATTAAATAAATAGAGAGACGCAGTTGCTGCGATTGCTTCCCTGCTCGATGGTTAGCCTAGCTAGCTCCGGCACACTGTGTACTGAGTGTACTCTCCTGGCTCTGCAGTGCTCTACTGTTAGCCCCAGAAAAGGTTCTCCTCTCCCCTCCAGTCAGTCACACATAAACCCTGGTGGCTCGTTCTGCTGCAACTGGTGCCCTTCCAGCGGCTGTAAATAACATCTCTAAACTAATTTTGCTTTCCCTGCCACATGCCAGTGAGCCTTGGGAGTGCGCAGGGAGGAGAGGCACCAGTGAATCTGGGCAGACAAGCCAGCCCCTCCTGCCGCACTACAAGGGCCTGATTAATACAGGCATTTGTAACGGACGCCTCTGCTGATGAGAAACGTGAAGGGAAAATGAAGCAGGCACAGGGCAGGGACGCCTCTCACAGCGCGATGAAAGACTGAGGGATCAGATCGATTCCAACCGCGGTTCTGTCAGGGCCCTCTTTGGTGCTTTCAACGCGGGGGAGGAAACATCCAACACGGCGGATGACAAAAAATAAAAAAAAGAGAGTGAGGAGGAAAACAAGGGCACGAGATTACATAAGAGAACCTCTGACCTGATTGTGGAGAGCTCTGCCTCCATCTGCACAGTGCCGCCTTTCATTTTTAATTCCCCCTTCCCTGCAGAGTAAATGAGGATCTCTAATAAAGAATGGGTCTCAAAGCCTGCTGGCGCAGAAAGAAAGTGACAGGCTCTGTGTGAATCACAGAGAGTTCTCTGAAGAGGTTCGGGCGGGAGGTGGTGGGTGGGGTGGGGGGGGAAGAAGAAGTGCAGTACAGGCAGAAGCACTTCCCCTTGGTTAGATTAGGTGCGTTGCATCAGATGAAAGAGCCGCTCTGGTTTTCATCTTCCTTTTTGTTTCACTCGTTAAAGCTAGTGTACGGAGATCACTAGAAGATAGAGCCTCTCCAATGTGACAGGCCGGGGGTGGATTTATCGAGCCTTTGCTCAAAGATGACACAATGAGCGATACAGACGGACCTATTGCTTTTGCAGACCTGGAACCTGCTCTGTTCAGCTCTCAGTCAGCTCTGCACTAGGCAGGCATTGATTGCTCGGCTATTGACGGGCTTGCTAGCTGAGCGTGCTCGGCAGCCCCGACCTGGGAGCCTCGCCTGCCTGCATTATTCAGCTCTCATAAATAGGGACATGCGGATCCCCAATGTCCGCCGGGCTTCATCTGCCAGGCTCATAACTCACCGGTTTCACATTCAGCCCTTTACAGACAGTGGCCACCATCAGAAGCCACATTAGTACCATCACCCACGAGAGGATACTCACTGAGGAAGAGGGCACGGGGTTGTCCTGTCTGGTAGGGTTGAGAGGGGGCTGGAAACCCAGTGTGTACTCGACTTACCGCGTTGCCCTTACCAGTAAAGCACTGTAAGCTGTTTTAACATCCCACGCCAGGTTAAATACTGTCCAATCGGATGAGAGTCGCTCATCAAATCAATCTCCTGGGGTTAAAACACAAAGATTATCCCTACCTGCCAAAAGGAATCTGTCACTTCGCATGACCTCATTCGCCAATTATTTTGTAGAGCCTACCATCTTGGCCTAAAGCTTTTTCACCTCAAGTGTTTTCATATCTTAATAATGGGTTTGCATTTACTGAGCCAGTGTGCATTTCCTCCCACTGTAGTGTAGTTAAGTACTGAGGGATTAAAGGAAAAATCTGAAAAGGCAATGTTCCAGTATATAATTTTCCAATCCATCCACAACATCCTGTTTTCACCATTCTCAAACATCTCTCATTTAATCAATATTTCCTGAATAAAAGAGCAGCAAACCATTTCCCTCAGGGTTGGAGAGTGGGTTCCAACTGCAATTTGTCATTTCAATAACGCTCGGCAAAAACCCCCCGTTTGCACAGCGTATCCATGGCAACAGTTGAATGAAAAATTCAATTTTTGATACCAATTTCACAACATGCCAGTGGTGATGAAAGCCGGCACGATAGAGGGTGGATAAAAACTGACCCGGTCTTGATAACACAGCCCCTGGATCAGAGAGCTCTGTGGCTGGCACCTTTAGCCCAAAGATACATTTTTTAACACTGAGGAATAACAACTCAATAAGGACTTCAATTACATGTGCAGGACCTGGCTAATGAGTCATTTCAGTGGGCCCGCTGGTGAGGGACAGGTATTCCGTGCAGGGATCCACGCCGAGGCTGGCCCGTGTAATTGGATTGTGTGCTTGAGCTGCTGACTAAAATAGAAATGTCCCGGCCAGCCTCCAGGTGATGGGAATCATCAGTACCCAGGGAGGTCAGCCAAGCTCCATCTCAGCTAAATGTCAGAAGGGTGGCTTCAGCCACCTCAGAGAGTGCAGGACTTAAAAGGTACTCAATCCCTCATGCGTGCTGTTTGGGTGCCGTGTCTAAGACGGTGTTGAAATCGGTCAGCCCTAAACATATAAGTACGAGCCTCTATTTTCTGGTTGTGGCTTTTTAGTTCAGCTGGACCACTCTGCTCCAGTCGCCGCACATTGTGTGAAGTCTCCACAGAGAAACACTTTGACAATACCCTTTGTGCTTCCAGATAAGCCACGGCAGAAGCAGAAATGAAACATTTCCTATTGCTTTCATCTCCATTCCTATGGCACATACATATGAATAAAGCAGGGCGGTCTGGCTGCATCAGATTTCACTCCATGATCGGTGGCTGAATCCAAAGAAGAGTGGAGAGAGAGAAAAAACGATTTGGCAGGCAGGGGGATGAGAGCTCCTCTGGGTAATAGGTTCACAGAGGGAGCGCGTGCTGCCCCAGCCACCATGTCACAGATCATTTCCAGGCCATTTACACACGGCCCAGAAACCATGCACTGCCGATGCCTCTGGCCAAACAGAGGTCCCCCACCTTCACAGACCTGACAAGTTGCCAGATTGATAACCCCCAGAAGTGTGAAGTGCAGCTATGGAGTATGTGTAGGAGGCTCCATTAGAGATCACTAAAATGTCCCCGTATCAACCCAGTGACCAGAAGGGTCCAGGTGGACACGGAGACAATCCTCAACCTCAAGGACAGTGGGCCATTTTCTCCTGTGAGTTCAGACAGCCTCCAACAGCTCCATTGATCATTACACTACAGCGGAGAGTCCCACTGTGCAACTTATCAGTAGCCTAGTGACACTTCTGGGATCTCTGAAGCACAATGCAATCAAGTGTGTCATGTTTTACTAGTCTCCGAGACTTGACTCGAGCAGTGTTGATTACAATTAAGTCCGAACGTGCAGCTAGCCGAGACAGGGCTGCATTTCTGCACCAGTTGTATCACCAGATTTATTATGCAGGCTAATTTGTCAGTTGAAATAAAATGTTACAGCACAGACTAGAACGTTCCTGACACTAGCTATCAACCACACAGCTACCACTGCAAAGCTTCAGATGTAGGCCAAAGAGTATTGAGATAAGTGGCCTTACAATTTTCTTTTACCCCTCACATGTTCAGGTATAATTCTTCTTCCATGTTTTCCATGTTTGAGTTTTGGGTAAGTAACCGAAAAGGTTGCTGGTTTGAATACCCGAGCTGATAACATGAAAAATCGATGTGCCCTCGAGCAAGGCACTTAACCCTAATTTGCTCCAGGGGCACTGTACTACAATGGCTGACCATGTAAAACAACACATTTCCTTGCACCTATCCGGTGTATTTGATTTATTAGGATCCCCACTAGTGACAGCTAGTTTTACTGGGGTCGGACACATAACGAAAAAATAAATGACAGACTAAAGACTTTACAATTGCCATACATTTAAAAACATGAACATGTAGTGTTTGTGCACGCAGTTACCTTAACATATTTTTTTTATTTAAAAAAAAAAAATTAATTAAACCTTTATTTAACTAGGCAAGTCAGTTAAGAACCAATTCTTATTTTCAATGATGGCCTAGGAACAGAGGGTTAACTGCCTGTTCAGGGGCAGAATTACAGATTTGTACCTTGTCAGCTGGGGGATTTGAACTTGCAACCTTTTGGTTACTAGTCCAACGTTCTAACCACTAGGCTAGGCCAGGACATACACAGGCGTTGTGCCATGAGGTGTTGCTTTATTTGTTTTTTGAAACCAGGTTTGCTGTTCACTTGCCCGTTATAAGATGGAAGGGAGTTCCATGCACTCTTGGCTCTGTATAATACTGTATGTTTCCTTGAATTTGTTCTGGAACTGGGGACTGTGAAAAGACCCCTGGTGGCTTGTCTGGTGGGGTTAGTGTGTGTGTGTCAGTGCTGTTTGTATGTTGACTATGCAAACAATTTGGAATATCATCAGCATACATGGACACACATGTTTTGTTTAATGCCAGTAGCAGGTCATTGGTACAAATAGAAAAGAGGGCCTAGAGAGCTGCCTTGCGGTACGTCACACTTTACATGTTTGACATTAGAGAAGCTTCCATAAAAAATATAACTTCTGTCGGAAGTTGAAAAGCCATAACACATACTTTATCAACCTTAGGTTATGGTCAATAATATCAAAGGCTGCACTGAAATCTAACAGTACAGCTCCCAAAATCTTATTACTATCAATTTATTTTAACCAATCATCAGTCACTTGTGTCAGTGCAGTACCAGTTCATTGCTTTTCTCTATAAGCATGCTGAAAGTATGCTGTTAATTTGTTTACACATCTTTTCCTACAGTTTGCTAAGAGCTGGCAGCAAGCTTATAGGTCTACTGTTAGAACCAGTAAAGGCCGCTTTACAACACTTGGGTAGCAGAATTACTTTGGCTTCCCTCCAGCCCTGAAGACAAACACCTTCGAGACTCAAACTATAGATATGACATAGAGGATTGGCCATAGAGTCAGCTATGAACCTCAGTATCTTTCCATCTAAATTGTCAATGCCAGGCAGTTTGTCATTATTGATCGATAACAATAATTGCCCCACCTCTCCCACACTAACTTTACAAAATTCAAACTGACATTGCTTTTCTTTATTTGTTTTTTTTTAATGCATGATGAAGTTTGCCCACTTTGCCAATGAAGTAACCATTAAAATAATTGGCAACGTCAAATAGTTGTGACGAATAAGCCATCTGATTCAATAGAAGATGGAAGTGAATGTCTTTCAAAATACAATGTAATTTAAAGTACGTTTTTTTCCATCATTCTTTACATCATTGATCTTGGCTTCATAATACAGTTTCTTCGTCTTTTTGTTGAGTTTAGTCATTTGCAGTAAGTCAGTCAGATGTGCAGCAAGACTTGTGAGCCACACCCTTTGCCCCATCCCTTTCAACCATACAGTTTTTCAATTCCTCATCTATGGAGCCTTATCAGTTCTAACAGTCAGTATGTGACCAAAAAAAAAATCTAAAATAAATTATAACACACATTTAAGCCATCTCTAATTATACACTGTTCTGTAGTTTTTTTTTGTCTGCCTGACTTAATATTTGTATAGTTTACATTTATTGTTAGCAGAATTACAAGTAAGTTAAAGGAAACTATTATTTAAAATAACAGGCCTAACCATCCCCTTTCTTAGCACTGAAATTGCATCGTGCAAGTTTCAGGTAGTCAAACTGTGCCAACAGAATGATTGGATTGTGCAAAAGTGGCATATTGTTACAACTCAATAAAAATAAGATACTGCTAATGGGGAATGAAGTGGCTGCTTCCCATAGAGACCGTGCTATTAAACTCGCAGTGCTGCCATGGAGAGTTAAGACAATTGTAAAATATGCATTGATACATATGCAAATATGTTGCTGCTGTAAACCTTATATCGTGAGATAGTTAAATTACAAACAAATTGAGGACTAGAGTGCTATGCAATTTTTTTTATGGCAGTTCGGAAATCATTATGATAAAGATCCCTCTTCTCTTTATCTAAACAGTGCATTAGCCTATCCATTACATTTGGCCGGGGCAAACTCCCTAGTTTCCCAGGCATGCAGGGAATGACCAAAGTACTTTAATATTTAAGAGGCAAATTCCTCTGATGAGATTAGGGGTTCGTTAATGCTGCTTTTCTTAGGGCCTCCTAGGTGGCACAGTGGTTAAGGGTGCTGTACTGCAGCACCAGCTGTGCCATCAGAGACTCTGGGTTTGCGCCCAGGCTCTGTTGAAACGGGCCGCGACCGGGAGGTTGCCATGTGCACGGTGTTTCCTCTGACACATTGGTGCGGCTGGCTTCCGGTCTAATGTCCATTGATCATTTTCCTTGGTCCAAACAATCTCTTCTTATTTTTGGTGTCCTTTAGTAGTAGTGTTAAGAAGCAGTGCGGCTTGGCTCTCCCGAGCCCGCACGGGAGTTGTAGCGATGAGACAAGATAGTAGCTACTAAACAATTGGATACCACGAATTTGGGGAGAAAAGGGGGTAAAACATTTTTTTTTATTGTTTTATTTTTATATTTAAAAAATGCTGCTTTTCTTAACAGGCCCCCTCTCAACTATGACTTTCGTACCTCCCATGTGAGGGTTTCCAAAGGCATTGGACTGTACAGGGCATTTCCATGTGAAAAGCCCCATGAGCACCAACATCTGTAGTTAATAGGAGCAAATCAAATTAGGTGTAAAATGAAAGCAAAGAGTCTATATTCTAGAGAAATAAGGCATATATATATTATTCAACCATTCAACCAAAGGAAAGGCTTTGATCTCTGGTCAAACATATGGGAAAGCACTAAGAAAACATCTAGCAGAAAGAAAAAAAATCTTAAAAAGTAGCCTTTAAGAGGGGCCTCCCAAGTGGCACAGTGCTGATGCGCCACTATAGCCTGCAGTTCGATTGATGCGGCTGTGACCGGGAGCCCCTAACCCCTAATTATTTACACACACACACACACACACACACACACACACACACACACACACACACACACACAAAATGTACTATTTTCTACATTGTAGAATAATAGTGAAGACATCAAAACAATGAAACAATAACAAATAATGATGTAGTAACCAAAGGAAAATGTTGAAAAAATCTAAATAGATTTTATATTTGAGATTCTTCAAATATCCACCCTTTGCCTTGATGACAGCTTTGCACACTCTTGGCATTCTCTCAACCAGCGTCACCTGGAATGCTTTTCCAACAGTCTTGAAGGAGTTCCCATATATGCGGAGCACTTGTTGCTTGGCTGCTTTTACTTCACTCTGCAGTCCAATTCATCACAAACCATCTCAATTGCGTTGAATTTGGGTGATTGTGGAGGCCAGGTCATCTGATGCAGCACTCCATCACTCTCCTTCTTGGGAGGTGTGTTTGGTCATTGTCCTGTTGAAAAATAAATGATAGTGGGACTAAGTGCAAACCAGATGGGATGGCAAATCGCTGCAGAATGCTGTGGTAGCCATGCTGGTTAAGTGTGCCTTGAATTCTAAATAAATCACGGACAGTGTCACCAGCACCACCACACCTCCTGCTTCACGGTGGGAATCACACATGCCGAGATCATCCGTTCACCTACTCTGCGTCTCACAAAGACACAGTGATTGAAACCAAAAATCTCTTAATTTGGACTGATCAGACCAAAGGAGAGATTTCCACCGGTCTAATGTCCATTGATCATTTTCCTTGGCCCAAACAATCTCTTCTTATTTTTGGTGTCCTTTAGTAGTAGTTTCTTTGCAGCAAATCGACCATGAAGGCCTGATTCACGCAGTCTCCTCTGAACAGTTGATGTTGAGATGTGTCCGTTACTGTTACTCTGTGAAGCATTTATTTGGGCTGCAATCTGAGGTGCAGTTAACTCTAATGAAATCATCCTCTGCAGCAGAGGTAACTCTGGGTCTTCCATTCCTGTGACGGTTCTCATGAGAGCTAGTTTCATCATAGCGCTTGATGGTTTTTGTGACTGCACTTGAAGAAACTTTCAAAGTTCTTGACATTTTCCGGATTGACTGACCTTCATGTCTTAAAAGTTATGATGGACGGTTATTTCTCTTTGCTTATTTGAGCTGTTCTTGCCATAATATGGACTTGGTGTTTTACCAAATAGGGCTATCTTTACAGTTTCGATGTCGTCACTATTATTCTTCAATGTAGAAAATAGTAAAAAGAAAGATAAACCCTGTAATGAGTAGGTGTGTCGAAACTTTTGACTGGTACTGTATATACGGTGCCTTCGGAAAGCAGATCCTCTCAAGCGCTGTCGGTTTGAATGGGGAGCATTGCTGCATAGCTATTTTCAGGTCTCTCCAGAGATTTTCGGGCTCTGGCAGCCCCACCCAATGACACCCCACTCGAAGCCACTCCCACGTTGTCTTGGCTGTGTGCTTAGGGTTGTTGTCCTGTTGGAAGGTGAACCTTCACCCCTAGTCTGAGGAGCGCTCTGGATTAGGTTTTCATCAAGGATCTCTGTACTTTGCGCCGTTCAACTTTGCCTCGATCCTGACTAGCCTCCCAGTCCCTGCTACTGAAAAACATCCCCACAGTAGGATTCTGCCACCACCATGCTTCACCGTAGGGATGGTGCCATGTTTTCTCCAGATGTGACACTTGGCAATCAGGACAAAGACTTCAATCTTGGTTTCATCAGACCAGAGAATCTTGTTTCTCTAGTCTTTAGGTGCCTTTTGGCAAACTGCAAGTGGGCTGTCATGTGCCTTTTACTGAGGAGTGGCTTCCGCCTGGCCATTCTACCATAAAGGCCTGATTGGTGGAGTGCTGCAGAGATGGTTCTCAACAGAGGAACTCTAGAGCTCTGTCAGATTGACCATCAGGTTCTTGGTCACCTCTCTGACCAAGGCCCTTCTCCCCCGATTCCTCAGTGTGGTCGGAAGAGTCTTATCGGTTCCAAGCTTCTTCCATTTAAGAATGATGGAGGCCACTGTGTTCTTGGTGACCTTTAATGCTGCAGAAATTCTTTGGTACCCTTCCCCAGATCTGTGCCTCGACACAATCCTGTCTCTGAGCTCTACGGACAATTCCTTCGACCTCATGGCTTGGTTTTTTTCTCTGACATGCACTGTCAACTATGGGACCTTATATAGACAGATGTGTGCCTTTCCAAATCATGCCCAATCAGTTGAATTTACCACAGGTGGACTCCAAGGATGATCAATGGAAACAGGATGCCCCCGATCTCAATTTCGAATCTCATAGCAAATGGTTTGAATACTTACGTAGATACGGTATGTTTTTTATAAATTAGCAACATTTTCGAAAAACCTGTTTTCACTTTGTCCTTATGGGATATTGTGTGTAGAATGCTGAGGATATTTTATTTATTTAATCCATTTTAGAATAAGGGTGTAACATAAAAAAATGTGGAAAAGTCAAAAGGGTGTGAACTCTGAACACTACGAAGGCACATATAGACTATTCAAAAATCATCAAAACACAATAACGTTGAAGTAAAGAACCCTGTATAATTAGTTTTGCAGAAATGATTTGCCTTCTGTAAGTTAAATAAATATTGCCTACTGTCTCGTCATTCTGTTAACAAAAACCCACATGTTTAATAGTGTTGCACGGTATACCAAAACTTCTGTACATCGTCGATACTTGAACATGAAAAAACGGTTTGGTACTAGAAGTTGTGTTACTTTCGGTACTTCTGTCAAATATGACTCACGGATCAAGTCTGTCTACCAGCGCAGTCAATGTCCCACGGAGCGCACCGTGCCTGCTCCACATACTCACTGCTAGCCTGCACTGCGAGTCTGGGCTGTATCATGTTTAGCTCCCCACTCATGCTGCACAGGAGTTAACACACTTGATAATATGACACGACATGTAGATATATTGAAACGGTTAATTACTGTTTGTGAAACAATGTCCATACAGGCTACAATTTACAATGCAATAAGATACCGGTAGCTTCCAGCTTTGTTGGCTAAATTCCTTGCTAGCTTACAGCTGAAACTAACATCACTTCACTACTAATGAGTATCGTGATGATAGTTTTTTGATACAAAACCTGGTATCGAAGTCAAAATTCTGGTCTTGTGAAAACACTAATCTTTAAGATATGTTCTCATTTCTGTCTCTAAATGAGGGAGGATAATGTAAGTTCACATTAGTAACAAGTAAATATAGACCTACCAATAAATAAGTTAGTGAGTTTACTGATACATTTGGTTTATGATTTATTAAGTGATTAAAACATGTCATTCTGCTACCAAATCGGAACACAATGACCCCCAAAAAATTTAACAGAACGACTGCAGCTGAATTGGCTACAAATAGGACTATCACAAACCAGTTGGATCACCTGCTACTTTCCTCCCTTCCACTGGCATACTATTATGTTCAGCTCATTCTGTTTTATTTCTCTTTCTGTCCCGTGGATGGTGAAAGGAAGAGCGTGAAAAGAGTCTGGACAACCCCTTCCTCTTGCTCTCCCGGTCTCTCTTATCTCTCTACAGTTAAATGTCACCTCTCCCGGTTTACTGACACCTACCCATGAGCACCCCTCCCTTTCCATTTACTGTAACCAGCCCACTGAGCACCGGCCAACACCGGACTTCCATGGACATTGAAAAGTAGTTCAAATTTGGTCAGTCCAAATCTGAACCAATCATAGACGTCTGTTTCAAAAGTATGGACAGCACAGTACAGTAAAGGAAAGTAGAGTATAGTTCAGTTTAATACTGTACAGAGTAGAGTTTAGAACAGTACAGTAGAGCACACTAGAGTACAGTATAATTTACTGTACTGAACTATACTCTACAGTGCTGTACTGTACTCTGTGTTGTGCTGTACTGTGATCTCCAAACTTGTGAAACATAGACGCCTATGATTGGTACAGATTTCGTCCGGTCTGGACCAACCAAACTCGGTCTTGTTTGGGGCCGGAGCGCATTAGAATAATAGCCAGTGGGCAGAATAATACTCAAACATCACCATGTCATATAATAGTGGACAAACCATTCTTGCTGCAGACATATTTTAATCTTAATTAACAGTAGATATTTAACAGAGTTTTGGGAAAACATGGTCATATAAACTGAGGGAGATTACCAAACTTTACATCTGCACACTGCACTGTTCTTCGATTAAAAGGTGTGTTTATCATTTTCAGGGGAAATTGTTAAAACAGTACATGCATAGAGTTGAATGGTTTGTTTAACTTTGCAATCAATGATTTTTGTTTGGCATACTTCTAAAGTGAAATCGCAGCGTCATTGTGTTACCGTGGAATTGCCCTACACCAACCTAGGTTAATCAAGGCACGACAGCTATGAAGGATGTGTCATGGATGTGCTGGGGAGTTCAATGCACTCCTAAGACAACAGTTATTAATAGACCCGGGGTCAATGTTCAACAACTTACCTTCAGTCATAAACTTAAGACTAGGGAAGTATTTTCCTTAACTACATAGAGTAGCCAGCCAGCTACATAGAGTATTTACAGTTTTACAGCAAAATATGAATTACCACAATGTTTGTTCTTCAAATGATGTATTTAATAAAGAAATAAATAAATAGAAAAGGTCAAATATTATAGCTATGTTACTGATTTTACATAAATTAATTTAAAATTATCATATTTGGAGCAGAATTGTCTATCTATTGTTCCTGCAGTGTGGTTTCACAATCTTCATTGAATGATTTCATAATTTATCTGCAGATAATTGCCCAAAAGCCTGAACGGCTCCCTGACGAGTCACTCGCACGTCACTGTCTGGCAAGTCCTGATTTGGACTTCATATTCTAGGAAAATACAAACGAGATCTTTGGTTTAAATACTTGTCCCGGTGCGATACCATGGACATATAAGTCTGTTGTATGACTTATGAATTGCAAAGGGATACAGTCAATTTGACACCTTTTACAAAACACTTGCTGTTCGGCTGTCAATCAAAGCACAGTAAACAGCCTAAGCGCCGAGTCACACCTCTGTGGCTGACTATAGGAAACACGCAAAAGAAAATAAATTAATGTGCCAGAAAACAATCATTCAGGCTAAGTGTATTTTGACACATTGTTACCACTTACTCAACATGGGATGATTAGCGAACTGAACATTTTCTGAATAGCGAATTGAAACTTTTAAATAAAAAGTAGCAGTTAATTTGAGGTGGAAAAAGTAGCCGGCTTAAAATACGTCTGTCACCGGCTGTTTAGCCAAGGGCCGGTGCTGAGGAAAAACACTGCTAGGGTCTACGTTTCTCTAACATATTCACTCCACGACCGTCCAGCCAGACCTATTGCTAAACACGGGATTTTGCCAAACGGATTCAGAGCAAAGATCTGTCAGTTAGGCCTAAGTGAGAGATTCCAGTAATTGGTTATATAAAGAACAAGTGGCAGTTGTCGGGGGGAATTAAGACAGTCAGTCAACATGAGAGGTGCGCTTTACACTCCGATACACACGATTAGGAGTGTAGGAGGCAGACAGAGAGACGGGCTTCCCATAGATCCTGTTAGCCTGGCTTCCTCCACTGTAAATCTACTGGTCTGCAGCTCACACTTCAGTTCACTTTAACCCCAGCTCTCTAAATCACTAGGCTTGGTTTTGTTTTGCTTGCAAACATTATTAAGCAATTAAACACTTAAATGAAGTCAAGTGCAGCATGCCTCGGTCCTAAAGGACCAGTTTAGGCCGCCACTGATTTCCAAAAGACCGTAATTCAATAAATCACCTTTAATAACTAGGGCCCATCCCCCGCACACCAGCTGTTGCTGCAGGAACAGCATAGAGCACAGCTCCTCTTGGCTGGCTCACACTGGGAAAGCTTAGCATTTAAGTCACACCCAGGAGAGAGAGTTAAGTTCAGAAGTGGTTTCTCGTGGAATTTCTGGCATTTAAAATCAGCACAAAACTGCCTCCTTGTCTTGATTGCATGTTATTGATGCAGGCTAAAGTCAACCATCAGCAGGTGTTGAAATCATGCTGTGAACTTAGTCCTGTGCAATGATTTTCCAGTGCCTGATGACAAGGACAAGGGATGAACTGACAAGGATGTTGTCACAATGGTGAAGTTGCCAGCCTTAATGAATAAACTGAAAGAAATGTCCACAAATACCCCGTTGAACAGTGAAGTCAAACATTCCAAACGGCCAAGAAATGACATCCCTGACAACGAAAACCAATCAATCAATCAAATTTATTTTATATAGCCCTTCGTACATCAGCTGATATCTCAAAGTGCTGTACAGAAACCCAGCCTAAAACCCCAAACAGCAAGCAATGCAGGTGAAAACCACCCAGTTCTAATCACGTTGGATTATGACTTGGCTAGTATACTGTAATTGCAACCACAATTATTTATTTGGCAATTCCCCACTCAAAAATACCCTGAAGTCAAGTTGCCTTCCAGGTGGTGGCTTTATTGAAGTTTATCTAAATTTGTACACTTTTCCCCAATCCAAAAAAAAAAACCCACCATGAGTATGAATCTACCACCAGCGATATTCATACGCTCTCCAACCCAGATCCATGCTATAATGCTTTACACGCCTGATCATGTAACAATGGGTGGTTTCCAGACGTGCAAGACATGAAAATGAGAGCCAGCTGCCTGCATACCCAGCCTCGTCCAAGCCAGTCTTTCCATGACCAAATGGCACAGGAGAACATACAGGCCCATGTCTGAGAGCATACGGCACTCATTAACCCAGCAAGCCTCCCTGCTGAACCGACCCATTCCAAACACTTCTCGTCATTGCTTAAAAACGTCCCTTTTGGTCCAACGGAGGCCCACAAAGTCAGTTTGGAGGCATGAGAGCATGAGCTCTGAATGCAGTTATTCTCTAAGTACAACAGAAATCTGATCCCACAGTCATTGACAACAAAAAATATAAAAATAATAACAATAAAAATTGCCTAATAGAAACACATTAGGTATAAAAGGTTGAAACTATAATTCTCTATCAACAAAACATTGTATCCAACTGTCAAAATAAATGTCAGAAATAAAGTTGAAAGGCACCCAAATGTTTCCTCCTCCATCAAACTCTGGAAACAATATTAAGATCGCTAAGTAAACCTACGCTCTGCTATTAAAAACACACAATTAAACTGTTTTGTAGACGTCTGTTGTATGAACCTAGGTTGCTAGGACACACATTTGTATTAGCTAGTAAGTTACATACCTAGCATCATCAGGTTTCAAGAAAATCAACTGTTGGCTAAGGATCATGAATTCCACCAATTCATGGAAATATGACTTGACTAGCTACTACCATCCACTTTGTTTGACAAGGGTGATGGAATGGAACTGAAGTGACATATGAAGAGGGTAATATACTTTTTGTTGACAGAGGGCGGAAGTGGAGACTTATGTGAATAACCAGTCATTCAAAACGCATCTATTGTCAACGCAGAGTCATAAGGTTGACCACACATTACAAGTACATTTACTTTACAGATGTATTAAATGACATGTTTACCGTGTTTGTGCACACTGAACAAGAATATAAACGTAACGTGTAAAAAGAGTTGGTCCCATGTTTCATGAGCTGAAATAAATTATCCTACAAATGTTCCATTCACACAAGAAGCTTATTTCTCTCAAATTCAGTGCACACCTTTGTTTACATCCCTGTGAGTGAGTATTTCTCCTTTGCCAAGATAATCCACCTGACAGGTGTGGCATATCAAAAAGCTGATTAAACAGCACGGTCATCACACAGGTGCACCTTGTGATGGGGACAATAAAAGGCCACTCTTAAATGTGGCGTTTAGTCACACAACGCTACAGATGTCTCAAGTTGAGGGAGCGCACAATGGGCATACTGACTGCACGAATGTCCACCAGAGCTGGTACCAGAAAATGTAATGTTAATTTCTCTACCATAATCCACCTCTAACGTTGTTTTAGAGAATTTGCCAGCACGTCCAACTAGCCTCACACCTACAGACCACATGTATGGCATCATGTGGGCGAGCGGTTTGCTGATGTCAACGATGTGAACAGAGTGCCCCATGGTGGTGGTGGGGTTATGGTATGGGTAGGCATAAGCTATGGACAATGAAAACAATTACATTTTACCGATGACAATTTGAATGCACAGAGATACTATGACGAGACCCTGAGGCCCATTGTCGTGCCATTCATCACCCCATCTTACACCATGATAAAATGTATTGACACGTCGCAAGGATCTGTACACATTTCCTGGAAGCTGAAAATTTCCCAGTTCTTCCATGGCCTGCATACTCACCAGACATGTCACTCGTTGAGCATGTTTGGGATGCTCTGGACCGTCGGGTACACCAGCGTGTTCCAGTTCCCACCAATATCCAGAAACTTCACACAGCCATTGAAGAGGAGTGGGACAACATTCCACAGGCCACAATCAACAGCCTGATCAACTTTATACAAAGGAGATGTGCATTGCTGTGTGAGGCAAATGGTGGTCACATCAAATGACTGGTTTTCTGATCCACACACCCCTACCTTTTTTTCAAGGTATATGTGACCAACAGATGCATATCTGTATTCCCAGTCATGTGAAATCCATTGATTAGGGCCCAATTTATTTATTTCAATTGACTGATTTTCTTATATGAACTGTAACTCAGCAGAATCTTTGAAATTGTTGCATGTTGCATTTATTTTTTTGTTTAGCATAGTTATCTAAATCCTTTGTTAATGTTTTCAGAAAACTAAAACAATCAATGCTCCATAATTGGTTGCCCATTACTACCACCCCAAACATCAGCCAGGTCAATAAAATAAGTGTGCATGTACCAAGTTCCCTTACATTTTCTTCTAAAAGCTGTTTCAATGAGAGAAGATAGTTTGTAGGGTGAGAACTCAAACATTTGTGCAAACCCATTTTTCAAATCGTACGTGAAAAGTTTTAGACTTGCATTTAATTAGGCTGCATTTGAAATTGAGCATTATTTTATAACAACTGTGACATGTCGGATAAGCAGTAAATAGCTAAGCAACTTGAACAGATTCAGTAAAATAATTTGATAGCAAAGTCTGATTGTTTAACTTCACATCATTCACATAATAATTTTGGGCCTAATGCTTTGGCAATCCTCATCGTTTCACCCAATAACAATAATGTGATAAATCGGATGACTTTGCATGCCAGGTTGCTAATATTTAAGCATCAAATAGGCTAACAAGTTAATCTGAAATGATAGCTTGGCAATCATGTAAAAAACCTGAACCAAAAGCATCAAAGAAACTCTCAATGGAATATCAGTAACCCTTTCAGATATCAAAATGTGCCACTGAACAAATTCGGTTTGGTGTAAATGTATGAAATTTGGTGTTAAAATAATTAGTACAAGTGTCTACACAGGCCACATTGAAATTTTACCATTGACACTGGAAGTATGATAGATAAGGACGAGAAAATGTGTAGAATTATTTTTATTAAAATGACCTAAACATGTGTGTCATGACGTTGCCCTATTTGGGTATAGCAAGCCCCATCCCCCTCTCCCTGCCTCCCCCTTGCCTCTTTCAACTAGGCTGCTGTGGTCAGAGAGAGGTCGTAAATTCCTGAGAAGACCCTGCCACATGGCCACATAGTATAAGAGGCAGAGTAAATTTTCATAGAGCACAAAGGAATTTCTTCCACCTCACAGAACTTGAGGTACGAACAAATGTCATGTTCCGGAGAAAGTATAAAAGATCGGTGAAGAATCCAGCTACGAACTGGTCCATTTGTTACAACTTGGGGAAGCTCATGGGAGACGGTGTGGCCACATTACCATAATGCTGTTTATATAATAGCCTCAGATATTAGGTTTACATCTAATTGTTGTATAAGATGAATGAGTGAGTATGATACTGTTTGTAAAATTGTGTAATATGATTTTGGACTGTTTAATGAAGGAAAATACAATTCCCTTTTGATTTGAACTAAATCAGAGGACCCCCCCTGAGCCCAGTTAGGGTCAGGCATCCTGGGACAGCCCCTTTTCTGCAATTCCGAATAAAACCCAACTTTGGGAAATTATCACCAGACCATGTTTTTCTCCATTAGGAGAGGACAAAGGTTGTAGACCATTGCTGAATCTTTTAACCATACCACGTGGTTAAACTCTTAGACTATCGATACCGACAGAATAAGAACAAGTCTTTGATATTAATTACTAGTCTGCAGCTAGGAATTCGGTATCATTGAACTCGAAGAACGACAACCACCGAAACACCCATTCTATGACAAATGAATGAATGTCACTCTGAACTAACCCCTCTAACCAAGACCGAGAGAGAGGACGAAACTCTCCAACAGAAACAAACTTTTCACCAGCGATCAAGACGACACACTGAGCGTAAATATATATATTGATTGCAATTGTTCCCGAATGAATGCTCGTACATGTGCAAAGGATTAGCATTTCAATTGTTAGAATTATCACTCTGTAGTGACTTCTTAGTCGACCCCCACTTCCCCTTTTGTCTAACAAGCCGCCATGCCGGTTTAGCCCACTTGGGCACATTCTCCTATCATTTCTTGTAACCACATTTACCTTGTTTGTTTGTTTATGCATTCCTGTGAATTACTTAGTTGGTAATAAATAAATTATTTAAGACAATTGATGTATGGATGACTCCTAGTGAAGACTGGGTTCGTGCAGATGACCAACCCTTTACGACGTTTGGAATGAGACTCACGTGAGGTAAAGTAAATAATTCATTAATTCGAAGACTAATTGATCAGATATAATTTCCTAAAATAACTTTTCAGATATTTTAACTTTGTAATCTGAATATTTTTCCTAGTTAATTACAGTTACATTAAGCAGTTGATCGCGTAATACTAATTACAGAGACTCTTTGACAAAAACTATAAGTCTTCAATTTAATGATAGTGAAGACACGACATATGTATTTTGAAATACTTTTCAGAATTACATTGTTTAAGCATAAAGTATTGTTATTTGACATGTTCAAATATATGATGCAACACATAATCGTTTGAACTACAGCCGTTGCTGTATCGTACGATATTTAGTCTATGGACACATGGGGTTCGTTTCTTACACATTTCACAAATCAAGTCATGTAAATACAGAGTGCATTTGGAAAGTATTTCAGACACGTTCACTTTTTCCACTTTGTTGCATTACAGTCTTATTCTAAAATGGATTCAATTGTTTTTTCCCCTCATCAATCTACACACAATACCCCATAATGACAAAGCAAAAACAGCCTGGAGTGTTCTTGGGTACGACTCTACAAACTTGGCGCACCTGTATTTTTTGGGAGTTTCTCCCATTGTTCTCTGCAGATCAAGCTCTGCCAGGTTGGATGGGGAGCTTTGCTGCACAGCTATTTTCAAGTCTCTCCAGATATGTTGGATCGTGTTCAAGTCCGGGCTATGGCTGGGCCACTCAAGGACATTCAGAGACTTGTCCCGAAGCCATTCCCGCGTTGTCTTTGCTGTGTGCTTAGGGTCATTGTTCTGTTGGAAGGAGAACCTTCGGTCCTGAGCGCTCTGGAGAAGGTTTTCATCAATGATCTCGTTTTACTTTACTCTGTTCATCTTTCCCTCAATCCTGACTAGTCTCACAGTCCCTGCCGCTGAAAAACATCCCCTCAGAATGATGCTGCCACCACGCTTTACCATAGGGATGGTGCTAGTGTTCCTCCAGACGTGAAGTTTGGAATTCAGTGCAAAGAGTTCAATCTTGGTTTCATCAGACCATAGAATCTGGTTTCTCATGGTTTGAGAGTCTTAAGACAAACTCCAAGCGGGCTGTCATGTGCCTTTTACTGAGGAGTGGCTTCCGCCTGGCCACTCTACCATAAAGGCCTGATTGGTGAGGTGCTGCAGAGATGGTTGTCCTTTTGGAAGGTTCTCCTATCTCCACAGAGGAACACTGGCGCTTTGTCAGAGTGACCATCGGGTTCTTGGTCACCTCCCTAACCAAGGGCCTTCTCCCTAATTTGCTGAGTTTGTCAGGGCGGCCAGCTCTAGGAAGTGTCTTGATGGTTCCAAACTTCTTCCATTTAAGAATGATGTAAGCCACTGTGTTGTTGGGTCCTTGAATGCTGCAGACATTTTTTGGGTCCCCTACCCAGATCTGTGCCTCGACACAATCCTGTGCCTCGACACAAATCTTTGCTCGGACATGCAATGTCAACTGTGGGACCTTACATAGACATTTGTGTGCCTTTCCAAATCATGTCCACTCAATTTAATTCACCACATGGACTCCAATCAATTTGTAGAAACATCAAGGATGATCAATGGAAACAGGATGCACCGGAGCTCAATTTCAAGTCTCATAGCAATGGGTCTGAATACTTACATAAATAAGGTATTTCTGTTTTTTATTTGTTACAAATTTGCTAAAATGTCTAAAAACATTTTCACTTCATCATTATGGGTTATTGTCTGCAGATTGCTGAAGATATTTTAAAATTATTGAATCCATTTTAGAATAAGGCTGTAATGTAACAAAATGTGGAAAAGGTCAATGGGTCTGAATACTTATTAATGAAAGCACTGTATATATTGTTCTGGACAATCTATAAACAAAATGTATTAAGATCGTTTGAACATGTATTTAGAGGACTTGATTCATGATATGTAAATAAAAAAATTAAAAAACACAGTAAACCTGTGTCCAAAGACACAGATAGTACAATATCAAAAACTCACATTGTAGACAAATGCTTTGGCCAATTAAAACATTATCTTCACATTTGTCCACCAGTAAGCTCAAAATTGTACTAAAGGAAATTATACATTTCCGTTATAGACATGAATGGGTTAAGGTGCAAAATGATTTTAGATTCAGAAATTCCAATAGAATTGTCCACATGCACAGTCATAGGCAAGACTGGTAGGCTGCCAGTCAAGATTGCCACGTCAAAAGAAGAATGGATCCAATAACAGGAGTAACTCTTGACATTAGCCACACATGTCAACCAGGGGCACACAGCACAGGGTGCATTAGGCCTCAGTGCAAGAGGCAGTCCTGTTCAAAGGCCCCCTGGTCTTTCACGTCTCCCCAGAGTAGTTGAAAAAAATCACAGCGGTCTCGGCCTTCCCAACACCACATTATCCCAGCATGAGCTGCTTTCACAAAATGCAAGAGAAAAAAAGGTCAGTGCTGAAAGCTTTCTAAGATGCTTGGCAAGGCTGTTGAGGGACAAGCGGGCTTCCAAAGAAATGCAAACAAGTGACTAGTATGGACTAGAAATGTTGGAATTTACTCTAACTTGCTATTCATCATTAGCCATGGTTTATTAAATATAAAACGCAAAGTAAAGTGTTGGTTACAAGTGGTGCACTTTGTGCTGGGGACAATAAAAAACACTAAAATGTGCAATTTTGTCACACTCCCCAAGGCCACGTCTCAAGTTGAGGGAGCGTGCAATTGGCATGCTAACTACAGGAAATTCCACGAGAGCTGTTGCCAGAGAATTGAATACTAATTTCTCCAACATAAGCCACCTCCAACATCGTTTTAGAGAATTTGGCAGTATGTCCAACTAGCCTCAAAAACAGCATGACCGTGTGTTACCACCCCAGCACATGACTTCCAGATCCGGCTTCTTCACCTGCGGGACCGCCTGAGACCAGCAACCTGGACAGCTGATGAAACTGTGGGTTTGCACATCTGGTTGCTCGTTGTCCTCACCAGTGTCTAGACTGCAGTTCGGAGTCGAAACCGACTTCAGTGGGCAAATACTCACCTTCAATGCCCACTGGCATGCTGGATAAGTCTGCTCTTCACGGATTAATCCGGGTTTCAACTGTACCGGGCAGATGCCAGACAGCGTGTATGGCATCATGTGGGCGAGCGGTTTGCTGATGTCACCATTGTGGGGATGGGGTTACAGTATGGGCAGGTCATAAGCTACAGACCACAAACACAATCGCATTTTATCGATGGCAATTTGAATGCACAGAGATACCATGATGAGATCCTGAGGCCCATTGTCATGCCATTCATCCACCACCATCACCTCATGTTTCAGCATGAAAATGCACAGCCCCAATTCACAAGGATCTGTACACAATTCCTGGAAGCTGAAAATGTCCCACTTCTTCCATGGCTTTCTTCCTCACCAGACATGTCACCCATTGAGCATGTTTGGGATGCTCTGGATCGACGGGTACGACAGCGTGTTCCAGTTCCCATCAATATCCCGTCAATTCGCACAGCTATTGAAGAGGAGTGGGACAACATTCCACAAGACACAATCAACAGCCTGATCAACTCTGTGAAGGAGATGGGTCTCGCCGAATGAGACAAATGGTGGGTTTCTAATCCACACCCCTACTTTTTTTGGCATCTGTGAACAACATATGCATATCTGTATTCCCAGTCATGTGAAATATATAGATTAGGGCCTTATAGATTAGGGCCTGATTTCCTTATATGAACTGTACCTCAAATATCTTTGAACAAAAATATAAACGCAACATGCAACTATTTCAGTGTAGATGAGACCGTTCAAGATCCCTGTTCTGCTCTGTGAGCGTCAATATTTTGAAGGGTCTTTGCAGAGGCCATTATGATAAGCTGCAAAATGTGTTCAAATCAAACAAAACAAATTGGAGTTACTACAACTTTAGAAAAAGGCCATGTTCATTTGAGAACACAGACAAATTACAGGCATATCCCCTTCCCCTATTTTAGTGTAGAATTGTGATCTGTGATTAATCAACATAGATACCAGTTCATCTTGAATAATAGTTTCAAGTTAAAAACAAGTTGAAATACTTCACTTCAGGTATTTGAGGGCGATGGCATTGTGGACAGCCCAGACACCATATTGAGCCCCAAGGACCCATCATCTCTGTCTCAGAGCCCTCCGTCTCACCCCAAAAAACTGGTGTTGTTCAGATGTTGGAAAACATGTTATCTTTAATTGCTTTTGTTCTTATTCGCATGTTAGGGTGGTAAGTAATTTACTTGGGGAGGGGGGGTTCTCACAAAAGGTCTGCAGATTTCTGCCTGGTTATTTGTACTTGTGGCAGAAAATATTTCTGTTCTTAAATCAGTCACTCAGTAAACTCGCACTGCTTTGTACATGAGATTGTTGTCTTGGGGGTATGCCCTTATTGTCTACAGCTAGACAGTTATTCTCACCCATGTACCATTGCAGGAAGGTCCTCATTGAAATGTTGAAAGGCCACTACACAATACAAGATTGCACATGGACATGTAGATTAGTTGTGAGATGTAAAAAAAAAAAAGATCACAAACTAAAACACCACAAGGATGAAGAGACTGTCATTATGGTACTCCTTATATGGGCTCTGTGTTTTGGTCCCCGGCAAGCACTTCAGCCTTGGTAGCCGAACTTGCTGCGCGAAAAGATGTTCCGCATCTTCCTCCTAACCATATGCGCCCACATCGATCATAGTGAAGTGCTACTTTGCGTTGCAAACTGCCACCAGTCCCATTGAGAAAAGGCCTGTGTAATTGTAGTACTCCCTGCAAGAGTATGAAGGAGATCCGATCTGAATGTGTTCCATCAACAGTATCTGCACAAAACTGATAATTCCAAGGATACCAAAAACCGATAGGGTCGAAGCCAGCCAGCCTTTTTGGCAAGCTCATCCCTCTTGTAATGTTTAGTGGACACGCCATTGTTTTTATTTCTCCTCCTGAGTACTAAGAGCAGTTCGAAGTCTTCCAATTCGCAGAGACATGTTTGCTTCTGCAGGTAGTTAAATCATTAAAAAGTAGCATTGAAAAGCATAGAACACCATACTAGCCAGACATGTAGCTAGCTAGCTAGTATTTGCAAACAAAAGGTGAGCAATACTGGATCCAAAAGTTCAAATGTCGTCACTAGCTACAGTCAGAGTGCCTCGGACCCTCATGCTTGGTAAGCTAATCTGACACCTCAAACCCCTTAGTGGATATACTACAAGGCGGAACGCAATTACAACGTGGACAAAAGCACGCACTGCTCCCCCCAAAAATCTGATTCCGCCCATGCACCCACGTCGATTGACGGCATGATGTCTGTAGAGCCCTTTGACCAACCCATCTCTTAAGAATTAACGTGAACCCGTGTGACTGTGACCATGTGCTAAAGCAATGAGGAAGTGCTTAAAAAAAACAAAGAAAGCATTTCAAGATTAAAATATTTTATTAACTTCAAGTGCTAGCCCACAAGTAGGAAAAACTTAACACACACAAACAAATTAAGGCTTGGGTAAAAACATGACCTAGACCTATGCTTATGAGATCCTTTGAGTGACTTTGGTTCAGGTTTTGTTATGATATGAACAAAGGAATCTACCCTGGCAGCCTATTTATTTCCCGCCCTTTTGGACCAGGACATGGAATGTTCATGGCCTTTTTATTGCAAAAGTAATGATCTTCTCAAAAATATGTGCTTGCCAGATTGTGTCCAGTCCAGGGGATGCTTGCACATCTATGGGAGAAAGGACATCAACACTGCAAAGCAGCTGAAATCTGGTTCCATCTGAGTGAAAGCTCCTTGGCCACAACAACTAGTCTGATGACTCGCACTAAATTATACAGACAAAATACCTGAAAGTAGGGTAGGGAAATTAATTCTAGCCACCAGCCAAATGCTAGTAGATTTTGGCATTAGCTGTTGTCACACAGAGCATTTTGGAGCATTTTTTTCTCAACCCATAGCCCACAAAAAACATACACTACCGTTCAAAAGTCACTTAAAATGTCCTTGTTTTTGAAAGAAAAGCAATTCTATTGTCAAGTAAAATAACATCAAAATGATCAGAAATATAGTGTAGACATTGTTAATGTTGCAAATGACTGTTGTAGTTGGAAAAGGCTGATTTTTAATGGACTATCTACATAGGCGTACAGAGGCCCATTATCAGCAACCATCACTCCTGTGTTCCAATGACAAACTTGGATTAGCTAACACAACGTATCATTTTACAAGGCTAATTGATCATTAGAAAACCCTTTTGCAATTATGTTAGTACTATTTAATGAAGCTGCCAGTTGAGGACATGTGAGGCATCTGTTTCTCAAACTAGACACTAATGTACTTGTCTTCTTGCTCAGTTCTGCACTGGGGCCTCCCACTCCTATTTCTATTCTGGTTAGGGCCAGTTTGCGCTGTTATGTGAAGGGAGTAGCACACAGTGTTGTACGACATCTTCAGTTTCTTGTCAATTTCTCGCATGGAATAGCCTTCATTTCTCAGAACAAGAATAGACTGATGAGTTTCAGAAGAAAGTTCTTTGTTTCTGGCCATGTTGAACTTGGATTAGCTAACACAACGTGCCATTGCAACACAGGCGTAATGGTTGCTGATAATGGGCCTCTGTACGCCTAATCCAAGCTCAACATGGCCAGAAACAAAGAACTTTCTTCTGAAACTCGTCAGTCTATTCTTGTTCTGAGAAATGAAGGCTATTCCATGCGAGAAATTGACAAGAAACTGAAGATCTCGTACAACACTGTGTGCTACTCCCTTCACATAACAGCGCAAACTGGCCCTAACCAGAATAGAAAGAGGAGTGGGAGGCCCCAGTGCAGAACTGAGCAAGAAGACAAGTACATTAGTGTCTAGTTTGAGAAACAGATGCCTCACATGTCCTCAACTGGCAGCTTCATTAAATAGTACTAACATAATTGCAAAAGGGTTTTCTAATGATCAATTAGCCTTGTAAAATGATAAACTTGGATTAGCTAACACAACGTGTCATTGGAACACAGGAGTGATGGTTGCTGATAATGGGCCTCTGTACGCCTATGTAGATATTCCATTTAAAAAAAATCAGCCGTTTCCAACTACAACAGTCATTTACAACATTAACAATGTCTACACTGTATTTCTGATCAATTTGATGTTATTTTAATGGACAATAAAATTGCTTTTCTTTCGAAAACAAGGACATTTCTAAGTGACCGCAAACTTTTAACAGTAGTGTACACATTTGAGTGTATCAGTTCTTGGAAAACAGAATCTCAATGCTACAGTGGTGAAAGCGGGGTGGGGTTCAATTTATTTTCCTGGTAATAGATTTGAGAGGCTGGTAACATTTTCCACCCTGACCTGAAGTGCTGCTTGTACACCCTCGTTCATCTCCTTGTACTAGTAGAGGAGAGCAGATTCTTCTTATGCTGAAAGAAAAATGCCAGGAAATAGGTTAGAATTAAAAACATGAATTCATCCATCTCTCATGGATTGTTTTTGCCTGTTGACTGCTACAGCTGTACTAAACTTCACCAGCTAAAACACAAGCCGTGTACCCAACCTGCTTCCAGCCAAACAATGGCAATGCTGACAACTGATTTAGTGAACATTTAACTTCGTAATTACCATCTAGCTAGCCAGTTAAAAAAACAACCTAGATGGCTATTTTGCCATCTTTTCATTGTGGCTTGCTAGCTAGAAAACTTAGCCAGTGCGTCTCTAACATGGATTAGCATTTGCACCACAGTGGCTCTTTTCGATTGTTAAACATGAAATGACACAAATCACACGGATTATCATCATGTCACGAATGGTTTAACACATCAGCAATATAAACATTAACCAATCTTTAGTTAGCTACCTGTATGCAACTGTTTACCTACACAGCAATAGCTACTAATGAACATTACTTTATGATGCTGTGTGAGCTAGCTAATAAAGTATGCACTTGAAGCTAGCAAGCTATTTAACTGTAGATTCTTACCTGCGTAGCTACAGGCAATGGATTATGATTCATCACGGCAGACGAACACTTTCAAAATATCCTTCCCACTCAGGATCAACCAGACGACGATTTCTTTCCACATAGGGGTGGTAGAATTATCATATAACCAACAATTATGGACAATAACCATGAACTATCACCACAATCGTCTTAAATATTCATGTACGGACTAGGGGGGGGGGTCCAACTTTATATCACCCAATAGCAGTTGGTGATCATTTTACGAGTAGAACAGCACAGCTTCATTTCCAAAAGTTCCAAATGGTCAGAACCATTTGTTTTTGAGCCAGGGATGTCACCAAAGCGGTGTTGTATTAACTAGGTATGTCATAGCTATTTTTCAAAGATGCATTATAGGCTCAAAACATTTGACCAAAAATGACAATAACAGAGGTCGTTTGCATAACAATGAATGGTCTCCCAAAATGCCACAATCGTCACAGCTCTACTTCCACAAATCAGAGATGATAGAAGCAATAGCAATATTAAGGGCAACACTTATTGAATGCTGTAGCTACACTTTGCACGTTGTCCATTATGGAAATATGTATAAATCCAACAATCATGTTTTTACCCAAGCCTTAATTTGTTTGTGTGTGTTAAGTTTTTCCTACTTGTGGGCTAGCACTTGAAGTTAATAAAGGATATTTTAAATATCCGCGTTAGCAGAGCGCAGGACGAGCCATTTGACAGGCCAGTGACAGACACTCTCTCATGAATGTCCCAGCCCCCTCATTATCTCAACCAATCATAACTGGGCAAGATTCTGTACTTTCTCCATGGCTAAACACGTTCTGTTTTTTTTTTTTTTTCTTCATAATTATAGATCATGTATGAGTTTATTATTAAGGCACATGAAAGGCATTTCTGCAACAACAAAAATGTAATGAAAAAAACCCACCCCAGATAAGACATTACGTATGGGTCAACTGTAGACAGGTGCCGTGTCTGAAATTGCCTACTACTTATTAAAAACTAGGCTACGTACTGTGTACTAATTATACTACATACTATTTAGAACATACTCTTTAGTAAAAATGTATGCAGTAAGCAACACATATGAACATACTAGACTCACCATACTGAAAATTAGTCATCTAATGTGCAATTACATTTTTTTCCTTCATTTTGGTACATCTTGTCCCCTTATCTGATTATCAGGCTGCTGTCAAACACATGTGGCTCTGAAAAGACGATTAGCCATTCTTCTTCAATAGCATGCAGTGAATTCATACTAGATGAAAAGCCAACATGGGTATGACAACCTGGCATTCAATTTTCTAAATTTCACACACTAGAAAACGTTTTAATTCACATACCCTGATGGTCTACTATTTAGCACGCAAGTACGGACCTATCCGGACATGGATGTCCTTCTCCATCAAACAAATAGAAGTTCGGGGGAAAAACTAACAGCCGTATAAAGATGTCTCAAGTATTGTTTTATATTCTTCTCAATTTCAACCTGCCAAGGAAGTTCGATTGTAGTCTACAATCTAGCCAAATTAAGAGAATTGATATAAGCTTCCACGGAACCACAATGTTAATTCACTAGACTAGCAGAGATTGGCTTGTATCCTATATCTCGTTAAACAATCATAGTCATATACACAGTGTACAAAACATTAAGAACACCTTCCTAATATTGACCCTACGGCTTCTCGGCTGTGTCAAGTTGGCTGGATGTCGTTTGGGTGGTGGACCATTCTTGACACACACGGGAAACGGTTGAGCGTGAAAAACAGCAGCGCTGCAGCTCTTGACCCACTCAAAACTGTTTGAATGATGTCTGTGAGTATAACAGAACTCATATGGCAGGCAGAAACCTGGGAAAAATCCAACCAGGAAGTGGGAAATCTGAGGTTTGTAGTTTTTCAAGTCATTGCCTATCGAATATACAGTGTCTATGGGGTCATATTGCACTTCCTAAGGCTTCCACTAGATGTCAACAGTCTTTAGAACCTTGCTTGATGCTTCTACTGTGAAGGAGGGGGGAATGAGAGCTGAATGAGTCAGAGGTCTGCCAGAGTGGCATAGCTCTGTTGCATTGCATTTCTACAGACGAAGGAATTCTCCGGTTGGAACATTATTGAAGATTTATGATAAAAATATCCTAAAGATTGATTCTATACTTTGTTTGACATGTTTCTATGAACTGTAATATGACTTTCTTCTGAACTTTCGCCTGGACTTGCCCGTACGTCGTTAGTTTGGATTGTGTACTAAACGTGCAAACAAAAAGGAGGTATTTGGACATAAATGGACTTTATCGAACAAATCAAACATTTATTATGGAACTGGGTTTCCTGGGAGTGCATTCTGAAGATCAAAGGTAAGTGAATATTTAGAATGCTATTTCTGACTTGTTGACTACACAACATGGCGGATATCTGTATGGCTTGTTTTGTTGTCGGAGCGCTGTACTCAGATTATTGCATGTTGTGCTTTTTCGGTATAAGCTTTTTTGAAATCTGACACAGTGGTTGCATTAACCTGTTGAGTGTAGGATAGATAGATAGTGTAGAATATGCATATAATTGTCAGATTAGGATAGAAAACACTCTAAAGTTTCCAAAACTGTCAGAATATTGTCTGTGAGTATAACAGAACTGATATTGCAGGCAAAAACCTGAGGAAAATCCAACTAGGAAGTGCCTTCTATTTTGAAAGCTATCTGTTCCATTGCATGCCTTCTCTCCATTTAAAGGGATATCAACTAGATTCCTTTCCCTATGGCTTCCACATGGTGTGAACAGTCTTTAGACATAGTTTCAGCCTTTTATTCTGAAAAATTAGCGAGAACGATCACATCGCATTAGTGGATGGCTGGGTGCTAGCAGAGTTTTGCATGCGCCAACAGCTTGGAGCAGACATTTTCTCTCTCTCGCTCCTATTGAAAAAGCTACAGTCCGGTTGAAATATTATTTATTATTTATTGTGAAAACAACCTGAGGATTGATTATAAAAAAACATTTGACATGTTTCTACAAACTTTACGGATACTATTTGGAATTTGTCAGCCCCGTCGTGACCGCTCGAGCGTGTGGATTACTGAACATAACGGGCCAACCAAATGAAGGTATTTTGGATATAAAAAATAATCTTTATGGAACAAAAGGAACATTTATTGTGTAACTGGGAGTCTCGTGAGTGCAAACATCCGAAGATTATCAAAGGTAAACAATTAATTGTATTGCTTTTCTGACTTTCGTGACTAATCTATTTTTGCTGCTAGCCGTTTGTAATGTTTTGTCTGCTGAGAGAGATGTCCTTACATAAATACTTGGTTTGCTTTAGCTGTAAAGCTTTTTTGAAATCTGACACTCCAGGTGGATTAATGATTTTATTTTAGTATACTGTAAATTAATGGTATCCTTTCAGTTGAGCATACTCCATCTACCGGAAGTTGATGCTGCTGCTAGCAACCTCTTGCTAGCTTGTTAGCATAACAATAATTACTAGCTAAACTTTGGGTGTGTTCGTAAATTCAATCTGGAATGGAGCGTTCGTAAATTCAGGGTGTGGTCAGATTATCTGTTTGTAAATTAAGAGCGCACAGTGGACACTCTGGCCGAGGAATAGGGTTGATCCGAGCGTTCTGACCCCATAACGGCAGTCAAGCACCCAAGTTAACTGGCTAACTACTTCCAGACACAAATGAGACACCTCACTGACCATTTTACTTGCCCTAGCAGAGCTGATTAGGCAGTGATCATGTTATCCAGAGCGTTGGTAACTGTAACTGTGCTGCTGGCAACAACTTAATTATACTTTTTATGTCGACGTTTACTGACACCGGCCACATTCAACGGGTGTTGAGTGTTCGTAAATTCATCAGTTAGTCTGCGCTCTGGCACAGTCAGACGAGTGTCTTCTGAAATCAGAGTAGATAGCCCGTGCAAATTTACGAACACACCCGAACAACTACACCACTTAGCTAAGCTATGAATGACGTGAATAATCAAGTAAATAAACGTTGGGTAGTTAGATAGCATAAAGTAAATATACTGGCAAGTTCTATGTATTAGTAGCCAACTAAAGTTACAGTAGGTAGCTAACATACCTGGTACATACTGCTGTAATGCTATGCGGTTCGTAAGGATAGCGTTGCTAACAAATTGTGAGCCAACATAAAGTAACTTATTTGAAGTCATTACTTTATTACATTGGCTAACATTTCCTAAACATTTGTCATAATTAGTTAATGTAACGAATTTGTATCCACTCTCGGACTGCGGGCTGCATATTTTCTGCCTTTTTCTTCAAATCTGAAAACGTAAAGCCACGCACCTTTTATGAAGAATTGCATTATGGGCCTAAAACCATGGAAATAGTGTCCATTGCTTGTATACTTTGTATTTTGGCGAATGTAGTATGACATCCGGGAACTTTTGGAATAGTAACTATATCCATACTATGACTAATAAGCATACTACATACTCAATTTAAATCACAAATAGTATGGTTCGTGCGGATAGTATGAGTATTCGAACACAGCGCATGTCTCAATTGTCTCGAGGCTTAAAAATTATTCTTTAACCTGTATCCTCCCCTTCACTTATACACTGATTGAAGTGGATTTAACAAGTGACATCAATAAGGGATCATAGTTAAACCAATCACTCGCACATTCAAAAAACGCAATTTAGGGCAGAAAAGGGTTGACATGCCAAGAGATTGAAAGGCCTTGTGGGATAATTCTAGCACAATCTGAGTCATTACAGGTCATCATAACAGCCTGATTAAGCCATTAGTAAGACAAACGATACTGACAAAAGCTACCCCTAAATAAACACTGTCATCTTTTTTTCCCCTCCATTGACAACCTTCTGAAATCGACACCTTTTGAGATAAATATGCATTTCACAAAACAATCCCCCCTGCTAAGTGTGAAGGTGTAAATCATGAGAAGATCCCGGTCTGTAGAGAACAACGGAGGCAGATCAATGGGGAAAGGAGCGCAGTGTGGCGCCATTACACTTGCCTTTTTGTCTGCCTGGTTAGTCATTCAAAATGTGTTTGCTGCTAGAGATCTCCAAGACAGCTGTGTGCCATTAGCAATGGAGAAAAAAGCACCTTATGATGACATCGTATTATCATGATAGAATAGCCTATCTCATCAGGAAGGAAAATAAAGACAGTTGACACAGGTGCTTCTCTGCATTGATATAATATGTTATTAGCCTAGGCTTATTGATGTCAAAATAAGGTTTCCTGTTTGAAAGATAGAAAAGTTTCAAATTACATTGCAAACTATAACCAGAAGGCAAAGTTGATCATGCTTAGGCTACTTCGCTTCACACTGCCGGAGCTATTTTCAATCTCATTCAGCAATTCTATTAAGAAGCAGTGTTTTTGCCCTATAGGGTAAATCCATTTGAATTCAATCACTTTTTGACAGCATCCCTTACGATTTAAAGAAACTTTCCATACATGTTTGCCCAGGGAAAAAGTGGTCAAAGTATAGTTTTGGAGATAAAGTTAACCCATTTAGTATACCCCACCATACCATGAGAGATCCATGTCTTCATCACTGGAAAAGATAAACTGTTGAGTTGGATGTCATTTAAAAGCTTACAAACATTGTTGTCAAACTACTTAATTTTTGAATATTAAAACGCCCAAAATATATATTTTTAAACCTTTAACGTCAATTATAAACATGTGAACTCCAATTCTTTTCATTTCACATCAAGGTTTTTGTGTTGTGACAGCCATCGGTTGAGACATAGCATGCTCTAGAATATGTAATTTCAATAATAGAAATAGAATTCATAGAATGGACCCATCCCTTCAGACCACTGCAATTTAGCTAGTAAACCATTGGCATTTTCACTGAATGTTTACTACTAATTACTACCACAAGGATGATTGCCGGTCCACCCATCGTCAAACGTCATCTTAAAAGGTCATTTCCATTCTATACAGTGCCTTCAGAAAGTACTCACACCCAACCTGAATTTAAAATCGATTACATGTAGAATACCCCACAATGACAGTGTGGAATTATGTTTTTTTATTATTATTATTTTTTATAAATTAATAAAAAATGAAAAGCTGAAATGTCTTGAGTCAATAAGTATTCAACCCCTTTGTTATGGGAAGCCTAAATACCTTCAGGTAATAGGTTGCATGAACTAACTCTGTGTGCAATAATGGTGTTTAACATGATTCATCTCTGTACCCCACACATACAATTATCTGTAAGGTCCCTCTGTCAAGCAGTTAATTTCAAACACAGATTCAACTACAAAGACCAGGGAGGTTTTCCAATGCCTCGCAAAGGGCACATATTGGTAAGATGGGTAAAAATAAAAGCAAACAGTGAATATCCCATTGAGCATGGTTATTAATTACACTTTGAATGGTGTATCAATACACCCAGTCAATTCAAAGATACAGGCGTCCTTCCTAACTCAGTTGACGGAGAGGAAGGAAACCACTCGTGGTTTTTACCATGAGGCCAAAATGGTGATTTTAAACCAGTTACAGAGTTAAATGGCTGTGATAGGAGAAAACTGAGAATGGATCAAAAACAACATTGTAGTTACTCCACAATACTAACCTAAATGGCAGAGTTAAACGGAGGAAGTCTGTACAGAATAAAAATATTCCAAAACAATCATCCTGTTTGCAATTAAGGCACTAAATTAATACTGCAAAAAATGTGGCAAAGAAATAATTGTTTTTGTCCTGAATAGAAAGCATTATGTTAGGGGCAAATCCAACACATCAGAGTACCACTCTTCATATTTTCAAGCATGATGGTGGCAGCATCATGTTATGGGTATGCTTGTCATGGGCAAGGAACTAGGGAGTTTTTTAGGATAAAAAGAAAAGGAATAGAGCTAAGCACAAACAAAGTCCTAGAAAACATGATTTCAATAGGTTTCCTATGGAGGATTGACAGTACAATTTAAAACAGATATTCCCATTCAAGTCAACATTCTCTGAAGTGTGTACCTCCAACCATCTTTCTGGTACCATTTGAAAGTTGAAATGTATTCCCTCCCATTCCAGTACATTTATCAGTGGGAATGCACAAACATTTTTGTGCAGGACACCTCGTTTCCATATGTCGGGTTCATTTGTAATCCATTCTTTTTCTGGGTGGGTGAGTAACATGGGTCTGAATTTGGTAAGAACCATCTCCTTTTTGGCAATGCAATAAGTGGTGTTAGATTTCATTACCTCCAGCTCAGCCTGTTGACCGGCTTGGGCTGGCACCAGTTGCCTGTCAAATGCGTCTGCGTCTGGTAGTACACTAGTGGTGTTGCTCCAGCCCCGATTCATTTGTCCTGGCACTTGTGCTTTTGGCTTAAGTTGTTTTAGAAACGACTCGTGCTTTAGGTGGCTTCAGCCAGAAGCAAAATAAGTCTTCCTTGCTGCCATTACTACGCTTTCAACAGTTCTCACAGAACATTGTGTTACTAGTTTTGTCTTCTCTGGTTCTGAAATTGAGATCCGTGACATTCCAGCCAACACAGACAGGACCTAGGAATATTTTTGAAAATCAATACCCAATCTGATTCAGATCCCAGGTGGACTTGATTCTGACCCAAAATATGTCTGAGACGAGGGAGAATCAGATCTAAATTAGGTCGGGTCTGTATTGGACCCAAATGCATCAGAAATATTTTTTTTTTAAATAATGCAGCTGTATTGCTAAAAGTAAAATAGTTTTAACTTGTCAGGATGTTAGTAAATGTTAACTTTTCACATGCATTTCCTGATGTAGGCCTAGCTAAAATAATTGAGTTGTGGTCT
The DNA here is from genome assembly GCF_013265735.2 of Oncorhynchus mykiss. Taxonomy (NCBI): domain Eukaryota; kingdom Metazoa; phylum Chordata; class Actinopteri; order Salmoniformes; family Salmonidae; genus Oncorhynchus; species Oncorhynchus mykiss. The sequence continues at coordinate 55,275,119 of NC_048566.1, read as the reverse complement.
ACCCTGCAACTTAGTATTATCCTAAAAGACATCCCTAATTAAAAATGTCGACACAAGAAGAAGGGAATTGTGTGGCACCAGTAGGCACGTCTCTCTCCAGAATGAGCCCGCTCTCCAGCGAATTCATGCACATTCATGGTGTGAATAGTTTCCCTCTGATTTTTTTTATAGTTGGCTAGAGGACACATAGTACCTGGCCTGTGCATAAATGTAGGCCTATACAAGTTCCCAATTTGGGATGTCTGATAGTAAGCCCATTTCTGATTGTCTTAACCCACCAACTCTCAAAGTATTTTCTTCGTCACCTCACACAGAAAGTCAAGTGTTTTACATCCTGTTTTACATCCTTTGCGAATGACAATAGTTCCTCACTGTATTTGAAAATCTTTCCAACACTACTTTTCCATAGGCCTAAGTAACCACCACACATTGCTGATCCCATATCTCAAGTGGAAATGTCATAAATTAGGCTACCTGAACACTTCTCCCTTGTGCAAAGTGCAGTGGTGTCTGTTCAGAGCTCATTGGCACAAGAAACGAGTTGAAACAATGTTGCAAGCTCACTATAAGGAGAGCTCAACCCAGACAGAAAGAGCGGCAGACAGGAGAGATGAATGCTATTGACTGAACCTACTGCCATTCGTAGGCAAATGTGACTAATAGGGGATATTTATATTCATCAGGATATTTTCTCCAAATATGCTATAATTTTTGATCCGATCGGTATTTCACATACTTTCAGACAGATCCAAGGTCCATGGCCACCGAGTGTGATCTGATCAGGGTCAACTACAGAATTTTGGATCCAACCCATTCGGATACCTGGTCAGATCGCGGGTAATCGAGTTTGGGTCTATCTGTGAAGACCTCTACTCCTTAGCCACTTCAATTTGCAAAGTAACCCCTCTCGAAATAACCCTTTCTTTTTCTGAGAAGGTGGATCGGTAGCAGCATCTCTGACATTGTCCTCATATTCCTCGGGTTGATCATTTTAGTTTTTTTGTTGTTAAAGAAAGCTTAAAATTCCACCGTGTTTCGTTGTCGTTCTAGCTAGCTCGCTAGCTAATGCCATATAGCTGACAGGACAGGGGAACGTTTCACAGTACCGAGGGAAAGTTTACACAAAAAGGGATCGGTCGTGCCTGGTTTAATTAGCTATTTTAAAAAAAACTTTTGTCACATTATGATTGGTTATGATTTGTAAACAATGTACACATGCTCCCAAAATAATAGTACTGGTCACACAGCAAAATGTTAAGCTATACATTACAGCCCTGATTACAAGGTGAAAGCTGTCAAAGTTAGTCAAATTATCGGGGTATGTTAATTTCACGTTTTCTCATTTTGGAATGGATCGACAGTTTCTATACAGGAATTTCTACCTAAAACGTTGCTTGAGCACCGACAAGAAGTTCATAGGAGCATTTCAAATTTCGGGTCAAATTAAAGCCAAAAGTCTGTATTTTTGAAATAAGAAAAGGCTTTGATTTCTGCTCAAAGAGATAGAAATAGGGAACTTAGACAACATCTACCAGAAAAAGTCTTAAAAAGGTATTAGAAATACATCAAAACACAATAATTTTTAAAGACCCCTACCAAATAATATCAATATTTATATTTTGAGAAATTATTGCCTTCTGAAATTTAAAAACATTGCCTTATAATTCTGTTACCAAAACACACATACTGTATCTTTAAGATATTTTTTCTCCCTCATGGGGGAGGATAAGGAAAGTTCACAGTAAGTTAAGGTAGATTTACCAATTAGGCCTAGTTAGTGTTTTTTCTGATATCAAGATTAGGATTTATTAAGTGATTAAAACTCGTAATTCCGTTACCAAATCAGTACCCTCTTTATATTTACTATAGCAAGCATCCTCACCCACTGAGCACCGACCGACACCGGACAGCCATTGACACTGAAATTTGGTCAGTCCGCCCTGGCTGGACCAAATCTAAACCAATCATAGACGTCTATGTTTCACAAGTTTGGACAGCACATTAGAGAACAGAGCAGTACAGTGAAGTAAAGAAAAGTAGAGTACAGTAGAGTTCAGTACTGTAGAGCACACAAGAGTACAGTATAATGCACTGTATTTTACTATACACCTACTGTCAAAAATATTTCTATGATTGTTTCAGATTTGGTCTGGTCCGGATCAAACAAATGTGGTCTTGTTTGGGGACAGAGATCATTACAATAATAGCCAGTGTGTAGAATAATACCCAAATATGCAAAATAAGGATATTGTATACTTCTACCTTTGTATTCATGAATATCACTCTCTTCATTGTGATATCCTATCTATAGTTATGCATTTCTGTATAGTACAGATCAGAGACCCATGATGTAATTCCGTTACCGGATGTAAATCCATTTCACATACTGTAGTACAACAGCCCAAATATTTTATTTTCAAACTCAAGGTGTAATTGTCCTATCTAACACCCAATTCTTTCTGCAGATATCTTTGAAGCAGATACAGTGCCTTGCGAAAGTATTCGGCCACTTGAACTTTGCGACCTTTTGCCACATTTCAGGCTTCAAACATAAAGATATAAAACTGTATTTGTTTGTGAAGAATCAACAACAAGTGGGACACAATCATGAAGTGGAACGACATTTATTGGATATTTCAAACTTTTTTAACAAATCAAAAACTGAAAAATTGGGCGTGCAAAATGATTCAGCCCCTTTACTTTCAGTGCAGCAAACTCTCTCCAGAAGTTCAGTGAGGATCTCTGAATGATCCAATGTTGACCTAAATGACTAATGATGACAAATACAATCCACCTGTGTGTAATCAAGTCTCCGTATAAATGCACCTGCACTGTGATAGTCTCAGAGGTCCGTTAAAAGCGCAGAGAGCATCATGAAGAACAAGGAACACACCAGGCAGGTCCGAGATACTGTTGTGAAGAAGTTTAAAGCCGGTTTTGGATACAGAAAGATTTCCCAAGCTTTAAACATCCCAAGGAGCACTGTGCAAGCGATAATATTGAAATGGAAGGAGTATCAGACCACTGCAAATCTACCAAGATCTGGCCGTCCCTCTAAACTTTCAGCTCATACAAGGAGAAGACTGATCAGAGATGCAGCCAAGAGGCCCATTATCACTCTGGATGAACTGCAGCGATCTACAGCTGAGGCGGGAGACTCTGTCCATAGGACAACAATCAGTTGTATATTGCACAAATCTGGCCTTTATGGAAGAGTGGCAAGAACAAAGCAATTTCTTAAAGACATCCATAAAAAGTGTTGTTTAAAGTTTGCCACAAGCCACCTGGGAGACACACCAAACATGTGGAAGAAGGTGGTCTGGTCAGATGAAACCAAAATTGAACTTTTTGGCAACAATGCTTAATGTTATGTTTGGCGTAAAAGCAACACAGCTGAACACACCATCCCCACTGTCAAACATGGTGGTGGCAGCATCATGGTTTGGGCCTGCTTTTCTTCAGCAGGGACAGGGAAGATGGTTAAGATTGATGGGAAGATGGATGGAGCCAAATATAGGACCATTCTGGAAGAAAACCTGATGGAGTCTGCAAAAGACCTGAGACTGGGACGGAGATTTGTCTTCCAACAAGACAATGATCCAATAAATGTCGTTCCACTTCATGATTGTGTCCCACTTGTTGTTGATTCTTCACAAAAAAATACAGTTTTATATCTTTATGTTTGAAGCCTGAAATGTGGCAAAAGGTCGCAAAGTTCAAGGGGGCCGAATACTTTCGCAAGGCACTGTATTTAACTTCTTCGGGGTAGCGGGTAGTATTCGGAAGTTTGGATGACTGAGGTGCCCAAACTGCCTGCTACTCAGGCCTAGATGCTAGGATATGCATATAATTGGTAGTATTTGATAGGAAACACTCTGAAGTTTCTAAAACTGTTTGAATGATGTCTGAGTATAACATAACTTATTTGGCAGGCGAAACCCCGAGCACAATCCATCCAGGGAAATTGTTTTTGAGGTCAATCTGTTTTCCATTTGTTTTCTATGGCAAGCCCATTTTAATAGAAACATGCTTGCAGTTCCTATCGCTTCTACTGGATGTCAACAGTCAATAGAAATTGGTTGAGGTTTTTCCTTTGCGTAATGAAGAAGTAGCCCTGTTCAGAACGAGGGTAGAGTGAAGTGTACTGTTTGATAGAGGCGCGTGACCTGAAAGCTTGCTACACTTTGTTTTCCTCCGGTATTTAACACAGTTTATCCCGTCTTAAATTTTATAGATTATTTACGTAAAAAAATAACTAAAGTTTTATTAGGAAAGTTGTTTGAAATGTTTGGACAAAGATTACAGGTAACCTATTAGGTAATTTGTAGTCATGTTGCGTGAGTTGGAACAGGTGTTTTTCTGGATCAAACGTGCCAAATAAATGGACATTTAACGACAGGAATTTATCGAAAAGGACCATTTGTGATGTTTATGGGACATATTGGAGTGCCAACAAAAGAAGATATTCAAAGGTAAGGCATGAATTATATCGTTATTTCTGAGTTTTGTGTTGTGCCTGGCGTGTTGAAATATGATTGTCTGTGTTTGCATCATGGGGTGCTGTCCTCAGATAATCGCATGTTTTGCTTTCGACGTAAAGTTTTTTTGAAATCGGACACCGTGGCTGGATTAACAAGAAGTCACGCTTCAATTTGACATATTGCATGTGTATTTTCAAGTATGTTAAATATTTACAATTCTGTAGTTTGAATTTCGTGCTCTTAATTTCACTGAATGTTGGCCAGGAGGGACGCTATCGTCCCACGTACCCTAGAGAGGTTAAGCGAGTTTTTGGAAAATGTGGTTGCATAAAAAAACTTAATTCTGTTATCAAACTTTTACATCTGCACAGTTCTTCCAGTAAATGTGTTTTTGTATGTTCTGTTTAAATTAAATGCAGTCATTGTGCATAGAGTTGTATAGTTTGCCAAACTTTGAAATCTTCGGTTTTTGTTTGGCATACATTTTAAAGTGAAAGATCAAAGTCAAAGTGTAATTCTGTTACTGTGGAATTGCCCTTGTGTAATTTCACTTGGGGTTTAAAGTACTCCTTTATATCACTATGTCAAGTGAAGTACAAGCATCGACTCCAGTACTTAATTGGCTCATGACGTTCTCAAGTGTCTCATCTCATTGTAGAACTAAGATCCTCCAATTAGCACTGAGTACACATGATGTTTACACCTTTTTTAACAAGATGGCAGTATCGTGACGCGACACTTCCCAATACAAAATATCCCATTCATTGGAATCCATTCAAAACTGACAAGATAATTTTACGTCAATGACTTTAGCTAACTAGCATCAGGCCTATTAGCATAGTTTATTAAGACTGGTTTAACACATGCACACTAATTGTTAGCTGTTGGGGTTGACTAGTCAGTAAATAATGCACCTGAACAAACTCCATAGCAGGTACAGAAGTATAAAAAAATTAAATAAATACAAAATACAAAAATGACATTTTCAAAGGAAAAGGTGAATTGCAGAGGGGTCGGACATTTTCCACATCGAATATTCCTCGGAAGAAATGTATATAAAAGCAACGCACGCACCAATAAAGCACTTTGAGGTGCAGCCAAAACAATTGATAACTGAAAAGGAAAACTAAGCATCTCAATATATTACAAAGATATGTCAAATCAGGTAATGCCAAATTCCAGTCTGAAGGATGTATGCTTTGAATTCATTTCCTTCAATCATTAGGTGCTTTTATGTCACATTCCCTTCTAAAGAGTTCTTGTGAGCATCAGTAAAACAGAAGGCATACACGTGTTCCTGAGAAGCTTTTAGGAATGGGGTCATAATATTTTGAAGCTGAAACCATTCAAACGCTAAAGCCAAATTCATATGAAGAAAAAAATGATCAACAGGTCACAGAGGCACTAGAAACTGCTTAAACCCACTCAAATCACAATAGTGCTTGTCATTTTGCCACTGAACGTCAGATTTTGGCAGGGACTTTTTCCCCCGATCTTTTAGTAAAATGTTAAGAATTGATCAAAGGGCCATACTAAATTAATAAAACAGGCCAGTTCTGGCCATCAGTTGAATAGCCCTGCTCTATAGCCTAGCTATTTTCTACTGCTATCGTTTGCAGGCCATGTTATCCTTCAGACACTGGTGTAATTTTACAGTGAGTGTGTGTAAATGCCATGGGGACTAGAATTTGGTTAACCCATACTTTTGAATGCAAATGAGTAAACTGAAAAGACACTGTTTGCACAATTGCAATTTTGCCTAGCACGAAAAAGTTTTGTTCTATCGATCAAAGTCATCCTAGCCAGGGACATTACCAAAATAATCCAGAGTCCCAAATTAAACTGTAAACAAAGCTACTTCTCTGTCTAGAGGGCACTCAATCTTATTGATTCATTCAGCTGCCTGATCGCTCTCTCAGTATCTTCGGGGTGTCTAACTCAAAAACACTTTATCACATCAGCCTAAGGAACAAAGCTGCTTATTATGGAGAAACTGTATTAACGGGGGAGAGCAGGACAATATTTATTGCCACAGTGCTGATGTGCACTAAAAAGGAACATCGGTCTGACAAACTCTTAAAAAGACACAAGTAATCTAGGGGAGAAATAGCCTACAGTCCAACACTGTAAAACGCTCAAGGGTGAACACACGGGAGGGTGAACACACGGGAGGGTGAACAGAAAATGAGAGCGGTCAGTTCTGTGGATTGTCAATCAAAAATGAAAAAGGTCATGACTCCCAGTGTTAACCACAGACCAGAATAACATCATAGGGCCTGGGCTTACATCATCACCCACCTGCCAGCCATTACAGAAAATCCCAGAAGGGTCTTGCTTGGCTACGGCGATGAAACCGCAGCATTGTGACATTCCCTACGCGGACCATTGTTGATGGGACTGCAAGGTGGCAGATGAGATACTGCAAGTGTCTGGACTCCTGTCACAGGTCTGTACTGTCACAGAAAGGTTTGGCATCTCGCTTTCATTCTCTCTCCCCGTCTCCCTTCTTCCTCAACACTGTATTCTCCAAAAGAAGATGCAGGGTTCAGCAGGCAGTCAGGAGAAGGAGTAGAAGAACACTTTCAATTAATTCCCCAGGAGCTGAGGAGTACAGCCAGCCTTCAAAACGCAACTCTATTTAAAAGGCTTAAAACAGATATAAATGAGTGGGTGGAGGAGAAAACCAAATAAGTCCTCCGGTTATGCTCAGAGAGTGACAGTAAGGCAGACAAGCAATATTGTAGAATTTGTAGACTGGTCTACCAAGGCAAGCAGAATCATGAGTGCTCTTAATTTCCTAGCATTACCAGGGATGGGTAAAAGTGTCCATCACGGACAGCTTTAATAGTTGAACCAGAAGTATCAGACAGACCTCACATATTTTTATTTATTTTGAGTCACTTGCACAGTAGTACCATTATGCTTTCAGAAAGGACTCTTAAAGCTCTCCTAGGCCACTCTAGAAGGTTCTGTTAGGGACACTGAATAGATTGAAACACAACGCTTCATTAGGGGCCAATTTATTCAAAGGCTGTTCTTACCAGTCCCCTGAGGATGAACACAATGATTATGTGATTGTTCCGTGAGCTCAAGACCACTTGTTTGGCAAATTATTTCAATGTGTAGCCAAATGGAAGTCCCGTGCTAGCCGACAAGCGATTCACCCCCACCTATTCCAGACTATGAAAACCTATTGGTTTTGTCAAGAGCTGTGCTATGCAAAGGTATGTTGCAAGCAGGGATCTACACACATTTTTTCCACTAGTGATTTGGTCGGACCAATTTAAAAAAAAATTAATTGATAATGACCTGGCCTGTCCCATAATGTGCCTGCATTCCATACAGAACCAGGCTAGTAATGATTTGTATTATTATTTATTACAAAAAATTACAAAAAAACACAAGGAAGGGGTAGGGGGCAGCATTCTGAATTTTGGATGAAAAGCATGCCCAAATTAAACCGCCTGCTACTCAGGCCCAGAAGATATGATATGCATATAACTGGTAGATTTGGATCGAAAACACTCTAAAGTTTCCAAAACTGTTAAAATAGTGTCTGTGAGTATAACAGAACTGATTTGGCTGGCGAAAACCTGAGAAAAATCCATTCAGGAAGTAGGTTTTTTGGGGGGTTTTCTAGTCAATGCCATTACAGTATCCATTGACGTAGGACTCAAATTGCAGTTCCTATGCCTTCCACTATATGTCAACAGTCTTTAGAAATTGTTTCAGGCTTGTATTCTGATAAATGAGGGAGTAAGACCAGTCTGAATGAGTGGACCCTGACGTGTCACAGAGTATTTTCATGCGTGCGACCAGAGAGAGTGCCTTTCTTGTTTACCTTTTATATTGACAACGTTATTGTCCGGTTGAAATATTACAGATAATTTAAGCTAAAAACAACCTGAGGTTTGATTACAAATGTCGTTTGACATGTTTCTATGAACTTTACAGATACAATTGGGATTTTTTGTCTGCCTGTTTTGACTGCGTTTGAGCCTGTGGATTACTGAAGAAAAAGTGCAAAACAAAACTGAGGTTTTTGGATATAAAAGTATTCGGCCCCCTTGAACTTTGCGACCTTTTGCCACATTTCAGGCTTCAAACATGAAGATATAAAACTGTATTTGTTTGTGAAGAATCAACAACAAGTGGGACACAATCATGAAGTGGAACGACATTTATTGGATATTTCAAACTTTTTTAACAAATCAAAAACTGAAAAATTGGCCGTGCAAAATTATTCAGCCCCTTTACTTTCAGTGCAGCAAACTCTCTCCAGAAGTTCAGTGAGGATCTCTGAATGATCCAATGTTGACCTAAATGACTAATGATGATAAATACAATCCACCTGTGTGTAATCAAGTCTCCGTATAAATACACCTGCACTGTGATAGTCTCAGAGGTCCGTTAAAAGCGCAGAGAGCATCATGAAGAACAAGGAACACACCAGGCAGGTCCGAGATACTGTTGTGAAGAAGTTTAAAGCCGGATTTGGATACAAAAAGATTTCCCAAGCTTTAAACATCCCAAGGAGCACTGTGCAAGCGATAATATTTAAATGGAAAGATTATCAGACGACTGCAAATCTACCAAGACCTGGCCGTCCCTCTAAACTTTCAGCTCATACAAGGAGAAGACTGATCAGAGATGCAGCCAAGAGGCCCATGATCACTCTGGATGAACTGCAGAGATCTACAGCTGAGGTGGGAGACTCTGTCCATAGGACAACAATCAGTCGTATATTGCACAAATCTGGCCTTTATGGAAGAGTGGCAAGAAGAAAGCCATTTCTTAAAGATATCCATAAAAAGTGTTGTTTAAAGTTTGCCACAAGCCACCTGGGAGACACACCAAACATGTGGAAGAAGGTGCTCTGGTCAGATGAAACCAAAATTGAACTTTTTGGGAACAATGCAAAACGTTATGTTTGGCGTAAAAGCAACACAGCTCATCACCCGGAACACACCATCCCCACTGTCAAACATGGTGGTGGCAGCATCATGGTTTGGGCCTGCTTTTCTTCAGCAGGGACAGGGAAGATGGTTAAAATTGATGGGAAGATGGATGGAGCCAAATACAGGACCATTCTGGAAGAAAACCTGATGGAATCTGCAAAAGACCTGAGACTGGGACGGAGATTTGTCTTCCAACAAGACAATGATCCAAAACATAAAGCAAAATCTACAATGGAATGGTTCAAAAATAAACATATCCAGGTGTTAGAATGGCCAAGTCAAAGTCCAGACCTGAATCCAATCGAGAATCTGTGGAAAGAACTGAAAACTGCTGTTCACAAATGCTCTCCATCCAACCTCACTGAGCTCGAGTTGTTTTGCAAGGAGGAATGGGGGAAAAAAATGCAGTCTCTCGATGTGCAAAACTGATAGAGACATACCCCAAGCGACTTACAGCTGTAATCGCAGCAACAGGTGGCGCTACAAAGTATTAACTTAAGGGGGCTGAATAATTTTGCACGCCCAATTTTTCAGTTTTTGATTTGTTAAAAAAGTTTGAAATATCCAATAAATGTCGTTCCACTTCATGATTGTGTCCCACTTGTTGTTGATTCTTCACAAAAAAATACAGTTTTATATCTTTATGTTTGAAGCCTGAAATGTGGCAAAAGGTCGCAAAGTTCAAGGGGGCCGAATACTTTCGCAAGGCACTGTATATGACATGAGATTTATGATATGGAAATGTGAAGTGCACATTCACGAGTGCTTGGCTTGCTTGTATGGCATCAATGCGGTATTATAATCCTCACCGTAGGGCTCTAAACACTTTTTCCACTGGTGGCATCAACTATTTCAGTTGATGGCACCATCATATGATTTGGTCGCATATACCTTTAACTTTACAATATCATATTTACAATGATTGTTTGGAGGGTAAATTGATCTCAAAAATAGTGTTATTGTTAGTGATTTTGAACAGTACCTCCACAGTTGTAGGGACCCTATAAAATCAGCTTTATCTTTTGGTTAAATCCGTTTTCCCAGTTTTATTTTTTCAGGTTTCAGAGTTTTCCAATTTTTTTCAGGTTCACTCAAAAACGTGTTTTTGAAAAACGACAAAAAAATGTGATGCTCTAAGTCCACAACCACGCTTAACAATATAACTGCTAAAGCAGTTATTTGGACTGCTCACAATTTTTTTTTTTTTTTACATGCCCCCCCTCCGTCCTTGGCTTTTCCTAATTATGTCGGTGTTCAAATTTTAATATCAACAGAATTGGAGTTATAACCAGTTTTAGGAGGGCATGTCATTTTTTAAACGGTTGCACCTCCTCCCAACAGTAGGGTTTGCGGCACTCCTTCTGACAGTTGAAAGTGCAGTGCCCAGCTGATAATTATCCCAATAATTGCCTCAAAACTGAACCTAAACTATACTGACACTAATTTCACACATATAACAGATGAGATAAATTAAGTAAAGTATGATGGGGAGAAATGGGTGAACGGGGGAGTTGATTAGTGAGGGGAAGCGAACGATGCATAATTATGTAATTACCAATTGTGAATGAAGAACAGGGCCGGCCATTCTATTGTATTGGTATATAATTATAATCTCAAAATCGTATGTACCATATATCAATCCACCTAATCCAAACAGTTTTATCAGTCTACGATGGCCTACTTGAAGCAGGCAACAAAGTGAAAGCGTGCGTAATTGTAATGCTGAACGGCTTTCAATATCTGGGAAAAGATCCACATCGGGCAGCAGGTGAGCAAGTGTCAGAATGTGGTGATGAGGCTTGTGGAACCTTCAATTGGCAAGGGGAGAATTGTCACCATGGACAATTTCTTCACTGTTATTGGCCTGCACCATGAACAAAGTGAGACGGAAGCTCCCTCCCTCTGCGCAAAATAAGGCACCTGCACAGCCGTTGTACTCCACAATGGTGCTGAAGAATGATCAGAAGACAGGGACACAATAAAAGAGAAAACCGGAGACTATTGTGCACTACAACCAATCAAAACTATTTCAAAGTGCGTCAAGCAAGTGCAGGCTAAAGATTTGTGTCAGCTAAATTAAATCCAACTGATAACATTGTGTGAAGATGCATACAATTTAAGCACAAGCTGACAATTTACTGATGTCATATCAACACATTTAATTAGAATGCCATTGTTGCTTTTGTGCTGATTTTTATTATTTATCAAGGCCATGTGGCACTTATAATGATGTTTAGGCTACTGATGTTTTCATAATTTGAATGTCTTGCTGACTGTGCATCTTGGTGTTTAGGGGGGTATTGATTTTATTATGTAATTAAAAAAAAATGTTACCATGTTACAACTATGAAACATAAAGCATGTGTTGGAACAAAGGCACTCCACGAATAAAATATATTGAATACTTGAATGTGCTTTTGTTTTTACATATAGCCTACAGTAACAAACTAATGAAAATGCTATTGTGTTATTTGAAATAAAATAAAAATCGTATTGTAATGTCACCCAATGCCTTTATAAACACAACCAAATGATTCCTATATGCTGCTGCAAAAACAAATGTATTAATTACAATGTTAGAATGTTGCAGTCAGAATGACTGCTCATTAGTTTGAAGAGGTGTCCCTCGAGGCCCAGAGGTTCTAGTGTTAAACCACATCAGGAGAACATTTTTGAGGTCTGGGAACAATAATTTAAAAAACTGCGGAAGGTGTAGTTGCCTTTAAATTCAAGTAGTCACCTATCAAGAGACCGGTGTTTGGCTCGCAGTGTTTTTGTACTGTACAATGTACCGTGTAGGCTCCGCTCCATGTGATTGCAGAGTTACAAAACAAATGCCCTGCGATTGATACAAATCAGCCCTATGGGACTCCTATTCATGGCTGGAAGTCATACAGCCTGAAATCGAACCAGCAACTGTAGTGACACCTCTTGCACTGAGATGCAGTGCCTTTGACCTCTGCGCCACTCGGGAGCCCTTACTGACATATCATCCCAAAAAATCTATTCTGACTTCAGAAATCTGATTTGGTTCCGATCAGATTTACATAATAAATACAAAAATAGAAAAGTGAGTTTTAACTTTGCATTGGTACTTTTGATGCATTAACTAACGCAAATCCATATGTTATAACTGGTTATGTTAATGTTACCTTCCCTTCAAGCGCAGGGGCATACAGGTCAGCACTGCTAAGGCAAGAGCGAGAGAGCTCCAGACTAAAATAGTGGGCTATTTAAAGCACAAAGGAAACAAGTCTCAGACACCTAGATGGCAAGGATGTAATTGTGATATAGTTAAGTAAAACGTTACAAAAATGGTTTGTCAAAAGTACTCAAACAAGAACAACCACAGAATATGGGGAAATAGCTTAAGCCCAAATGACCCAGAAAGTGTCATCCATTCCATAAAAAGAAAGCCTTGCCAAGTCCTTAAAATCAATAGGCGTTTGCAGCTTTAAGATAAAAGTTGGTTTTCACAAAGTCCTCTTTAAAGTGAACTGAGGTAAAAAAATAAAATAAAAAAATAAAAAAGTTAAATAACTCTGTTCTCTTTGTATTCACACTTGAATTTAACACAGGTGGACTCCAAGTTGTAGAAACATCTCAAGGATGATCAATGGAAACAGGATGCACCTGAGCTCAATTTCGAGTCGCATAGCAAAGGGTCTGAATACTTATGTAAATAAGGTATTTCTGTTATTTATTGTTAATAAATTAGCCTTTTTTTTAAACTACTGTTTTTGCTTTGTTGTTATGGGGTATTGTGTGTAGCCTGATGAGTGAAAAAATTGATTCAATCAATTTTAGAATAAGACTAATGTAACAAAATGTGGAAAAGGGGAAGGGGTCTGAATACTTTCCAAATGCAATGTAGTCTACTGTCCCTTTAGGAGCTAGAATTGATTTTGTACCATATGTTGTGTTTCTCATCAAATATGTTGTCTTCTAACACTATTCAAACCCCACAATGGAATAAACAGCTTATGAAGCTCTCTTAGCGTATATATCACATATTGCAAACAAATAATCTGAACTAAAACCTGCACACATATTTAGGAATTTCTGTGCATCCTTTACAATCGCTAATCAATATCCAAAAACAGTACACATTTTTCCATTAACCTGCACATTATCATCTTCTCTATTTTTGGCACCAATTTGAAGGTTTATGGCAGGGGAAACAATGTTGCAGTAGTCCAGTATGTGGTAAGGGAATAATGACAAGCGAACCTGGGGAACATTGGTTTCATATTGCCCTAAAAAAAGGGCACTGGACGACGGAATTCAAGTGAATCGAACTCAGGGTGTTTTCACATATAGTCCTCTTTAAAAAGAAGCACTCTCAGTCAGTGAACACTGGGGTGAACAAAAAGCAAAAACTCAGGTCTCTTTGTATTCACACTGCCCTAGCCTTTGAATCAGGACTCAGCTCCATTGCCAGTTCACTTTAAAATGTTTGTGGTCCGAGTTGTTTTTGCATCCCCATTGCCATGTTTAGAAAATAACCAATATCCTTTTTCCAACATTTACTCAATGCACTCCGGGTAAATACATGCACATTGCAGGACAAGCCATACTATCAGAACCGGTTATCGGACAGCCAGGGATGTCACGACATACATTTTGGATAAATGGCAAAATAATAATTGCAGATTAAATAATGCTTTAATTATACTCAAAATTGTACCGCCAACCTGCAAATCGTCTTTTTTTAGTTTATGGCTACGGCAGGGGAAACGGTGTTAGAGTAGCTTATAGTACTTGGTGTGGAAATAATGATAAAATAACCTGGAGAGCAGTGTTCTCATTGCACTAAAAAAGGGAAACGAATCACAGACTCCTGAGATGTCTCAGTTCGGGTTTGTGTCGGGACTCGAGGGGTCCGAGTCCCTTTGGCATGTTCACACTGCACAAACAATTAAGCGACCCGCAAAAATTGGCTGAAAGGGAACAAGTGTGAAAACACCCTGAAAACACAGAAAGAACATTTGGCATTGCAGCATCTCTTTAGTCTTCTAAATTACTAATCTAAAGCCTGGTAAGAACAAAATGAACAATAATGCTATTTCGAATGTGTGTGATGTATAATCTTACCGTAACCTTTTAATACACGTAAGAAACCAGACTGAAATAAGACCTAGCTTAAATTATGAATGAATGCACAGGCCTAGCCAAATTAATTGTCATGTATTGTCATGTTGTGTCTTTCTGTCCTTTCCTTTCACCCTGTCTCCCTCTGCTGGTCGTACTAGGTTACCGTTTCTGTCCCTCTTTCCCCCAGCTGTTCCTTATCTTCTCTGACTACCTCATTCACCCCTTTTCCCACCTGTTCCCTTTTTCCCTCTGATTAGGTCCCTATATCTCTCTCTGTTTCTGCTCCTGTCTTTGTCGGATTCTTGTTTGTGTTGTTCATGCCTGAACCAGACTATCGTCATGTTTGCTGCAACCTTGTCCTGTCCTGTCGGAACCTGCCGGTCCATCTGAGCCTACGTTTTGTTTTGTTATTAAAGAAGCTCTGTTTACGTTAATTCGCTTTTGGGTCCTCATTCACGCACCGTAACATTAATAATGACACAGAAAGCCGACGCATCCTATAGGCTATTGCTCAACAGGCTCTCTTTTCTTTCTGGCTCAGATATTATATCAAAATGTCACCACCTTGCACACGTCATAACACATGATTTGTTCTACATCATGCAGAACACATCATGAAATCATGTCATAATTATGCCTCAACTTTATATCCGCTTTAGGAATGCTTTATGAACTGTCACACTTAATGGGCATCGTGAACTTTCCGAGTTGGGTTTAAGTTGTGGCTCGCTTTAAGTACTACCTCAGCTCTTGCCCTTTCTGGGATCTCGGGCAGTCAGTCGCCTTGTGCACATAGATTCTATCTTGTTTGATGGCTCATTCCAGTGCAACTGATCTTCTGTGAAGGTATACTGGTCAGTAGCACAGTTTAGTATTCAGTACCAACGACATGTAGAGGCACAACACTTAATACATTCCTGATTATGTCCTTCTCGATCTATGTAGGGGTGTAGCATGGGGTTAAAAAGAGCCATGTTCAAATCAACAACAAAATAATGATTCAATTTGTGACCAAGACAGAACATACCACTTGGCAAATTTATCAGAAGGGAAACCGTTAGGGGACCAGCATTCTACCATCCTTTTAAAGCCCTAGTTAAACCTTATTTAGCCTACTGAATAAATTCAAACATCCAAAAATGTCTCCATCATTTAGCCTCAAGCATTTTCTAGGTTAGGACTTGGCCTAGATAGAAAACCTTGTAGGCCTAAGACAGGACTGAAAATTCCCATAATTTGAAGACGGAGTCTCACTTCCCAAAAACACTTCCTCTTTGTAAGCCTATGGCTATGTAACATAGCCTATAGTAGACAAAATACAAATTTTATTGGTCCATTTATAGAAAAATATTGATTATTGTCTCGTTCTTTTTATTGGTGAGAAAGGGTTTTGGAGCTGGGAGGCCATTGAGGTGTTGAGGTGCAAAACTGCTGGCGCACCTCAACCTTTTTTATAACCCATTTAGACCTAATGCTTCTTTTGCTGCTGCTCCAGTTTCAACTATTCTGCCTTATTATTATTCGACCATGTTGGTCATTTATGAACATTTGAACATCTTGACCATGTTTTGTTATAATCTCCACCCGGCACAGCCAGAAGAGGACTGGCCACCCCACATAGCCTGGTTCCTCTCTAGGTTTCTTCCTAGGTTTTGGCCTTTCTAGGGAGTTTTTCCTAGCCACCGTGCTTCTACACCTGCATTGCTTGCTGTTTGGGGTTTTAGGCTGGGTTTCTGTACAGCACTTTGAGATATCAGCTGATGTACGAAGGGCTATATAAATAAATTTGATTTGATTTGATTTTGAGTGTAAACTTTATCAAAAGTCAAATGGCAAATACAATAAAATGGTGAGGCCCATACAAAAAATAAACCACAGTCCCATGGGCTATTAGCATACAATGTAATGCACGGCTGTCATAACAAGTAGAGAACTTTTAATGCTGTTAGCGTTAGGCAAGGCCTACATTCTGTCATGTAACCAACGTTTTAAATTATCTGTTCACTGGGGAAGTCCTGTGGGAAATGGAAGCTTGCTTTTTGTTCAAGTCTTTGTAAATGAAAGCTTCACAAATAGAATTGTTTATCCTCAATCCTATGTTGTATAGGAATTGCCAGTCTGATTGCATGCACTGGATGATTTCTCAACTAGGTTTGCGGTGAGAAAATGTGTCACGCCATGGGAATGCCAGTTTCTAGGCTTTTTAAGTGTCAACAACTCCTTCCAGTATGCTGCTTTGCAAATCATCTGGAAATCTATCTGCAATTGATTGCATATCAGCCTACATATCCTAGTCACTTCAATAGGGCTTCATCTAGGCTTTCTCAACAGCCTTTTTCCTTTCTGTAGCCTACTCCAACAGAGGCTCAGAGAAAAGTGTATGCAGAATTTAGGCTGCACCCCACTCTCCAGTTAGCTCGGCTCTGCAGTGAAAACAACTTAGTCTTTCAAATAAGGTCTTCTCAAAAAGGCCTTTGTGGGCATTGGGAATTGAAATGCTAGTCTGATTACACAGATATATATATCCTTCTCATCCTAAATTCAATTTGCTGTGACTAATGGATTGGAGATACACAAGCCCAGGGTTGCTTTTTTCAGAGCCGTTTTCTACCTCAGGTAACCCAAAAGGGAACGGATATCTGGTACAATCGCCTTGCCTCGTTCAGAGCCAGGCAGGGAATTGTTTTTGACAAGAGAACAGAATTTCAGAGCTAAGAACACCAGGGCTTAGCAGGGAAATTTGGGTAGCAGAAGCCCTTATGGACCACACTAAAACTTTGAGCTGACAGGCAGATCCCAGATAACAAAACTAGAGACAAAAGGAGGCTCAGCACTGGCCCGACATTCCAAAACGTTAGTGGCTTGTTCTTTGGTCTCCCTATCAGAATGGGGGCCAAGAGATATGCCCTGATATTGGGCAAATTCAGTTTCCTTGTTCCTCTGACAACAAACCTCCTCATCCAGAGGCCACTTGGGTCTTAGCCAAGAGATACCATGGGTAGAATAACAGAGGTTTCTTTCATTTGCTGTATTGGACTTGTTAAAGTGTGAAAGTTACACATTTCTAAAAAATATTTTTGAATTTCGCACGCTGCCTTTTGAGCGGAATGTTGTCGAGGGTTCCGCTAGAAAGGTTAAAAACACAAGTGTTAATGTTCGGTGATGAATCCCTCCACAGCCTCATAGAGGATCTAGATACTTTTTCTAACCTCTCTAACCAAATTATGTGTACTATATTACGTATTGCATCACAAAAAAATACAACTTTTACATTATCGTGTAATTTACCAATAAAATGGTCTGACAAGGATGTGGACATACTCGGTATACGTATCCCGAAAGAAAGAAATTCTCTCACTCCAATACATTTTTAGTTTTAGTTAGTAAAAATAAATAAGAACTTGCTACCATGGAAAGGAAAATACCTGTCTATTTGTGGAAAAATCACCCTGATTAACTCTTTAGTCATATCACAGTTTACCTATTTGCTTATAGTTTTGCCTACACTCAGCAACCAGTTATTGTAATTATATGAGCAAAAATAGAATATTTTTATTTGGAATGGCAAGCCAGACAAGATTAAAAGGGCCTATCTATGTAATGAATATGAATTTGGAGTGCAGAAATTAACAAAATATTAAAGCATTAGACCTAAAAGGCATCAGTCATACAAAAAAAGTTATCCTAAAATTCGAAATGGTTCTCTAGTAAATTAGTAAGAATGTCTCACCCCCATGTTCAAGAATGGCCTTTTTCCCTTTATACCGATTACAAACGCACAATTTTGGTTATTTGAAAACGAAATCTCAAAAAGAGCATTCTTTTTTAAACAAGCCATAGAAAGTTGGTTACAATTTCAGTTTAATCCACCTGAAAAGACAGAACAAAATAGTGGATAAACTATAAAAAAATATATATATTTTTCGATAACAATTTTTTTTAAAGGGATAATCTTTGTAAATGATATCACAAATAGGATTGGTGGAGTTATGTCACATATGGAAATGTGGAACTGTCTGCTCTACCCAAAATTACAACCAACTAATTGCAGCATCACCGCAAAAATGGAAGAGGCAAGTGGAAGGGACATGTGTCGGCCCTGCATTAAAGACAAATAAAATGTAAAAGAAAATTGTGATCAATAAAAATATATACCAGTTTCATTTAAGGACCAAAAAATGACAGCTGTGCCATATAAACTGCAAAATAGCTGGGTAGAGATTTTTTTATTTACTTTTGTGAAATAGCACAGTTACAAATATATGGCAAATAAAAATAAAACTGGACGGACATCAGAAATAGGACTAAAAACAAACAAAATGTAACTATTGTAAAATAGATTATGTCTGTAAAATGTATATAGTATGTAAAAGCCGGAAGTAGAATCCTAAGTGGTATTGTTTAATAGTTTACTCCAATTGGGGGAGGGGTGCTAGTGTTTGAGGGAAATAAAGGAAAAAATATGTACAGTGGGGCAAAAAAGTATTGCCAGCCACCAATTGTGCAAGTTCTCCCACTTAAAAAGATGAGGCCTGTAATTTTCATCATAGGTACACTTAAACTATGACAGACAAAATGAGAAGAAAAATCCAGAAGAATCACATTGTGGGATTTTTTATGAATTTATTAGCAAATTATGGTGGAAAATAAGTGTTGGGTCAATAACAAAAGTTTCTCAATACTTTGTTATATACCCTTTGTTGGCAATGACAGAGGTCAAACGTTTTCTGTAAGTCTTCACAAGGTTTTCACACACTGTTGCTGGTATTTGGCCCATTCCTCCATGCAGATCTCCTCTAGAGCAGTGATGTTTTGGAGCTGTTGCTGGGCAACACAGACTTTCAACTGCCTCCAAAGATTTTCTATGGGGTTGAGATCTGGAGACTGGCTAGGCCACTCCAGGACCTTGAAATGCTTCTTACGAAGCCACTCCTTCGTTGCCCGGGCAGTGTGTTTGGGATCATTGTCATGCTGAAAGACCCAGCCACGTTTCATCTTCAATGACCTTGCTGATGGAAGGAGGATTTCACTCAAAATCTCACGATACATGGCCCCATTCATTCTTTCCTTTACACGGATCAGTCGTCCTCGTCTCTTTGCAGAAAAACAGCCCCAAAGCATGATGTTTCCACCCCCATGCTTCACAGTAGGTATGGTGTTCTTTGGATGCAACTCAGCATTCTTTGTCCTCCAAACACGACGAGTTGAGTTTTTACCAAAAAGTTATATTTTGGTTTCATCTGACCATATGACATTCTCCCAATCTTCTTCTGGATCATCCAAATGCTCTCTAGCAAACTTCAGACGGGCCTGGACATGTACTGGCTTAAGCAGGGGGACACGTCTGGCACTGCAGGATTTGAGTCCCTGGCGGCGTAGTGTGTTACTGATGGTAGGCTTTGTTACTTTGGTCCCAGCTCTCTGCAGGTCATTCACTAGGTCCCCCCATGTGGTTCTGGGATTTTCGCTCACCGTTCTTGTGATCATTTTGACCCCACGGGGTGAGATCATGCGTGGAGCTCCAGATCGAGGGAGATTATCAGTGGTCTTGTATGTCTTCCATTTCCTAATAATTTCTCCCACAGTTGATTTCTTCAAACCAAGCTGCTTCCCTATTGCAGATTCAGTCTTCCCAGCCTGGTGCAGATTTACAATTTTGTTTCTGGTGTCCTTTGACAGCTCTTTGGTCTTGGCCCTAGTGGAGTTTGGAGTGTGACTTTTTGCAGTTGTGGACAGGTGTCTTTTATACTGATAACAAGTTCAAACAGGTGCCATTAATACAGGTAACGAGTGGAGGACAGAGGAGCCTTTTAAAGAAGAAGTTACAGGTCTGTGAGAGCCAGAAATATTGCTTGTTTGTAGGTGACCAAATACTTATTTTCCACCATAATTTGCAAATAAATTAATTAAAAATCCTACAATATGATTTTCTGGATTAATTTCTTCTCATTTTGTCTGTCATAGTTGAAGTGTACCTATGATGAAAATTGCAGGCCTCTCATCTTTTTAAGTTGGAGAACTTGCACAATTGGTGGCTGACTAAATACTTATTTGCCCCACTGTATGTCATGCAACAAAATGCAAACTAATTAATGGATTTTTGTTTTAGATTCCATCTCTCACAGTTGAAGTGTACCTATGATAACAATGACAGACCTCTACATGCTTTGTAAGTAGGAAAACCTGCAAAAATGGCAGTGTATCAAATACTTGTTCTCCCCACTGTGTGTGTGTGTGTGTGTGTGTGTGTGTATGTATGTATGTATGTATTTAAATATATATTAACCCCCAAAATATATGGGGGATTAGAAATGCAGAAAATTACATTGTATATTTTTTTTATACAAATCAATTACAAACATTAGGCTGTGTTCATGAATTATTGTGCTGTTGCAATGGTTCCATTTGTAAGTGAGAAGTGTTTAGACCCTTTGACAAAGACCATCATAAACAAGAGGAAAAAGAGTGAAAACATAGGCAACTATGATGTACTTTCGTAAATGTCTTGAATTCAAAGTGTCTCTGAAATGGTTTTCAAACAACAGCAAGGCGAGGAGTCTAGGGAAATAGGCTACTCCTACATTACTTTGAAATCTATTCAGCTTAGGGCCTACATCTAGGTATAGGCCTAAGGGTTGCGGTTCACCCTCTGAGAATAAAGTCTGCTTTCACTTTGAGGATGGATACGGTGGAGAATACATTTCTACAATGACAGAAATAGCCCTAAAGGACTTAAGTTACTCTCTTTTCACTGATGATCTCTGACTACAACAAATAAGTTAATATCCATGTCCAAAAATAATAATGAGGAAATGGTTTAGAACTCAATAGCTACATGTGTGGGCCCTCATACCTTCACGTGTGGCCTTTTTTATTCTCGATTCAAACAGGATTGCAAACTCACAGCAACATCTCAACAATGAGAGGTGTGAGTGGGCGGTATCACAGTTCACGGTAAACAAATAGACAAGTCGCCTAGTAAGCAAACATCTGCCTTTTCCTTCAATTCCACTTAGCACAGATGATCCAGGAGGTAATTGGACATACATCAGTTCAAAGACAAATACCTTTGGAAGTTTTTATTTTTTAACAATGAAACAGAGCTAGTCTGGAACTTGATCTGCCATTGCAAGCACTTGAGCATAACAATGTTTTAAAGGTCATTATGGTGATGTTATTTTGCATCAACAAAATATGCTTCATGCCACTTAATTCAAACATTGTTTGACTTGGGAAATAACAAATTGCAACATGAGGAACAAATAAAGCATTTCTCAAAACTTTACAATAATTGTATTGAATTGTGTGTCTGCTGTTGATGTCAACTAGGCTGAATGGATTCTCTACACATATGTAGTAAAAAATAAAAAATAAATGAATAGCCTAGAATTACCAGCTCAGAGCCATTGAACAGCTGCAGGGAGAATGAAAATGACAGAGTGGGCCAAGAGAGCAAACAAAACATTTCACTTTTTATACAGTGATATGTCATTTAGAAGACTTATCCGAAGCGACTTACGTGTACATATATTTTACATACGGGTGGTCCCGGGAATCGAACCCACTATTGTGGCATTGCAAGCGCCATGCTCTACCAACTGAGCTACAGAAGACCACAAGTAGACACATCAGTGATGTGTATTCATGGTTGCCAGGCTTCCCCCAAAAGAAATGACCAAGAACAAAGGAAAACATTTGTCTCTGTATATGTAGTCAATCCATCTCATGCTGTCTGATCAAAAAGAGTATGACATTGTTGCCCGCCCATAGCATTAAATGAAAAGGAAGACAGCGAGCATTTGGCCTCCCTTGATAAAAATATAGAAAAAATAAATAGCTAAAAACTGAGTTAGCTAAACTGAGTTAGTGCAACTGCGAATGGTCCAAGAGCACCAATAAAAAAGGGTCAACGGAAGCCCGTTTGGATTTGGCTTCACACCAATCGCATCAAAAGCAAAACATAATTGACAGAATTGCATCCCGTTGTGTGGTTGTCCTCTGGTGGATAGCTTCTTTTTTTTGTTTACATACAATCTACCTGCAGTAAAGCCACTCAACATGTACATTACATTCAGTCATCTAGCAGACACTCCGATCCAGAGCGACCTACAAGAGCAACCAGGGCACAGACAGATCTCCCACCAAGTTAAAGCGACCTCTCGGCCACCGGTCCAAGCTTACAACCACCAACCATCCAGACCCATTTACTTTTTCCACATTTTGTTACATTACAGCCTTATTCTAAAATAAAGCTGCAATGTGCATGCATTAAAAATAAACATAATGAAAAAGCAAAAACAGATTTGAAATTTTTGCAAATGTATGAAAAATAAAAACATACCTTTTGCTATGGACTCGAAATGAGCTCAGGTGCATCCTGTTTCCCCTGACTATCCTTGAGATGTTTCTACAACTTAGAGTCCACCTGTGGTAAATTCAATTGATTGGACACAATTTGGATAGGCACACACCTGTATATATAAGCTATGCATTGCTTGTTTGAAAAATAGATACTTTGAACAAGATTTCATTTTCAATTAATCAAAAACGAAAAATGGCAATCTGCACAAAGGTCATTTTTAAACAAGGGTTGAGTTTCTCTTAGTAATCTACTAGTAAAACTGTTGAATAAGTGAAGCTTTTAGAGAGAGGTTTAGTGCTTTTATGTTTAATAATGTCAGCCCACCAAATTCCTATTCATTATAGATAGGCATGCTTTATCTTGTCTGGTTTAGCATCCCAGATAAATGTAAATATATTTCTCTCATATGATTAGAAAAAACTAAATCATCAGGAGTAGGCAGCGCCATTAGTAAGAGAGTAAACTGAGATATGACTCAGGAGTTAATCCGTGTAATGTTTCCATAAATAGACCAGTATTTACCTCTCCATGGTTGCAGAATATTGTCTATTTTTACTGAAATTCACTGTGGTGAGCTCATTTATATATTTTGTGATATTAATACCAAGTATGTCTACTTCGACGTCAGCCCATTTTATAGGTAAACCGCAAGGTAATGTAAAAGTTGTATTTTAAAGATCCAATATGTAATATGAAGATCCAATACGTAATATCATAATAAGGTTTTAGTCCAGAGGCCAGAAAAGTTATCTAGGTCTTCAATGAGACATTGGACTAAAAATAAAACCTTATTATGATATTACGTATTGGATCTTCATACTACATATTGGATCTTTAAAATACAACTTTTACATTACCTTGCGGTATGTCTCATTGAAGACCTAGATAACTTTTCTAAAAGCTTCACAGGGATCTAGCTTAATATAAAACTTGAGTCATCGGCAAACATAGACACCTTTGTTTTTAAGCCTTGGATTTCTAATCCTCTAATGTTGTTATTTAATCTAATAACTATCATTTCAAAGGCCATAACGAATAGATATGGTGACAGCAGACACCCTTGTTTGACCCCTCTTGACAAGTTCAAAAAACTCTGAGAAGTAACCACTATTTACTATTTTACACCTGGGGTTGTGATACATTACTTTTACCCATTGAATAAGAGACTCACCAAAAAAACTTAATCCAGGCATTTATAAATAAAACCGAGCCTTACATTATAAACCTTTTCACACATACCAACAAACAAGTGTGATCATTCACCAGCGTTCCCTGCAGCGTGCGCTCAAACCGGTGTGATTAGAACACTTATTTAGAACGTCCAGTTTTGATTGAAGCAAAAGTCTAAATTTGAGCTGGCCACACTTTTTTCAGAAACATTTTGCACAAACACGGTCCTTACAAAGTAATTCACAGAAGAAACGACAGCATAACACAATCAACCAAACCTGGAAAATGTAGTCTACATTAGTCCTAGTGCTAACTGTGGAAAGATTAACGTAGCACAAGTGGTCATATTTGGAGAACTCTTGGCTGACAGAAACCATAATATGAATTAGCTAATAGCAATTACTATTTACAATTCATCAGATCATTGGTGAGCTCAACAGTGATCTAAATCATTGAGTACAACACTTTCTAAAATTTGAAAGTAATCCAACAATGGGTAGTTTGTTTGTTTTTTCGCGTCAACCAAAGATAATAATAGGAGACAAGATGAGTTTGGTCTGTTTGTAGTATGCATGATGAAGGGGGTGTGTCGTCTACGATCATTAACTTCCGGACATTTATTTGAAAGAAGAGAGAACCATTCCTACACCTCATTATCACATCTTTGGTCTGACAGATGTTTACGTGACACACAGAACGCATTGTATAATGTCAACAAACATGGCACCACACATAGCTGGCAAATAGCTTAGCATTAGCTCATCGTAATCAGTACAACCTTCAAAAAATGATTTTACACCTGCATCATAGGTGCCTATTGCCATCTTTGTAATAATCGGAATGTCTTATTTGTCACCAGTTCTTGAAAACGTGAATAAAAGTGTAAATACATTATGCTTCATACATACATACTGTATGCTAGAGTAGAAACGACAACACGATATAGAGAAAATAAGGCACTTACTTTGATAGGAAAGCACACAGTTATTATTTGTAAGGAAAACAACAATGATGGCAATACAAGCACCAGCCAGAAAATGTGTCAGTTTGTGCAAGACTGTGCAAATGTCTGCATACTTGATCTGCGGAAACACTAGGGAAGTGCTTGGGCTCTCCTCGAAGAGAGAAGTTTGTCCGGCTCAGTAAAGCCTCAAACATAAACTGTCCACAATAGTGAAATGTGCTACTTCTATGTGAATTAATAGGGAGGAACACACCTAAATTGAAACTGTTCGGAAATAACTTGAAATTGACAACTTGAAACATACCCTATAGATAATTAGCAGGCAGCATGGGTTAACTGTCCTGTTGCATAACAATCACATTTTTTAACAGCGAGTGCATTATGACATCACATGCATAAAACTACTCGCGCTGGGGCGACCGGTAGAGATATTTTGAACTTACGCCTGAAAAGGTTAAAGGCCTTTTCAACATCTGCTATGAACACCAGGACTGGCTTCTTAGATGTTTTATGTTTGTCTATTATTTCTAGTAGTTGTCATATATTTTCTCCAAAGTCCATGTAAAAAAACATGTCTTATCAGGATGAACAATACCCGGTAAAACCTTTTGAGTGCTATTCATTTCAGTATAATTTTTACATCACAACATTGATCTATAACAGGTCTCCAGTTTTTTAGATGGACTGGATCTTTATCACCCGGGTATTGTTTTAATAATAGTGAAGTAAGACCTTCCTGCTGAATACCTGACAGACAACCATTTCTATAGGAGTAGTTCAAACAAGCTAATAATGGAGCTTTGACTATATCAAAAAAGGCTTGATATACCTCCACGCCATCAAGCCATTGTAAGACGGCACCGAAGAGGAAGGCAGACGTTTTACGTGTCCCCAACCTGTTGTCTTTTTTTTTGTTTGCATTGTTGGTAACTTATTTTTTTTACTTATTTTGTACATAATGTTGCCGCTACCGTCTCTTATAACCAAAAATAACTTCTGGACATCAGGACTACGATTACTCACTATGGACTAGCAGAATCCTTTTTTTCCCTTTCACGACTCTAACGAGCCCGAAGCGAAGGATACACTGCTGTCTCAGGAACAGGCACATATCCCCGTGATTTGCGTGAAGAGGCGGCAGAGAAAAAGTGGCCAAAGGGCAGGCTGCATTCAGAGAATTTGAGGGCGATCGAATAAATCCCCACTTCCTTCCATTCTGCTAGCAAACGTGCAATCTTTGGAGAATAACATTATGAGCTACACAGAAGATTAAACTACCAACGGGACATTAAAAACTGTAACATCTTGTGCTTCACGGAGTCGTGGCTGAACGACGACACTGTCAACATACAGATGGCTGGTTACAAGCTATAACAGCAGGATAGAACAGCGGCATCTGGTAAGACAAGGAATGTGTATTTTTTGTAAATAACAGCTGGTGCACGATATCTAAGGAAGTCTCAAGCAATTGCTTGTGTGAGGTAGAGTATCTCATGATAAGCTGTAGACCACACTATCTACCTAGAGTTTACATCTGTATTTTTCGTAGCTGTTTACATACCACCATAGTCAGAGGCTGACACTAAGACGGCATTGAATGAGTCGTATTCCGCCATAAGCAAACAAGAAAACGCTCACCCAGAGACGGCGCTCCTAGTAGCCAGGGACTTTAATGTAGGGAAACTTAAATCTGTTTTACCAAATTTCTATCAGCATGTTAAATGTGCAACCAGAGGGAAAAAAAACTCTGGACCACCTATACTCCATACACAGAAATGCGTACAAAGCTCTCCCTCGCCCTCCATTTGGAAAATCTGACCATAATTCTATCCTCCGGATTCCAGCTCACAAGAAAAAATTAAAGCAGGAAATACCAGTGACTAGATCAATAAATAAGTGGTCATATGAAGCAGATGCTAAACTACAGGACTGGTTTTCTAGCACAGACTGGAATATGTTTAGGGATTCCTCAGATTGCATTGAGGAGTACACCACATCAGTCATTGGCTTCATCAATAAGTGCATTGATGACGTCGTCCCCACAGTGACTGTACGTACCCCAACCAGAAGCCATGGATTACAGGCAGCATCCACACTGAGCTAAAGGCAAGCGCTGCCGCTTTCAAGGAGTGGGACTCTAACCCAGAAGCTTATAAGAAATCCCGCTATGCCCTCCGACGAACCATCAAACAGGCAAAGCATCAATACAGGACAAAGCTTGAATTGTACTACACCGGCTCTGATGCTCGTCGGATGTGGCAGGGCTTGCAAACTTTTACAGACTTCAAAGGGAAGCACAGCCGGGAGCTGACCAGTGACTCGAGCTTACCAGACAAGCTAAACTATTTCTATGCTCGCTTTGAGGCAAATAACGCTGAAACACGCATGAGAGCACCAGTTGTTCCGGAAGACTGTGTGATCACGCTCTCCGCAGCCGACGAGAGTAAGACCTTTAAACAGGTCAACATTCACAAGGCCGCATGGACAGACAGATTACCAGGACATGTACAGTGATCATGCGCTGACCAACTGGCAAGTGTCACTGACATTTTCAACCTCTCCCTGTCCAAGTCTGTAATACCAACATGTTATAAGCAGACCGCCATAGTGCCTGTGCCAAAGAACACCAAGGTAACCAGCCTAAATGACTACCGACCAGTACCACTCACATCTGTAGCCATGAAATGCTTTGAAAAGGCTGGTCATGACTCACATCAACACCATTATCCCAGAAACCCTAGACCCACTCCAACTTGCATATCGCCCCAACAGATCCACAGATGATGCAATCTCTATTGCACTCCACACTGCCCTTTCGCACCTGGACAAAAGGAACACCTATGTGAGAACGCTATTCATTGACTACAGCTCAGCGTTCAACCCCATAGTGCCCTCAAAGCTCATCACTAAGCTAAATACCCTGGGAACAAACACCTCCCTCCGCAACTGGATCCTGGACTTCATGATGGGCCGCCCCCAGGTGGTAAGGGTAGGTAACAACATATCTGTCACGCTGATCCTCAACACAGGGGCCCCTCAGGGGTGCGTGCTCAGTCCCCTCCTGCACTCCCTGTTCACTCATGACTGCACGGCCATGCACGACTCCAACACCATCATTAAGTTTGCTGATGACACAACAGCGGTAGGCCTGATCACTGACAACGATGAGACAGCCTATAGGGAAGAGGTCAGAGACCTGGCCGCATGGTGCCAGGTCAACAAACTCTAACTCAACGTGATCAAGACAAATGAGATGATTGTGGACTACAAGAAAAATAGGACCGAGCACACCCCCATTCTCATCGACGGGGCAGCAGTGGAGCAGGTTGAGAGCTTCAAGTTCCTTGGTTTCCATATCACCAACAAACTAACATGGTCCAAGCACACCAAGACAGTCTTGAAGAGGGCACGACAAAACCTATTCCCCCTCAGGAGACTGAAAAGATTTGGCATGGGTCCTCAGATCCTCAAAAATTACAGACTTCAAAGGGAAGCACAGCCGGGAGCCGGGAGCTGACCAGTGACTCGAGCTTACCAGACAAGCTAAACTATTTCTATGCTCGCTTTGAGGCAAATAACGCTGAAACACGCATGAGAGCACCAGTTGTTCCGGAAGACTGTGTGATCACGCTCTCCGCAGCCGACGAGAGTAAGACCTTTAAACAGGTCAACATTCACAAGGCCGCATGGACAGACAGATTACCAGGACATGTACAGTGATCATGCGCTGACCAACTGGCAAGTGTCACTGACATTTTCAACCTCTCCCTGTCCAAGTCTGTAATACCAACATGTTATAAGCAGACCGCCATAGTGCCTGTGCCAAAGAACACCAAGGTAACCAGCCTAAATGACTACCGACCAGTACCACTCACATCTGTAGCCATGAAATGCTTTGAAAAGGCTGGTCATGACTCACATCAACACCATTATCCCAGAAACCCTAGACCCACTCCAACTTGCATATCGCCCCAACAGATCCACAGATGATGCAATCTCTATTGCACTCCACACTGCCCTTTCGCACCTGGACAAAAGGAACACCTATGTGAGAACGCTATTCATTGACTACAGCTCAGCGTTCAACCCCATAGTGCCCTCAAAGCTCATCACTAAGCTAAATACCCTGGGAACAAACACCTCCCTCCGCAACTGGATCCTGGACTTCATGATGGGCCGCCCCCAGGTGGTAAGGGTAGGTAACAACATATCTGTCACGCTGATCCTCAACACAGGGGCCCCTCAGGGGTGCGTGCTCAGTCCCCTCCTGCACTCCCTGTTCACTCATGACTGCACGGCCATGCACGACTCCAACACCATCATTAAGTTTGCTGATGACACAACAGCGGTAGGCCTGATCACTGACAACGATGAGACAGCCTATAGGGAAGAGGTCAGAGACCTGGCCGCATGGTGCCAGGTCAACAAACTCTAACTCAACGTGATCAAGACAAATGAGATGATTGTGGACTACAAGAAAAATAGGACCGAGCACACCCCCATTCTCATCGACGGGGCAGCAGTGGAGCAGGTTGAGAGCTTCAAGTTCCTTGGTTTCCATATCACCAACAAACTAACATGGTCCAAGCACACCAAGACAGTCTTGAAGAGGGCACGACAAAACCTATTCCCCCTCAGGAGACTGAAAAGATTTGGCATGGGTCCTCAGATCCTCAAAAAGTTCTACAGCTGCACCATCGAGAGCATGGTGGCATCACTGCCTGGTATGGCAACTGCTCGGCCTCCAACCACAAGGCACTACAGAGGATGGCGCGAACAGCCCAGTACATCACTGGGGCCAAGCTTTCTGCCATCTAGGAACTCTATACCAGGCAGTGTCAGTGGAAGGCCGTAAAAATTGTCCTAGACTCCAGCCACCCTAGTCATAGACTGTTTTCTCTGCTACCGCATGGCAAGCAGAGCCTGAGCGCCAAGTCTAGGTCCAAGAGGCTTCTAAACAGCTTCAAACCCCAAGGCATAAGAGTCCTGAACATCTAATCAAATGGCTACCCAGACTATTTGCATTGCTCCCACCTCACCTCAACTAACCGGTGCTCCCGCATATTGACTCTGTACCGGTACCCCCCGGTATATAGTCTCGCTATTCATGTTTTACTGCTGCTCTTAAATTACTTGTTACTTTCCTCTTATTCTTGTCCATATTTTTTGGAACTGCATTGTTGGTTGGGGGCTCGTAAGTAAGCATTTCACTGTTGTATTCGGCGTATGTGACTAATAAAATTGGATTTTCCAGACTGAAAGGATTTAATATCCTCAAAGTTATTCCTCTGTAATTTGGCCTTGGCACTAATCTTATTGAGGATTTGTTAACTTTACCATTTTTATTATTATGAAATAATAATAAAAAGAGTTGCTGCAAATTATCTTAGATAGCTTTCCTGTTTTGAAGATTCAGGAAGAATTGTGTATTTTTCTCCATATTCCATCCAGTTTGCTTCATTTTTTATAATATATTACATTGTTGAGCCAATGCCACAGATGTTAGAAAATTGAGTCAGGATATTATGTGTGTAGTAGATCGGAGTAGGTTGATGTGTGTGATATTGGATGTGATTTAGTTAAAGTTTAGTGTCTGGATAAGAGCAAGACTATAATGTGCAAATAAATAAGAACGCAGCCAATTTGCATGGTTGAGTGTCCGTGTGTAACATGAAGGAGGTGTAGTCTTAATATTCAGGATGATAATTGTAATCCATATTGTATCAACATCATAGTTGCATTAAACATCATTATCATAGAAAAACACAACCCAGTATTTCCATAGTAATTGAGGTTTCACATGATTATGAAACCGAGATCCCGTACAAGATGTTATTATTCCCCAACATCCCTGTTCTGCCATCTTCCTATTGCTTGTTGGAAACATAGATAAACATGTAGACCAAGATACACAAAAACATATTGAATTATAGGAGGTTCTCGACAGTAGAGAGATCTATTCTGTATGCGTGACTGTAAGTGAGTGTAATTGAGTGTGTGAGTGTCCGGTGGATAGCTAGCTAGTTAAATGGTTCCCTTTCCTAAATTAGCCATGGATGGATATGGGGATTTGGACTTGTGGTTTTACTTAATTCTCTGTGTTGGTCAAAGATTATAACAGTGATTCTGATACAACCATAAATTCATACATTGTGCCCCTCCAACATGTAGCTAGATGTAGAATGCTAATGTTGACTAGCCGGCTCATCATTGACCATGACAGGAAGTTAGGCTAGCGAGCAAGCATTTTAACCAGGTAGCCTAGGACAACAAAAACTACAAGTATGAGAGTCACAGACCGTTTCGTCAACATGAAAGAGAGGAGGATGGCATTGGCGTTTCTCTACAAGTAGTCTACATGTTTTTTTCTACTTGAACGAGAACACGCACACATAGAAATCAGAACCATGGACAGCCACATCATATTTCGCTTATGTTGATTGGACTAAATCGTTTTTGGTAGCTTTTAGTTGTCACTGTATTAGACAAGGCATAGGTGATTTTATGGTGTTGAAGTTGAAATGGTGCTGAAATAGTGGAGGCAGCTCCTGTTTTTTTTGTTGCTATAACTGTGGTTCTCAATCAAAAGCTGCTTAGGAGTCTGAAAATGTCTGAAACGTTAATTTGCTTGACCATGCTGTGGAGGTCATATAACTGAGATATATAAACATTTTGTGGACTTATAACCAGACAAATGTTGCTCTGTTTTTTTGATGGAATAAAGGTGTGGTTAAATTTTTTCTGCCACTGTCTTCTTATTGTCTCAGCCTTAGGCCTATATATCATAGTGGCAAGGCATATGAACTAACAGGTTCTAGAGCAAACAACACAATTACCACAACACATAGGTTGTAATATGGCATTTTTCCCCCTGGCTTGGCTTCCCCAGTGATTCTACCCACGCACCGCTATACTGTAACAATCCAGGGGAGACGGTGTAGTGCCAGGAACCCGAGCAGCCATGGCCAATGGTAAAAATAAAAAAAAGTCATTATTGGGGGAACAGTCATTGGTCACTCTTATCGATGTCAGCTTCGTTACACTAACCCCACCAAAATACGTCTATGAGTGTGGCTCAAACTCAGGACAGCAAATCTGCAACCATAAACACTGCTACAAGGAAGCTAGTTCCCTTGGGAGAGCCAGGACTGTAACAATAACCAGATTGCCTTGCATTGTTATCACAAAAAAATATAGCATTGAATAAAATGTGATGGTTGATTGCGATTTCACTACGCCTCTTGACTTGAGTCATCCAATCAAATATAGAGAAGTCTGAAGGCGACTAAAAGGAACATGTTAAGTAGTCTAGGAACCCACTTACCCTGGCCCTTCTAGCGTCAGGTGGCATGGCTGTCCAGGCAAATACTGTGACATATGCTCTCGCACACTGCATATCATTAAGTTCTTTGCAAAAGGCTGAGCCAACCTACTATAAACACACACTAGCTTGGTTTATGACAGACACCCTGTTAGCCAACTAATGTTGGATAGCAATATCATCAAGTCACTTCCTAGGGAAACAGAGGACAAGTGTACAAGCATTGGCATAGAACAGCCATACTAGCAAATTGAAAGGATCAGCTATATATGGTGCTAAAGTTAACAATTAACGTTACTCTTTAAAACGGCTAGTTAAATGGCTAAAATGAAAATAGAAGGCGGTTAAACGTTATTCCCTAAAATGCACACATTGCATTAGGACATTTCCTAAATGTCCACTTCTTAGGATAATTTGCTAGCTATGGCTAACGTTAGCTAATACCATTTTAGGACAAGAGCCGAATAACTCATGGGTGCTTGTGTTGAAATAGCTGCTCCTCCTGGGTCTTCAGACAAAGAGGGGTTCGCGAAAGCAGTTGTTAGCCAGATAAGCTAAGTGTTAGCTAGCTATAGCGCCCTTTCCAGGTTAGCATTAGCTAAGGACGCTAGCTCGCGCGCTAGTTTACGTCCCGCGTTTCTAAAGTAACGTTATCGAAAACA
The DNA here is from genome assembly GCF_013265735.2 of Oncorhynchus mykiss. Classification (NCBI taxonomy): domain Eukaryota; kingdom Metazoa; phylum Chordata; class Actinopteri; order Salmoniformes; family Salmonidae; genus Oncorhynchus; species Oncorhynchus mykiss. The sequence goes on along the minus strand of NC_048566.1, from coordinate 55,242,107 downwards.
TTCCTACACTCGTATAAACTTAATGTTGTTAACTTACCCCACTTGCCAACACCAATCCAACGAATGTTTATGTACACTCCATAGATCCTGATAGTAAAGGTAAAAGCACTTTGATGACCCCCAACGTGCTGAAATTCACAGACAAATCAATCAACGCGCTCCCAAGAAATCCCAACAGCAGAGAAAAGGAAATGCCAATTCACTGGACTGCAGCCATCACACACGTTGAGATCCTGTTAAAAAATTGAAATATACCGGTTACGATGGGCATTTCAAATTAAGTTTCAAGCATGGTTGGAAATATAGCACATCCTTTCTGTAGTCCGAATTGTAAATTCCGATATTCCGGTGGTTTCCACCAGTTTTATTACTGGACTTGATTTTGCTGAATCTCTAATATCTTAATGGCTGTTTATCTTTCAATGCTGAGGGGAGCGAATACAATGTAACCAACAAGCAGAACGAGTCATTTGCAAATTCAGGAATAAGAGCCTTTGTGGACTGAACCGCTAGGGGAGGTACACTACTAGCTGAGAAGAACCGGAACTGGATTTTAAAGGGGATTGGGGATGTTGGTGAATGACTCTCGATGCCTAGGATAATTTGATTATTGGCATGACAGGCACAATATGGTTATATATATATATATGTTAAATACGTAGCAGCAAAAAGAGACACAGCTACATTAATGATATTTGGCTATCAAAATGCACACGTGTATGTTGTGCTTGATATGAGATAACAAGGCAACTCTACTAAATATTTAGTTGAAATACAAATAACAAGAAATAAAATAAAAAATATTGATGTTTGATTTTATATAACTTTATACAATATTATCCACATAGAGTTTGTTTAAAAAAATGCACAAAAAAAAAAAAGAATTTCAGAATTCTGTTTCAACTTTATAGATTTTACTCAGAGTGCAATTGTGTCTTTATGTTTATTTCCTCGGGTTGTGGATACCAACTATGGATACCAAGGATTGTGTAAAATACCAAAAACAGTACAAATCAAATCACATTTTATTTGTCACATGCGTTATAACAACAGGTGTAGACTAACAGTGAAATGCTTACTTAATTAAGGGACCCTTCCCAACAATGCAGAGACAGAAAAAAAAGTGAAATAATAGAAAAATAATAACACAAGGAATAAATACACAATGAGTAACAACAACTTGGCTATATACAAGGGGTACCAGTTCTGAGCCAAAGTTCAGGGTTGCGTAAATGTAAACAGACCATAAATGTCTCAATTTTGGTTTTCTAGAAAAGCTGTGAGTTTTATTATATGATACAATATCAGTACTTGTTGCATTTAGATCTTGTCTAAGTCATATCATCAACTGATTTCAGCCAGTGTATGGCTGTGGATTTACTGCATTGTTTGAATGGAATGTTGGCATATTGGCAGTTAATTTGAAAAATGTATAATAATAATAATAATAATCATCATCATAATATATTTAATTTGTATAGCACTTTTCTTTACAGTTTCATTACAAAGCTCTACTGATAAAAAATAAATAATATATATTCAATAAAAACAACATACATTTAGAATCAAGGCATGTAAAATAGCGGTAACACTCGACTTGTCATAACATCTGACATAACTTGTCAGAGCCTGTCATAATATGCTCATAACACTGTCATGACACATATATTTACACCTGTTGTGACATTTATTGTTTTTTTATGGCTGGTTATGACACCTATATAAGAGTGTCAAAACCATAATTTATTCAAATGTATTTTTTCCTGCCTAGAAGTTTCTTAAGTCCTTTGTTGTTGTTGAAATGAATTCTTTACAGTCATGTTTGTTTTCATCATAAATAACTTTATGACACTTTCAAGAAGCATTATGACCGTCCCATGTCATTATCACGTACTTACCCTTATGTCAGTCATCAGTCAAATAGAGGGTGTCTTGTCCTGCACCTGAAATCTGCTCCTACATTCACCCAGTTATAAGAAACAAAGCATTTGAGGTAGGTGCATGTCTGACATAAATGTGTGCACAATTACAATGATAATTTAATATGGTCAAAATCAGAAAATGTTATATAACATTAACATACTGTTGAGGCTATGGTGTAATGGAATGTTTTGCTTAGCGTGGTAGGTTTTTGGGGTTTTGACACTCTTATGTAGGTGTCATAACCAGTCGTAAAATAACGCATTATATGTCACAACAGGTCTAAATATATGTATCATGACAGTGTTATAACCATATTATGACCGTTATGACAAGTTATGTCAGCTGTTATGACATATTATGACATGGTTATGGCACTGGGTGTCAAGTAAAGGGTTACCAAAATAGCAATAGTGGGCTAGGTGCTAAATCCATTTTAGATTGGGGCTAGGACTATGAAAATTACAGTCTGTAGAAGTGGATTTTAAGGCCGGTTTTAAAAGTTAAATGTGGTGGAGCGGCTCTCAGATGGTCAGGAAGAGCATTCTATAGGCGAGTGGTAGAAGGCTCAGTCCCCCATAGTTTGGAGATGTGTCTTGGGGTGGTTTGCTGATTGAGATTAAGTCGCTGATGTAGATGGGGCTCAATCCATTCAAGGCTTTAAATACAAGCATGAGAATTTTGAAGTTGATCCTGTAGTTGACCGGTAGCCAGTGGAGCTGGGCCAGGATCGGGGTGATGTGGTCTGGCCAGGACCCTAGCAGCACTGCTCTGGATTAGTTGGAGCCTCTGTAGTGATTTGGCTGGGAGGCCCCCAAACAGGGCATTGCCGTAGTCAATCCCAGAGAAGATGAGGGTGTGGATGAGTTTCTCTGCATATGGCTGGGAGAGTGATGGTATGTTTTTAAGATGGAAAAATTATGTTTTAAATATTTGTTTTATTTGGGCATCGGACAAAGAAGGATCCAACTTGACTCCTAGGTTGGAGATTAAACAGGACAGGTGGATGGCCTGGCTGTTGATTGTAGGGAAGATGTTTCCAGCACTGATTACCTGCTTGGGTGTCACAAGAAACATAGCATTAGTCTCGCTGCTGTTCAACTAGAGGAATTATCATTCAGCCATGCCCCGATGCCCTCCAGACAGCTACCGAGTTTTGCTAGGGCAGAGATAATGTCCGGTTTGATGTTAATGTAGACATGGGTATCGTCAGCATAGCAGTGGAAATGTATGTTATAATCTCTGAGGATTTGGCCGAGAAGGAAGCATGCAAGTTTAAAACAGTTTAGGCCCCAGCACTGACCCCTGTGGGACACCGCATGTGACTGCAGACTCCTCCGATCTGGACTCTACAATAGTGATGTATTGCTTCCTGTTGGAGAGGTAGGAGGAGAACCAGTTTAGAGCTGTTCCAGAGACAGCAGTGTGCTCTCTGAGACGCAGCAGGAGGATGATGTGGTTTAGGGTGTCAAAAGCAGCACTGAGATCTAAGAGGAGGTGAATGCTAGAAGATCCTGACAAAGCAGCTATTTGTAGGTTGTTGGTAACTTTAACCAGAGCTGTTTTGGTGATGTGCAAGGGCTGGAAGCCAGACTGGAAAACCTCGTACAACTTATTAGATGACAGATGCGATTGAAGCTGGTTGCTGGTTTGCAACCACTTTCCCTTTTTTTTATGAATGACAATGGATTCATTCCTCTTAAACTGTCTGACTGGCTAGCTAACAAACATACAGTGCAGATACATTCTTAAAATAAATTATTATTATTACATAATATATTTTCACAGCACTGGCAAACCATAGTTGACCAACTCCCTATCCAAAATGGCTGACCTTTATCCCATTATAAGAAGGTTCATGTGTATTCTAGTATTCAAATTCCTAATTCTATGGGGAATCATCTATGCAGCTCTCCAAGGCAGAGGGCACAGGGAGGCCAGGCAAAACTGAATTAATGGGATAATTTTCACACAGTGAGGGCGGCAGTCAGGGCCGGCACTCCATCTTCTCATCGTCTCCTCCGCTCTGTGCACACTGCACTCATGCTGGCTTACGATTCATCCACACACACAGGAACAGCTTCCATTTTGAAGAAGGCAGGGCTAGTTTTTTTCTTTCTCTCGCATTCTGCCTTTTTTTCTCCTCTCTCTCTCGTCACACCTTTCTCTCTCGCCTTTCTCTCTCCATCTCTCTCTCTCTCCCTCCTCTCTCTCTCTCTCTCTCTCTCTCTCTCGCTCCCCCCATCTCTCCTCTTACCTTGGTTTCAATGCTGAACAGCAGACTACACAGTAAGGGAACAGAGATCGGAGGCTTCAAGCCGCGCTGTCTGTCAGGCACACAGGGCTGCAGCACTAAATTAACTGGCTGTATCAGGAACACACATTTCCCTTGCTTACAGTTGTAAATCAGTCATTAGGATGACAGATCTATGAGCTTGATTCAAGACCACAACGGCTCAGATGCTTGAATGTGACACATTGTACCTGGTGGGGAGAACGGGATCAGATAAATCAACAAGCTTATTAAAGAAAAGCAGCCACTCGGATCACCTGTGTAGGAGTATGTGTGTGTGTGTGCATGTGCAAGTAGAACAAACATGTTGACTCACCCTACTTGTAGAGAAACGTCAATGACATGCCCCTCTCGTTCATGTTGCCGAAACGGTCTGTGACTCTGTCATATAGTACACAAGTTTACTTTTTGTTGTCCTAGGCTACCTGGCTAAAATGCTTGCTCGCAAGCCTAACTTCCTTTCATGGGCAACGATGTGCCGGACCAACTACTTAACATTAACCTAGTACATCTAGCTACATATTGAACTTCCATCCTCTCAGGCCAGGGGCACAATGTATGAATTTATGGTTGGATCAGAATCGCTGTTATAATCATTGGCCAGTATGGAGAATTAAGTAAAACCACAAGTCCGAATCCCTTTCTCCATCATTGGTTAATTTAGGAAAGGGCCAATTTTAGTTAGCTAGCCATCCACCGGAGGACAAAGATAAAAATATTTTTTTTTCTGTGAATTATGTTATTTATGTGATTGGTGTGAAGCCAAATCCAAACTGGCTTCCTTGAACACTTTTTTGTTGTTGCACCAGGACCATTCACAGTTGAGTTCACTCAGTTTAGCTCAACGCAGATTGTCTATTATGTATTTATTTGTCATCAAGGGAGGGGAAATAAATTGTGCCTCGTGCGAATTGAAGGAAAATTATGAAACATAAAGAGACAAAATTATATATTGTTATATGTTTTTTCTTTTTTTCTTAGTACATTTTGTTTTGTGAAGATTAGCTTCCCTTGGCATATATGTATCACGTTTATGTAAGACGCAGATGCAGACGGTGTGGAAGTAACAACCACCTGGGCAGGCAAATGACAGGTCAAGGCAGGCAGGAGTCAGTAATCCCGAAGGGTGTAAAGGGTCCTGAACGGCAGGCAGTCTCAGGGCAGAGAAGGATCCACAATCCAGAATGGCGGGGTAAGGTACAAAACGGCAGGCAGTCTCAGGGTCAGTGCAGGCTGAACGGTCAAAGCCGGCAAGGACTGGAAAACAGGACCAGGAAAACAGGCAGGAGCAGGGAAACAAACGTTGGTAGGTTTTATGATAAAAACGTACTGGCAACAGACAAACAAAGAACACAGGTATGGTGTGACAATATGAGTACACACCACTGAAGGTTTCGGTAACAGTTTTCTCCATGAAGTTAAACTCAGACGTCTCAGAATTCACAAAGTCAAATACAGACGGCGCATCTCGCCCACTTGACACTTCAAAGTAGCCCAAGGAATGTTCCTGAATAAAGCCCTGATCATCCACATGCATGATGTCTGTGGTTTCATTCATTTGCCGTGCAGAAACATTTGCTGAAATAAAAGATACCAGAAATGTTCCAGATGCACAAAAAGCTTCTCTCAAATGTTGTGCACAAATTAGTTTACATCCCTCTCAGTGAGCATTTCTCCTTTGCAAATATCATACATCCACCTGACAGGTGTGGCATATCAAGAAGCTGATTAAACAGCATGATCATCACCATTCTATAATGTGCAGTTTTGTTGCACAACACAATGTTACAGATGTCTCAAGTTTTGAGGGAGCGTGCAATTGGCATGTTGACTACAGGAATGTCCACCAGAGCTGTTGCCAGATAATTTAAAATGAATTTCTCTACCATAAGCCACAACCAATGTCATTTTAGAAAAGGGGGTCAGTACGTCCAACTGGGTTCACAACCGCAGACCACGTGTGACCACGCCAGCCCCTCATGAGGCCCATTATTGTGCCAGTCATCCCCCACCATCACCTCATGCTTCAGCATGATAATACATGGCCCCATGTCGCAAGGACCTGTACACAATTTCTGGATGCTGAAAATGTCCCAGGTCTTCCATAGGCTGCATACTCACCAGACTTGTCACCCATTGAGCATGTTTGGGATGCTCTGGACTGACGTGTACAACAGTGTGTTCCAGTTCCCGCCAATATCCAACAACTTCATACAGCCATGGAAGAGGAATGGGACAACATTCCACAGGCCACAATCAACAGCCTGATCAACCTAAAAACTTTATCAACCTTAAAAACTGTAAAAATGTTCTCTCCGCCCCATGGGAAAAGTGGTAGAATTGCAGGAAATTTGCTTTGAAACTTTAGTTTTTCTCTCAGTCCCATGACAAAATGTGTAAAATTGCAGGAAACTTTTAAAACAGAAAAATTATGTCTCTGAGGCCTAGAATGCCTCTAAAACTGTGTTTTTGGCCACGCCTACTACCATCCTAGGGGAAACACTGTTCTGAGTATCTTGGTTAGCTCTTTTCATCTCCTTTTCAATTCCCTCTTACCTATTCTACCCCATTCATTTAATCTAGCCTATAGAGGCGTAGTCTTGGAATTGTAGGCCTACCTCCAAGAACGTTCACCATTTCCAAGACGGACTACAAGGAGATGGACAAGGCAGGGACATCATAAATCAAGTTGGAGGACAGGGTGGGGTGAGAAAAGTCTAAATCTATCCAAATGTAAATATGACTGAAGATGAGCCTCTGCTCTCAATACTCTGCTACGCTCTAAGACACAACCACCCAAGATAGCTCTCAGTGATTTATTAAACATTATAAATCCCAATGGTCTCTACAGGTGTATGAAGTCTTTTGACTGCAATGACACTTTTGAAACGCAGTATATTTGTCCAACGTGCCAGTATTTCTTTGGAAGGGAGGGAAGTGCCAGATCATTGCATCTCATGTGCTTGCCTCCCTGGGGATATGCCATCTCTTGTCAAGAGTTGATCAGTGTTCATGAAATTGTCAGTCAAAAAACAACCAGAGGAAATAGTTATCAGACCCCAAATTCTGCAAAGCATTCGAATATCAGTATTCTAGGTCCAAGAGCAGCCCAGATAGTATAGATGACATTTACTGTATAATGGTGCACTATACAAGTCGATAGATTAACCTTTCACTCTCATGGAATTTGGAAGGCGTTCCAATATTCAAGTCCTCTCCCTTTCACATATTGCCCCTACCAGTCACAGTTAATGAACTGCCCCCGAACTTAAGAACGAAGCACATCCGTCTTGTGGGGCTGTGGTTTGGGCCAAAAAGCCCCGAAATGAATTATTTCCTTCAGCCCTTTGTGGATTGGTGTGTTTCACTTGAGGGGGAGGGCTTGACATGCCAGTTGAGAGGGACACCCACAAATGTACATCTGTACAGTTTACTGTGTATTTGGAATTGCCCTGCTCGCTGCCAAGTACAGAATATCAAACAATTCAATGGTGACCATGGGTGCAACTGGTGCTATCACAAAGGAGAAGTGGTAGAAAAGGGTAATGGATTCAGTAGAGTGTATCCGCTTGAGAGCGAGCCAGAGCCTCGCACAGACACTAAACACCACGGAGAGGTTGCCTTGGTGGTGGAGTCAGGGAATATCATACATGGTGTTAAGGATGCATCTTCTTTAATGTTGCAAGGTTTGCTTTTGATGACATGCACGACATCTTACTTGGTCCAAATATCACCCTTTGAGTCCTGGTACATTGGAAGAGAAATAGAGCGCACGAAAAAAAGATTGCTTGCCACAAAACATCCTGTAAATATGACAAGACCAATTAAATTACTCAAATATTGGAAAGCCACAGAGTTCCCGACACTTCCTGCTGTTCTATAGCCTCTCTGTTTAAATGGGATTTTACCCAGGCAGTACTTACACCATTTGCTGCTACTGGTGCAGGGTACCTATTGTCTACTGAATGACACGGTTAGCTCTCATGACATTGATATGGCTTATATGTTCTTTCAAGAATGTGTTATTAGGTTTGAACAATTGTATGCAAAATGTCATGTCAGCTACAACGTCCACATACTTTTGCATGTACCTACATTTGTCCGAAACTGGGGATCTGTGGGCTCAATGTGCATTCATCTTTGAAAGTAGTTATTGGAGACTCGGTAAACTCTTCCATGGCACTCAAGGTTTACCAGGACAAATAGTGGAAATGTTCACCATCTACCAACACATCCCGAGACAACTCACTATTACATTCAGCCCAGAATGAAACCAAGCTATAGCAAAAGGTTTGTTGAAGAAATGTTAAGGGGCTACAAACTAGCGAACGAATGTGAAAAAAAGAAGAGTGTATTTTTAATAGGGTATCCTGTTGCATGGAACCCTACATCAAGGGAGGCTTTTCTCCTTGGAAAGTCAGACGTTACTTACAAAGAACCATGTCAATTTCACCATAGAGTGATCGTTAATGGGAATCGCATTCATCCCAAAACAGGAAGTACCTTATCGAAACGAGTTAACCATATAGTGATCACACAACATGAGTCAGTGAGGATGGTCAGGTCTTTTGTTGACGTTGGCAGTGAAGTCTGCTATAGACCCAGTGATGACAACAAGATGCACAATAAGAGACCTAGAGACAGGAGGCACTGCCTCTGGGATTCTTAATGAGATTGGCATTTCAAATGAGGTTCAGTTAATCAAACACACAGACATCCGTACCACCTGTGTTTACCTGAAAGACATCCCAGGTGTACAAGGGAACTACATCAAGTGGGCGGTAGACTGAGAAAAGGTTGAACAGTCATTTATTGCATTTCTCACATCTGCTGAGTTTAACTGTCTGATAATGAACTATATTTAAAAAGTATATTTTCTCTGTTGTCACAACATACTATATCTCAAATCCTGCAGTTAGCTTGAAATTTCCATATCCTGCAGGAATATCAAAATCCTGCAGGTTTTGGTCCTGCAGGATTCCTGCAGGAATGTACTTGGTCCTGCAGGCATTGCCATATCCTGTACGCAGTGGTGTAAAGTACTTAAGTAAAAACACTTGAAAGTACTACTTAAGAAGTTTTGGGGGGTATCTGTACTTTACTTTACCATTTATAATTTGGACAACTTTTACTTCACTACATTCCTAAATAATATAATGTACTTGTTACTCCATACATTTTCCCTGACACCCAAAAGTACTCGTTACATTTTGAATGCTTCGCAGGACAGGAAAATGGTCCAATTCACTCGCTTATCAAGAGAACATCCCTGGTCATCCCTACCACCTCTGATCTGGTGGACTTGTTAAACACGCATGCTTCATTTGTAAATGATGTCTGAGCGTTGGAGTGTGCCCCTGGCTTTCCGAAAGAAAATGGGGGGAGAAATAGCACCATCTTTTTTGCTTAATATAAGGAATTTGAAATGATTTGTACTTTTACTTTTGATACTTAAGTATATTTAAAACCACTTTTTTTTTTAGACATTTACGCAAGTAATATTTTACTGGTTGATTTTCACTTTTACTTGAGTCATTTGATATTATAAGGTATCTTTACTTTTATTCAAGTATGACAGTTTTACTCAAGTCATTTTTCCACCACTGCCTGTATGAATATCATAACCCTGCAGCTTTTGGTCCTGCAGGATTCCTGCAGAAATGTACTTGGTTGTGCAGGATTTTCAATCTGAACCCCTGCTACTCGGAGCAGACTTAATGGATCGGTTACTCCCGCTGATAGATTGGAAAACCAACCATGTACAGTCACAGGTCACTGTGCCTTCTCCACTGGCCACAGTGCCTTCTCCACTGACCACACTGTCTTCCCCTAACGCTAGCTGCAACGCAATCATTCACGAGGGATATCTGTCGAAAGCACCCCTTGGGAAAAAGACGTTTCGAAACCTCTTGGTGCAGAATCCGATCCAAGGAGATATTACAATATCTCAACAGATTCTATCAGCAAACCTGATTGACGATTCTTTTAATGATTTCGAGCCAGCAGTCTCTGTGAATGAGCAACTTCCCTCCTCCTTGAAGTCATGCAATACTGTAGTTGAGATGAACTTATCTTGCCCTTCGGACACTTCTGCAGCACTGCGGCCGTTTCAGCAATGCGCAGAGTGTACTCTGCTTCCAATGATACATCTTCCTCTTTGTGGGGGACTGTCACCCCTTACAATGACACTAAGGGTGTCAGTCCCACAACTGACCCGATGACTCCCACTGGTGAAACACTTTGCGATATCACAGACAGATATCCTCGTCTCAGTTCGCAGGTACTGAAGAGGTTGCCACACGCAGAGCGGACACTGTGGTGACTGACAGGCCTCGACAGCCACTGAGCATTTTGAAGCACCAACACCAGGAGATTTGGTTAAAAGGTTGCAGCCATTCTCATAATGCGGTGGCTAACAACTCGTACATAGGGTCCGACCTTTTTGTTTGTGCCTCGGATACCAACATCAACCGCTGGTGGGGGGGTCCCGAGCCACAAAAGGGGGGAATAGTAGCCCAGACCCATGATGAGCCTCATCGAGGCCGGTGGGGGGGTCGAGACTACATGCAACACCGTACGAGGCCGCCAGAACAGAAAACAAATCTAGTAGCAAACTCCCCTATGAGAACAGAGTGAGGAGCAGACAGGCCCCTAGACGGGGATAATCTTAGAACACATCGAAGACATTACTGAGGTGTACCACACTGGTCGTAAAGGAAGTCCAGTGGACTTGTCCACCTCCAAAACAAATGGCAAAAATAGTCATGCCTTGCCATGTGTAGTTTTAACTACAATACAACTAGTAAAGTGCTCTAGTCATGTGTTCCGGTGTGTATGTATATATATATATAATATTTCAGAATAAATAGGTAGGACAACTGGTCCCCTTGAGTACCAGTACCAATGCCAGCACAGTCAGTCCAGCAACAGTCAGTAGGCGGATTCGAGACCTCACAAGTCAAATCGCTATTGATAATAGAGACAGAGGAGTTAGTAGTCACTCAGATTTCAACACGTGTAGGGGAATCTCCAGAACACTCTTCTGATGGTCAACACACATGCCACTAATAAATAGAACCCTCCATTCAGGGGGAAAGTTATTAGAAGTCATGAACCATAATCCCCCGCATACGACTGGTTCAGTGCTTAGAGAGTACTTCCGTCGTGAGGTTAGCTCCTCTGTGGATAACATAGCTATGAAATATACTCCTTCATACCTATAAACGCTACAATGGTGTAAGACACAGTGACGTGTAGTCAAACTACTGCAGGTCCCCTTAATACGTCTTGAGGTCGACATCAAGTCTTACTGACCTCCAGTCATCGACCTCAGACTCATTCTAAACAAGTTGTAACCTACCAGGATACTTGGTTCTTTCCCTTGGCCGGTGCGCTTATGTAAGCATAAGCACACACGTACAATGGAACATTTATGAGGATTTATGCTGGGATCACTTAGGGGTCCGAACAAAATACCAGCCTTAGTAAAGTGGAACATTTACTCTTAGGCCTTTTTGACTCTACAGGTACAGTACTCACCAGTTTCTCCACAGAGGTCCATAGGTCATCCCTGTAGACTTCCCGAAGCTGGTGCCTTGCAGCTGTAGACTTATCATGTAGTTATCAACTTAGCCCGAAGCAACACACTGCAAAATTCAACTGCCTGCTACTCATCCCCAGAAGATAATATTAGCATATTATTCGTATATTTGGATAGAAAACACTCTGAAGTTTCTAAAACTGTTTGAAACATATCTGTGAGTATAACATAACTTATTTAGCAGGCGAAACCCCGTAGGACAAACCATTCAGATTTTTTTTTTGAGGTCACTCTCTTTTCAATGGGATTTCATTGAGAATCCAGATTTCTAAGGGACCTTCTTGCAGTTCCTACCGCTTCCACTGGATGTCACCAGTCTTTAGAAATTGGTTGAGGTTTTTCCTTTGTGTGATGAAGTACGGCCATCTTGAACGAGGGTCACTTGGAGTGTACTGTTAGATAGAGGCGCGTAACCAGAAAGCTAGCTAGTTTCTTTTCCTCCAGAATTGAACACAGATCATCCCGTCTTCAATTTTATCGATTATTTACGTTAAAATACCTAAAGTTGTATTACAAAAGTAGTTTGAAGTGTTTTGGCAAAGTTTACAGGTAATTTTTGAGATATTTTGTAGTCACGTTGCGCAAGTTGGAACCGGTGTTATTTCTGGATCAAACGCGCCAAATAAATGGGCATTTTGGATATATAGCGACGGAATTAATCGAACAAAAGGACCATTTGTGATGTTTATGGGACATATTGGAGTGCCAACAAAATAAGCTTGTCAAAGGTAAGGCATTAATTATATTTTTATTTCTGCGTTTTGTGTCGCGCCTGCAAGGTTGAAATATGCTTTCTCTCTTTGTTTATGGAGGTGCTACCCTCAGATAATAGCATCGTTTGATTTAGCCGAAAATCCTTTTTGAAATCTGTTGGCTGGATTCACAACAATAGCTTTAATTTGGTGTCTTACATGTGTGATTTCATGAAAGTTGGATTTTTTTTGTAATTTATTTGAATTTGGCGCTCTGTATTTTCACTGGCTTTTGGCCAGGTGCGTCCCACATATCCCAGAGAGGTTTAAGAGTGGATTCGGGAGATAGCCGCTCTATATAAACTAATGCTTCTGTGATGCCCCAGGTTATTAATGGTTTAATTGTTGCATGGTTTAATTAAATCATGTAATCAATTAAACATTAGGTAATCAATTTGAAAATAGAATGTCATCTCATTTAACCATAGCAGAGACAAAACATCCTTCACAAAGGGTCAAATTCCTGCAGGATAACTGTAGGATTTTTTTTGTAAGGGTATAGAAAACACTATATAAAGCTACTACATGTAAATGAATAAGGGAGTTCCAGATCGTTTTTTTATAAGCCCTAATAAAATGTATAAAATTAACAAAGAAATATCTGCTACGTGTTGGAGGCAGTGTGGACAAATAGGTATACCCCCTTTTTCTCCCCAATTTTCGATCTTGTCTCATCACTGCAACTCCCCATCGGGCTCATGAGAGGCAAAGGTGGAATCATGCATCCTCCGAAACATGACCGCCTAACCGCCCTCCAGCATAACCCAAAAGCCAGTTTCACCAATGTGTCGGAGGAAACACCGTTCAACTGGAGAACGGGGTCAGCCCGCAGGCACCCAGCCCGCCACAAGGAGTGGCTAGAGCACGATGAGCCAAGTAAAGCCCCACCGGCCAAACTCTCCCCTAACCCGGATGACACTGGGCCAATTGTGCACCGTCCTATGGGACTCCCAGCCACGGCTGGTTGTGGCACAGCCCGGGAATGAACCCGGGTCTGTAGTAATGCCTCTAACACTGCAATGCAGTGCCTTAGACTGCTGTGACACTTTTTGGTCTGAAATTCTACATGTTATACATGACATCATAGGTATTATTATTCAACCAGAACCATGTCATCTCCTTATAAGTATTGTTCTTGTGGATACACTCCAATCCTCGCCACTGAAATGAATAGGTTATCTTTCAGCAGCAGCAAGGAAATGTGTAACAAATTGCCTGAAAAATGAACATACACCCTCAAAAGATATATGGTTAGGTCTATGCGGGGAGTTTGTTGACGTGGAGAGAATTACATCAATCTTGCAACATAGACGGCATAGGTATGAATATGTCTGGTCAGAGTTCCTGACATATCATACTATAGTCTTATTCTGTAACTTCTGGGTTTTGGTTTTCTGTTATTTTTTTTATGTGGCCTTATCCATAGTATGTTTGCTCTATACCGTCAAAATATGCCCTTATCATGAGAATTGGGCAGGTGCAGATTATTATTTTTGACCCGTGCTACAGCTATATTGGTCCACAAATACAGGACTAGTAAAGGCCTAGTGCATTACTCTAGTGAAGAAAACTCTTATGTTTTACCCTCAGCATCCCTACTTCAGCTATGTCTGCAACAGGGTCCTGGACTTCCTGACGGGACGCCTCCAGGTGGTGAGGGTAGGCAACAACACATTCACCACGCTGACCCTCAACATGGGGCCCCCTCAAGGGTGTGTGCTTAATCCCCTCCTGTACTCCCTATTCACCGACGACTGCGTGGCCGTGCATGACTCCAACATCATCATTAAGTTTGCCGACGACATGGTGGGAGGCCTGATTACCGACGACGATTAGACAGCCTATAGGGAGGAAGTCAGTTACCTGGCAGTGTGGTGCCAGGACAACAATCTCCCCTTCAATGTCAGCAAGACAAAGGAGCTGATCGTGGACTACAGGAAATGGAGGGCCGAGCACACCCCCAATCACATAGCCAGCGGTGTAGTGAAGTATCCACATCAGTTAGGATCTATCATGGTCCAAATATACCAACACAGTTGTTAAGAGAGCAAGACAACGCCGCTTTCCCTTCAGGGGGCTGAAATGATTTGGCATGGGCCCTCAATCAGTTGCTCAAATATGGCAACTGCTTGGCATCCGACCGCAAGCCACTACAGAGGGAAGTGCAGACATCCCAGTACATCACTGTCAAAGACTCCAGCCACCCAAGTCATAGACTGTTCTTTCTGCTGCTGCACGGCAAGCGGTACCGATGCACCAAATCTGGAACCAACAGGACCCTGAACAGCTTCTACCCCCAAGCCATTAGAGTGCTAAATGGCTAGTTAAATAGTTCACCAAATTGCTACCCGAACTATCTGCATTGACCCTTTTTGACTCATTACATACGTTGCTGCTACTGTTTACTACCTGTCACATTAATCCTTGTTATATATGTACATATACCTAATATATATATATATACTATATATAATATATAATATATATACCTAAATTCCCTCGTACCCCTGCACATTGGCTCGGTACTGGTACCCCTTGTATGTAGCCAACTTATTGTTACTAATTGTGTATCTATTATCACTTACTACGTGTTTAACTTTTCTAATATTTCTCTATTTTCTTTCTCTTTGCATTGTTGGGAAGGGCCCATAAGAAAGCAGACCACACCTGTTGTTTACGAAGCATGTGACTAACACAGTTTGAAACAAACACAGTGGTTACGGTGTTGGTCATTAGTGCTGGTGGCCTGGGTTCAACACAGGCTAAGGGAGTTACCCTACTCTCACACAGTGGATCAGTGGTTATCCAATCAGGGCCTTGGTTGGGTCGGCAAGAGTTGTAATGAGTTTTTCTTTTGACACAAATGTTCTTGCAGCGTTCCCATGAAAACGTGTCTAGAAAATGTATACCTTATATTTTGAGAACATGGCTACCATGTTCTGTGTATGTTTGGTGGGACGTTGATGGAATATTCTCCTAAACCCACAGAAAACTGGACACATGGATGTTCTTGCAACGTTCTTATTTATAGTGCCTAGAACATTAATATCTTATATTCTGAGAACATGGTAACCACATTCTGGGTAAATACTATTTGACATTAAGGGAATGGTCTCTTGGAAACATTACTTGCACATCATAGGAACATTCTTTTAGAAACGCTAGTTAATGACCTAATGAGACTCTTAAGTCTCTTAAGATTTGTCCCCTTTCAATTTTTGCCTAAAATGACATACCCAAATCTAACTTCCTGTAGCTCAGGCCCTGAAGCAAGGATATGCATATTCTTGGTACAATTTGAAAGGAAACACTTTGAAGTTTGTGGAAATGTTAAATGAATGTAGGAGAATATAACACATTAGATATGGTGAAAAATAATACGAAGAAAAAAAATAAATATATTTTTATATTGTTTTTGTACCATAATCTTTGAAAGGCCACAATGTATTATGCCAGCCCAGGTGCAATTTAGATTCTGGCCAATAGATGGCAGCAGTATGTGTGCAAAGTGTTTGACTGTTCCAATGAACCATTGCATTTCTGTTCAAAATGTTGTGTCAAGGCTGCCCAAATGTGCCTAATTTGTTTATTAATAACTTTCCATGTTCAAAATTGTGCACTCTCCTCAAACAATAGCATGGCCTTCTTTCACTGTAATAGCTACTGTAAATTGGACAGTGCAGTTAGATTAACAATAATTAAATCTTTCTGACAATATCAGATATGTCTATGTCCTGGGAAATTTTCTTGTTACTTACAACCTCATAATAACCGCATTAGCCTACATTAGCTCAACCGTCCCACAGGGAACCCACCAATCCTGAAGAAGTTTTAAGGGAACATTCTCTAAACGTTTGTAGTTAGCTGGGAAATCTCTCCTGATATGAAATTAAGCCATGTCTCATGTTCCCGCTCATCCCCTGGCACATTGAATGTTTCCTCTTCAAGCACTGTGAGTAGGCCTGTTAAATTTCTTTCATTACTGTATGTAGAGTCCATAGAATTATGAATTAGAATACTAGATGGGACATTAACCTTTTATAATGGAATAAAGGTCAGCCATTTTGGTCAGGGAGTTGGTTTGCCAGTGCTGTGATAAGATCAAATCAAATAATGAATTTGAAGAATTTATCTGCACTAATTTAATAGGATCTCTATGGCAGAGTCAATTTGGACTAACTCATTCTCAGCTCTTTTGTGTAACTGTGTAATTGTTTTTGTCTTCCCAGTCAAATCCTGTCCTGCCATCAGTGGAAGAGTTGAGCTCTTCTCCAACACATCCACCATGATGATTCTGTCCTGCACTGAAGCCTCTGAACACCTCAACCTCTTTACTGCACTGAAGTCAAGCCTCTGAACACCTCAACTCATGCCTCATACCCTCATTCAATCGCTGCTGTGATCCCTTCTCAACACCATCAGCCTTCCCCATAATATTTTACTATAAATGTCTTTATTAAATGTTTTAGGTTAAAATGATTTGTCTCTGATGATTTCTGAAAGGCTTTGTCATCTCTGTGCGGTCCGCACCTATAACGTAGGGTCGCCCAGTCACCAGCCTCCACGTGTCTGTGTTTGTGTGTGTGTGTGTGTGTGTGTGTGTGTGTGCAGCCGCGGATTGGCTATCTGGCAATTTTGGCAAATGCCAGATGGGCTGGACCATTTTTTTAGTTGGGTGGGTTGGTCGAAATTGACACACACATAATAATCCTCTAACCTTCATTTTTACAGTTGACATAGCCGCTGAAGTGAGGGCAGATCTTGCCAGTTTTAATGCCAGCAGAAAAGCCTTATTAATGAGCAGGCTGTCCAAGGTCTACCCATGCCTCAGCGATAGTGTTAGTGCTCACTCAGTGTGTGTTAGAGGCTAATGGCGGGGGCAGCACACTGTTATTAGAGAGACACCAACCAACAGCTGCAGGAAAGGGAGAACCAGTGCATATTACAGCAAACGTGTCATGCTATTTGTCACACAGCAGCGCAGAGATAACCTCTCATGTTTACTCTCCTTCTGTAAGGTGGGAGGAAAAGCAGGAAGGAGGAGGGATGATACTCGCTCTTCCCACTCCACAGAGGCATTCTGAGCTGGTTATCCGGGCAACAAGGATATGATCATGTTGCCTTTAACATGACAGAGGGAATCATCTTGTCGGCTCTGCGAGGCAGTCAGCACAGGGAGGCCAGGGGTAACTGAATTAATGGGATCATTTTCACATAGTGAGGCCTGCAGTCAGGGTCGACACTCCATTTTCTCATGGCCTCTTCCGCTCTGTGCACACTGCACTCACACTGGGTTACGATTCGTCCACACACAGGAACAGCTTCCATTTTGAAGCAGGCAGGACTCGTTTTTTTTCTTTCTCTCTCGTTCTGCCTTTCTGTCTGCTCTCTTCAAATGCTAAGCTATATCTGTTTGCTCTCTCTCTCTCTCTCGCTCTCTCTCTCTCCTCTCTCTCGCTCTCTCTCTCTCCTCTCTCTCGCTCTCTCTCGCTCTCTCTCTCTCGCGCTCTCTTGAGCGAGAGCTCTCTCGGTCTCTCCCCATGTCTCCTCTCCCTGGTTTGAGTGGTAAACAGCAGACGGCCCAGCGAGGGAACAGAGCACTGTTGATTTGCTCTCAGAGCCACGCTGTCTGTCATGCAAACATGGCTGCAGTCCTAAATTAACAGGCTGTATCAGGAACACACATTTCCCTTGCTTACAGTTGTAAATCAGTCATTAGGATGACAAATCTATGAGCTTGATTCAAGACCACAACGGCTCAGATGCTTGAATGTATGTCACGACTTCCGCCGAAGTCGGCTCCTCTCCTTGTTCAAATAAACATTTTGTTTAACAAGTAATATATATATATATATTTGTTAAGGTAGGTTTACAAAATGATTGACACCCCTGTTTTCAATACCTTTCAATAACTCACCTTTTGAGGAGAACGGCACTGAGGCTTTTTTTCTAAAACATTTTATGAGTTGGAGAAAACAACCTCTTTTTCCTGTAGTCCACAATCATCTCCTTTGTCTTGATCACACCGAGGGAGAGGTTGTTGTCCTGGCACCACAAGGCCAGGTCTCTGACCTCTTTCCTATAGGCTGTTTCTTCATTGTAGGTGATCAGGCCTACCACTGTTGTGTCATCAGTCAGGAAGTCCAGGATCCAGTTGCAGAGGGAGAAGTTTAGTCCCAGGGTCCTTAGCTTATTGATGAGCTTTTAGAGCACTATAGTGTTGAACACTGAGTTGTAGTCAATGAATAGCATTCTCACATAGGTGTTCCTTTTGGGAAAATGCAGTGTGGAGCGTAATAGAGATTGCATCATCTGTGGATCTGTTGGGGCGGTATGCAAATTGGAGGGGGCCTAGGGTTTCTGGGATAATGGTGTTGATGTGAATCTATGTTATTCAATTATTGCACCCACACTGCTCGCGTGTGCCAACGAGCGTCTGCGTTGCCAAGGGCTAAAATAGAAGTCATTCCTATTTCTGACGCAGATCGCGCTGCAAGTCCTGCCTCTCCCATCTCCTCATTGGTTTATAGAAGCAAGTACCCACGTGCCATCTCCTCATTGGTTATACCCACTTGGGTGATTGAAAGACTAAATGTTTTGCTGGTTGTCGTGGTAATAATTTGAAAGTGTAGATGCCAATCACCATATAAGTTCAAAGATGAAAAAGCCTGGAAGGAGGAGAGATGACTAGAAACGATTCGGTTGACCGGTTAATTGTAGAGGACCTTGTGCATTTCAGGTAAAATAACAACTCAATGTTTATATCCCAGGACAAATTAGTTAGCAAGTGCAAGCTAACTAGCTATATTGCAATACATGTTTAATGCTTTTCGACCTGTCCCCAAGTTAATGTCATTGTTTCAGAGTTTGTTTTGATATTTTAACCTGCGTGGCGTGATCGCGTTTGGTGTAGGGGGACAAAATAAACGTATGCACGATAGCGCACAATGGCACACGTGCGCAGCCGGTTTGGGTTCTGTCTTAGAGTCCCGCTACTTGAAAGCGGCAGCTCTAGGTTTTTAAAACCTATCCAAACCGAAAACCGTGGATTAATGGCAGCATTCGCACAAAACTGAAAGCGCGAACCACCTCATTTAACTACGGCAAGGTGACTGGGAGTATGGTTTAATACAAATAGTGCAGTTATACCCTCCATAAGGCAATCAAACAGACAAAACATCAGCACAGAGACAAAGTCACAATTCAATGGCTCAGACACGAGACGTATGTGACAGGGACTGCAAGCAATCACAGATTACAAAGGGAAAACCAGCCACGTCTCAGACACCGATATTTTGCTCCCGGACAAGCTAAACACCTTCTTCGACTGCTTTGAGGATAACACAGATGCAACCTGCTCCTGAGGACAGTGGGCTCTAGTTCTCAGGAGGCTGAAGAAATTACGCTTGGCCCTTCAGACCCTCACAAACTTCTGCGTCGTCTGCCCAATGCATCACCGGGGGCGCTCTGCCTGCCCTCCAGGACACCTACAGCACCCGATGTCACAGGAAGGCCAAAAAGATCATCAAGGACATCAACCACCCGAGCCACGGCCTGTTCACCCCGTTATCATCCAGAAGGCAAGGTCAGTACAGGTGATTCACAGCTGGGACCGAGAGACTGAAAAACAGCTTCTATCTCAAGGCCATCAGACTGTTAAATAGCCATCACTCGCCGGCCTCCACCCAGTACCCTGCCCTGAACTTAGTCACTGTCGCTAGCCGGCTACAACCCGGTTACTCAACCCTGGACCTTAGAGGCCGCGGCCCTATGTACACAGACATGGAAACACTGGTCACTTTAATAATGGAACACTGGTCACTTTAATAATGTTCACATACTGTTTTATTCATACAATATGTATATACTGTATTCTACTGTATTTTAATCATTGCCACAGAGACATTGCTCTTCCTAATATTTATATATTTCTTAATTCCATTCTTTTACTTTGAGATGTGTCTATTGTTGTGAATTGTTAGATATTACTGCACTGTTGGAGCTAGGAACACAAGCATTTCGCTACACAATAACATCTGCCAAATATGTGTATTTGACAAATAACATTTGATTTGAACAATGTAATGACTTATTTGCTACATGTGGCTTATTTGATTGAGTAGACGTTTCGTAATGTTTAGGTTGTTACGAGTGTACTGAAATAAGTAGACGTTTTGTTATGTTTAGGTTGTTACGAGTATACTGAAATATGTTGGACACGTGACATCCCGACAACTTTCCTGTCTAACGTTAGCTTGCTAGCATACAAATGGTGCTCAAATTCAAGTCAACTTTGCCTACCTTATTAAATTGAATAATAACATGTTTATTGGTAGGGTATTTGCAACCACGTACTCTTGCGTCTTCATGCTGGAATGGCAGTTGGTGCCTGGTGGACCTTTAGAATTTGAGAATTTGAATTGACCAAAAAGGCTTCTATCTAGCATTTATACTGAACAAAATATAAACGCAACAAGCAATCATTTCAAAGATATTAATGAGTTACAGTTCATATGAGAAAATCAGTCAATTCAAATAAATAAATTAGGCCCTAATCTATGGATTTCACATGACTGGGAATACAGATATGCATCTGTTGGTCACAGATACCTTACTAAAATAAATGGACCTCACAATGGGCCTCAGGAACTCGCCACAGTATTTTTGTACATTCGAATTGCCATCAATAAATTTAAATTGTGTTTGTTGTCCGCAGCATATGCCTGCCCATACCGTAACCCCACCGGCACCATGGGGCCAGGACTCTGTTCACAACATTGACATCAGCAAACCGCTCGCCCACACAATGCCATACACGTGGTCTGCGGTTGTGAGGCCAGTTGGACGTACTGACAAATTCTCTAAAACAACATTGGATGCGGCTTATGGTAGAGAAATTAACATAACATTCTCTGGCAACAACTCTGGAGGACATTCTTGCAGTCAGCATGCCAATTGCACTCTCCCTCAAAAGTTGAGACATCTATGGCATTGTGTTGTGTTACAAAACTGCACATTTTAGAGTGGCCTTTTATTGTCCCCAAGCACAAGGTGCACCTGTGTAATGATCATGCTGAATATTCAGCTTCTTGATATGCCACACCTGTCAGGTGGATGGATTATTTTGCTAACTCATTTTTGCACAGAATCTGGGAGATATAAGCTTTTTGTACATATGGAACATTTCTGTGATATTTTATTTCAACATGGGACTAACACACATTCTTGTTCAGTATAGTTTGCAACAACAGAGGTTTATATGAACATTGCTGTTTGTCCCTCCGACTTGGGCAACAATGTTGCAAAATACAAATTCAAAGAGACAGGTAGGCATTTTTTTGACCAGGCTAAATCATGCAGCAGCATAATTTATATGGATATAACTGTCAATGCAAAACAGCTAAAACAAATTAAAAGGCAGCTAATTGTCACGGCATTCAAGAGAAGAAGGTGAGGACCAAGGTGCAGTGTGGTACGTGTTCATAATTATACGAAAATGACAAAAAGAATAACCGAAACAGTTCTGTCTGGTACAGATACGATACGGAAAACAACTACCCACAAACACAGGTGGAAACAGGCTACCTAAGTATGGTTCTCAATCAGAGACAACAATTGACAGCTGCCTCTGTTTGGGAACCATACCAGGCCAAACACATAGAAGTACAAAACCTAGAAGAAAACATAGAATGCCCATCCCAACTCACTCCCTGACCAAAAAAAATAGACATAAAAAGGAACTTAGGTCAGGACGTGACAGTACCCCCCCCCAAAGGTGCGGACTCCGGCCGCAAAACCTGAACCTATATGGGAGGGTCTGGGTGGGCATTTCACCGCGGTGGTGGCTCTGGTGCGGGACGTAGACCCCACTCCACCTTAGTCTTGGCCCACTTATGTGGCGCCTCTGGAGTGGCGACCCTCACCGCCGACCCCGGACTGGGGACCCTTACAGCGGGCCCCGAATAGGAGGGAGACTCTGGTGGCGCCGGACAGGCGCAGGACTCTAGCGGCTCCGGACAGACGGGCTGCTCTGGCGCCTCCGGACAGACGGGCGGCTCTGGCGGCTCCAGACAGGAGGGCGGCTCTGGCGGCTCCGGACAGGAGGGCAGCTCTGGCGTCTCCGGACAGGAGGGAGACTTGGTTCTCGGAGCAGGCACAGGACTCACCAGGCTGGGGAGACATACAGGCGGCCTCTTCCTTGGTCGAGGCACAGGATGCACTGGGCCGTGGAGGCGCACTGGAGGTCTCGAGCAACGAGCCTGCACAAGCCGTCCTGGCTGGTAGCCCGGCAAGTGCGGAGAGTTGGAACAGGCCACACTGGGCTGTGCTGGCGAACAGGGGACACCGTGCGTAGGGCTGGTGCCATATAACCCGGGCCGAGGAGACGCCCTGGAGACCAGATGCGCTGAGCTGGCTTCATCCCTCCTGGCTCGATGTCCACTAGCCCGGCCGGTTCGAGGAGCTGCGATGTAGCGCACCGGACTATGCGTGCGCACTGGGGACACTGTGCGCTTCACCGCATAACACGGTGCCTGCCCGGTCACTCTCTCGCCACGGTAAGCACGGGGAGTTGGCTCAGGTCTCCTACCTGACTTCGCCAATCTCCCTGTGTCCCCCCCCCAA
The DNA here is from genome assembly GCF_013265735.2 of Oncorhynchus mykiss. Lineage (NCBI taxonomy): Eukaryota > Metazoa > Chordata > Actinopteri > Salmoniformes > Salmonidae > Oncorhynchus > Oncorhynchus mykiss. The sequence continues at coordinate 55,218,919 of NC_048566.1, read as the reverse complement.
AACAATTCTGGGGCTGCCTCTTGTGCACAGTTCCTCGAGCAAACTCCTCGTAGCGTCGCCGCTCCACTTTGGCTGCATCCAGCTCCTCTTTAGGACGATGATACTCTCCCGGCTGTGCCCATGGTCCCTTGCCGTCCAAGATTTCCTCCCATGTCCAGGAGTCCATTCCTCCACGCTGCTTGGTCCTTTGGTGGTGGGTAGTTCTGTCACGGCATTCAAGAGAAGAAGGTGAGGACCAAGGTGCAGCGTTGTACGTGTTCATAATTAATTTATTAGCAACTGAACACTAAATTCGAAAATGACAAAAAGAATAACCGAAACAGTTCTGTCTGGTACAGATACAAAACGGAAAACAACTACCCACAAACACAGGTGGAAACAGGCTACCTAAGTATGGTTCTCAATCAGAGACAAGGATTGACAGCTGCTTCTGATTGGGAACCATACCAGGCCAAACACATAGAAGTACAAAACCTAGAACAAAACATGGAATGCCCACCCCAACTCACACCCTGACCAAACAAAATAGAGACATAAAAAAGGAACTTAGGTCAGGACGTGACACTAGTTAAGTTTCATTTAAGAGTTTGATGTGACTGTCAGCTTTATTTAGCTGTTGTTGGCTAAAATCCATTATACATTATACTCTGTGGTAGTGATAGAACCCACAAGGTTATTTGCCTTCATTAGATTAACATAGGGAACCCATCCAAAGTACAGAAAGGTTAAATATAGAACCCCAAATAACCCTTTTTTTAAGAGAGTAGGGTTGTGTAGTCAGATCTACAGTACTGAATTGTGTGTAGTCACAGCGACTATCGGCCAGAGTGTGACATTAGTATTAAATATGATTTCCCATTTTTTTGGCGCATACAATATAGCTCAGTATTTTCATTTTTTTATATATATACAGTCATTTTTGCTAATCTTCATCAATGGTGTAAATAATTTCAGACCCCACCGTATGTGTGTACGTGTGTGTGCGAATACATGCATCCAAGGCCTTGTGTGTGTGTCTTACCCCTGATTACATGTTTAATCAATGCCCGTCTCATCGCGAGCTAGGGAAGTGAGGAGCGGAATTTACATTTTCATTTGATTCCCCTCTCTGGTCCGTCTGGCGCTCGCTATGCTAATTAATCAGTCATTCTAATGAGCTGTTAAAGGGAGATGGGGAAGAGTAATGAGGGGGGATAAAGGGAAAGCCATCCTCTTGGTTTTCTCCCTGCCTTTGTGTCATCTGTGCCGCATTGTCATGGTAAACCGACATTGCAGTGTACGGAGCTAGCGCTTCCTTAGCTTGCTTCACATTGCAGATGTTCCTTTTCTCTTATCTCTGTGGACAGCCTAATTTCACAGAGAAGGGCAACAAAGAACAGGATGCGAGAAATGGCGTGTGATTTGCAATGGGGAAAGACAAGAAGGGCTGCGTTCCAAATGGCACTCCATTCTCTTTATAGTGCACTACATTTGACCAGAGCCCTAAGGCAAGAAGACAAGCATGAAGCCGTGCATCAAATGGGGGTCTCCGGCAGTGAGGGCTCTAGGCTTTGGTGTTGTTGTCATGCCTTTTGTCACGTATAAAAGAGCAACTGATGTCACAAATGAAAGAGGAGCTTCTCATACAACCTGTCTGCTGGAATAGATTGGCGCTACATACGCACCGTCATGCATAGTTTACACACCCACGTACTCTTCAGACATACGTAAGTACACACACACACACACACACACACACACACACACACACACACACACACACACACTAGTATGACAAAAACATAAACACCTCCTGGCACACACTGCCATTTTCCGCCCTCTCATGCATGTTAAACACAGTATACCCCCCCCCCCCCCCCCCGCTCCTCTCCTCTCCTCCACCCCACCCCCCTGTCACCATGATGATGCACTACCCCTAGCAGGTTACATTCAGGTCAGAGAGTGATGAGCGTAATGCGCCTGCAGCCGTTGTGGCAGAGGAGTGCTTACCATCCTGTTCCCTCGTTCATCATACTTGGAGTAAATCCCCTGTAATAAATGTCCACGGAAACGTGCAGGGAGCCCACTTAAGCGATTAGAAAGGTGGGTCTCCTACTTTATCTCTGCATGATACACCAGGGTAGTGTCCCAAATGGCACCCTATAACCTCTTTGGTGCACTACTTTTGAGCAAGGCCAATAGGGCTCAAGTGCACTATATGGGGCTCTGGTCAAAAGTGGGGAATAGGGTGCCATTTTGCGACGCAGCCCTGGTGTATCATGCTGAGCTAAAGTTGGAGACCCTCCTTGTGGACTTATCTGTGCCACCATGTAAAAAAATGAAGTTAAAATAAGTAACATACAGTATATATTTTTTAAACACACAATCACGCACACACACCCAGTGAACACACACAACTGATCTGTTCACTATTGAAAATTCAATTACTGGGATAATTCTAGAAAAAAATACTGAAATGAAATAATTCATTTGCACTTTATCACTGGGTTTGCTACATTATTTGTTATCATTTAAGGTTTTTGATGGCAGAGAATGGCAGTTACAGCTGTTCAAAAACACACAAATCTCTGAGTCCGAAGGGATGCACAGCCACACTCTTGGCCTTCCCCTCGACTGACTCATCAGCACCACCTTGCAAAACAATGTTTGTAGTGGGACCATGTGGTCTGTTTTAGCACTGGAGAGGGAGAGGAAGAGGAGGATAGGGGGGAGATGAGGTGTATGAACACAGGCAGTGTTATTTTATTCCATTGATTTAATCACTTGACCTTTCTTATTCACTGTAAAGAGTGAGAGTCGTTTGGTCAAGGTAGTACGCCCGCAGCATGTAAACGTAGAGCGTTTGTTTTCCTTCTCCGGCTGTGGCAAGCAAGTCTAGCGTGAAGGGAAATTACTTTTGCCTGCAGCCCCACAGTGTGGTGTCTCCTCCTTCCGGTGCAGTGTTTACAGTACCCTGGCCCACATGACCAATAGCAGCGCAGCGTTCTGCCCTGGAGTGATGACAGGCGGGCTCTCTGGTTTGACAAATAGCAGCTGCCCTTGACAGGCAGACCCGTCTACTCAACAGCTGGCGGCACTCAAAGCTAGCTCCACCGCCGAGGCCCTGAGTACAGGCTCACACTCACATACACACTATACACATGCGTGCGTGCGCACACACACACACACACACACACACACACACACACACATTCAATAGTAAAACTTAGCAGAATGTCCCATACCCTGTCCCTGCTCTGAGAGAGCTGTCAACAGAGGTGTCCAAGTATGTCAACAGCACAGGTGTCTAATGGTCCTCTCTCTCCCACAACACACTCAGGCCATGGTCGGGAGTCCTAACAAGCATTAACATGTGAACTGACACACAAAGGAGTTTGTTGAATGTCTCTTCACCATAACATATGGATGGGGTGGCAGCGAGCGAAAGAGAGAGAGCGAGAGAGAGAGAGAGACTGTGTGATATCCACACTAAAGCCACCAGCCTGGAGGAACGGGACATTCAAAAGTTCATGCACTTTCAGCTTCCCATCAGAGAGCCGCCAACCTACCAACAGTCATCCACTAGCACAATAACAGCAAGACCAACCCAGGCGGTGAGGGTGGACACTCCCCTGTGGCAAGGGTCAGGCACGGTTGATAAACCCATGCTGTTGATTTGGTTGTTCCATACATTGGGAAGATAGGCTTGGGAAGTGGGAACAGCAGTTTGTGAAAAGTGAATGTTGTGTCATTCAATAAAAGCAAGGTCACAGGGATATGTTTCTGCCGCAAAGTCTTTGTTTCAATTAGATTACGCTATTATGTTATTACACTACTGCATCTGAACACATTATCAGTGTTTGTCTGTTGAGAGTATGACATTGGCATACCATATTTATTCTGAATACAAATGAGGAATTTGTGGAATTGTGGAATGAGGAACAGCACGTGAAAACATTTTAATCTGCGTCCCAAATGAAACCCTATTCCCTTTATAGAGCACTACTTTTGACCCAAATATAGGGAATAGGGTGCCATTTGGGATGTAAAATATATATCAACGTGACAGTCATACAGGAGACTGAGAAGAAAAAGGAATCCTGAAAATGTGCCACATACAGTACTCAAACAGTGGGGAATCGAAAACAGATCAGCCAGTGTCTGTGTTTCCACGAGCCTCCCTGGACCTCCTCAGAGGCGGAAAATATTGGACATATGAGGAAGAGAGGAGAGCAACTTCATATCCTTTGAAGGATCCGATATTAACACATCAAACAGCTTCTCTCTTCTTCAAGCTCTCTTTTAGTAGCCTGGCAGCAAATGTTACGCAAGCCGTAAAACTATTTCCAATAGCAAATTCTGCTCACTCTTTTCTTCCCCCACCAAGCTAACTCAATTTCCACATGTTTAATGCTCGCAGTAGGAGCTGAAAATACCTTTTTGGATTTCTTCTCTCCCACTTCTTCCAAACCTAATCCCAGTGTATTGGAGACATTTCCTGTTGTACAACTCGGGTTGACATTTTGACCGCATACTTCAGGCCTCACTCTTTCTCTCTCCCTCTGTCCCTCCCTCTTTCTCTCACAATCTGGCTATAGCAGCACGGGGGGTAGGGGATGGGCAGGAGAGCGGGGAGTGGAGCGGAGGGGGGTTGTCAGAGGCAGACTCGGTATGACTGAAGTAGAGTAGGGTTTCTTTTACCCCATCACTCGACAGAAGGTTATTTGAAAGCTGCAGGAGTGAGAGTAGACTGTGGCAGTGGAGCGGTGGTTGTTACCACAGATTGTCTGTTTCACTCGCTTGATGGATGGTCCCTGTTTGATCAATAATGTTCACCGGCCTCCAACATTTCTCCTCCTCACACACACACACTGTGGTGAGAGAGAGGGGGGTTCTCGTTCAAATGCTTATTTCGATGTATCACATGTGGGGTTTGCTAAGACCGCCTACTCTCTCGGAAGTACCTATCAAAAGCACATGTTGGAGAAAGACAGGTAGAGTGGAGAATGTGGTGAGACCCTCACTTCCATAAAAGGAGCCACTCTCCCGCCCTCTGGTTATTCTCGTTTCTCTTCCTCACAAAGAGTGTCACTCCTCTAGCTCTATATCGACTGGAAAGCTGTTTGCCTGCTTAATCTGCTCACAAGCAAACTTTGAAGGATATCGCTGCCGAGCGTAGGTCTTCAGACCCTGTTGAGAGGTTGAGTACTAATCGGAAGATTCGAGTAAAAATGTATTTTTACTTCTCAGGCTCCGTGTGTAGGTAGTTTCACTGCTAGCTATTGGAACTCAGTTAGCCCACGCTGCAAGGCTTAGGCTAACTTAGCTAGCTTGCTGAGAGGCTATCCTCACTAGCATACCCTACCTGCAACACGGTAGCATTGCTAGCTCCCTTCTCTAGTCTAGTAAACCAACATTTACCCATTGGGTTAACTAGACCGACCCTCTCAGTGTTCACGGCACCGTCTGTCACGGCAGCACTCTTTCTGAAGGCTAACTCGGCCACTCGGGTTTCCTTCAGCCAGCACTGAGCTAGCCATGGCACACATTAACCACAAGTTAGCTTCTTGTTAGCTAAAGCCCAAGGCAATGTAATCAAACCAGCATTAGGACCTGCAACACAGTAATATTGCTATTTCCTTTCTCTAGTCTCGTTTAACCTACGATACCAGTCAAAAGTTGACACACCTACTCATTCAAGGGTTTTTCTTAATGTTTTACTATTTTATACATTGTAGAATAGTAGTGAAGACATCAACATCAGAACTATGAAATAACACATATGGAAGTAGTAACCAAAAAAGTGTAAAACATAACATATATTTTAGAGTTTAGATTCTTCAAAGTAGCCACTTTGCCTTGATGACAGCTTTGCACACTCTTGGCATTCTCTCAACTAGCTTCATAAGGAATGCTTTTCCAACAGTGTTGAAGGAGTTCCCACATATGCTGAGCACTTGTTGGCTGCTTTTCCTTCACTCTGCGGTTCAACTCATCCCCAACCATCTCAATTGGGTTGAGGTCGGGAGAATGTGGAGGCCAGGTCATCTACAAGCATTTCGCTACACTCGCATTAACATCTGCTAACCATGTGTATGTGACAAATAAAAATTTGATTTGATCTGTTGCAACACTCCACCACTCTCCTTCTTGGTCATATAGCCCTTACACAGCCTGGAAGTGTGTTTTGGGTCTTTGTCCTCTTAAAAAAATGTTTAGTCCCACTGAGCGCAAACCAGATGGGATGGCGTATCGCTGCAGAATGCTGTGGTAGCCATCCTGGTTAAGAGTGTTGTGAATTCTAAATAAATCCCTGACACTGTCACCAGCAAAGCACACCCACACCATCACACCTCGTTCTCCATTCCTCACGGTGGGAACAACACATGCGGAGATCATCCATTCACCTACTCTGCGTCTTACAAAGACACGGCGGGTTGGAACCAAGAATCTCAAATTTGGACTCAAAGGACAGATTCCAACAGTCTAATGTCCATTGCTCATCTTCTTTTTCCTTTTAGTAGTGGTTTCTTTGCAACAATTTGACCACGAAGGCCTGATTCACGCAGTCTCCTCTGAACAGTTGATGTTGAGATGTGTCTGTTACTTGAACTCTGTGAAGCATTTATTTTGGCAGGTGCAGTTATCTCTAATGAACTTGTCCTCTGCAGCAAAGGTAACTCTGGGTCTTCCTTTCCTGTGGCGGTCCTCATGAGAGCCAGTTTCATCATAGCACTTGATGGTTTTTGCGACTGCACTTGGAAAAATGTTCAAAGTCCTTGAAATGTTCCTAATTGACTGACCTTCATGTCTTAAAGTTTGGATGGACTGTCGTTTCTCTTTGCTTATTTGAGCTGTTCCATAATATGGACTTGGTCTTTTACCACATAGGGCTATCTTCTGTGTACCACCCCTAACTTGCCACAACACAACTGACTGACTCAATCGCATTAAGAAGGAAAGAAATTCCACAAATTAACTTTTTACAAGGCACACCTGTTAATTGAAATGCATTCCCGGTGACTACCTCATGAAGCTGGTTGAGTGAAAACCACGAGTGTGCAAAGCTGTCATCAATGCAAAGGGTGGCTATATATTGTGATCTGTTTAACACTTTTTTTGGTGTACTACATCATCCCATATGTGCTATTTTGATCGTTTTTACAATGAAGAAAATAGTAAAAACAAAGAAAAACCCTGGAATGAGTATGTGTGTCCAAACCTTTGACTGGTACTGTACGTTTATTCATTTCACGGCTCTGCAGTCCTGGGAGAATACCTACCCGAAGTCGAAATACCCCCACGCGATTCCCTTCAGCTAGCACTATGCTAGCTACAGCATTCCTTAGCTATGAGCTAGCTGTTAGTGTAACCAACTCCATATAGCAACCCAGAAGAACGGCACACGGACACCAACATTTAAGGTTGACTTTGTTTTTATCTGCACTAAAAGGTATCAAACAGTGATGAGAGGCATTGACAGGACGGCCACAGCCACACCTTTCACTGCTCTCAGAATGTCTCTCTCAAACTCAGTGCACAAACTGATAATATCTTAGAAATGCGTTGCGTGAAGAAAAGAACAAAAATACAGTAAAACACACCTGCAGTAAAAGACATCAGACAGTGATGACAGGCATTGACAGGAACGTCACAGCCACATGTTCACTGGTTAGACACAAGACACAGGACACAAGATATATTTTATATAGGCGCTATGGTAATAATACATGCCCTCAATATGAAGCGACATCAATCCATAAATGCAGAGCACAAGTAGAAACCTTTTTATATTAACCTTTTAAGGTAGTGATACAATAACCATTCACTTATTAATATTTAATTAAAGAACCCTTGGATTAGCAATTACCTGCTAACAATATCTAGAGTGATATTGCAGGGTACTGACTGATGGTGCTAGTTAGCTCGTTATTGACATGGCTAGCTAAGTCATGAAACACTCGGTTAACTCGCTAATGACTTTGGGATACAGTATATGAACAGGTTTTCAAAAGACGCCATTGTGCTAAACATTTTTAAACAGTTTTTATGTACAGAGGAAGGAGACACGGACCTGCTTTCAGTATGTCTCTCTCAGACTGAAAAGCAGGCAGACCAACTTTCCAAATAGGGGAGACACTCAAAACCCACTAGTTGTTCTTTCAAGGAAAATAATATAAAAAAGGCAAGTCAGAAGACACATCTAGTAAATGGTTTCACCCACTATTCTACCTACTACTCTGCCTGCAAACAGAGGTGTTCTTTGATTTTACATTGTTCCTGGCGCAAGTGAGGAGGGTGGAAACTCAACATTTTCACAAGCAAGGAAAGAGACAGGCTCGCGACTCTTGGGAAAGAGTGCCAGCCCCTTATCCACGCTCTCTGTTTTCACAGTCTTATGCACGCTCTCTGTTTTCACAGTCTTATGCACGCTCTCTGTTTTCACAGTCTTATGCACGCTCTCTGTTTTCAGTCTTATGCACGCTCTCTGTTTTCACATTTGTGATTAAAATTATTTCACAGATGCTATCTTCCTCCTTCTTTTGCTTCACTACTGCCCTTGGCGTCCCTAAGCATATAGATGGGCAGTGCTCTACCAGCTACTGTTCGCAGCTACTGTTGCACCCACAGTCTGCCCAGCGTTTTTTAATATACCTGGCCCGGGTCGACTTTTTCCCCTTACAGGCTGACTACACCGCTCAATGCTCGTGCGCGCCAACGAGCGTCTTCGTTGCCAAAGGTTAAAATAGAAGTCAGTTCTATTTGTGACGCAGAGCGCGCTGCAAGTCCTGCCTCTCACCATCTCCTCATTGGTTTATAGAAGCAGGTACCCACATGCCGTCTCCTCATTGGGTTATACCCCCGTGGGTGACTGAAAGCGGAAATAGGTTGATGGTTGGTAATGCACCTAATTTATGAATGTTGCCAATCGCAATATAAAGTTGAGAGAAGAAAAGCCTGGAAGGAGGAAAGATGACTATAAACAATTCAGTTGACCATTTTATGTGTGTATTAATTTTCGGAGTAGAGGACCTTGTGCATTTCAGGCAAAATAACAACTCAATGTTTATATCCCAGGACAAATTAGCTAGCAACAGCAAGCTAGCTACATTGCCTTGCGAAAGTATTCGGCCCCCTTGAACTTTGCGACCTTTTGCCACATTTCAGGCTTCAAACATAAAGATATAAAACTGTATTTTTTTGTGAAGAATCAACAACAAGTGGGACACAATCATGAAGTGGAACAACATTTATTGGATATTTCAAACTTTTTTAACAAATCAAAAACTGAAAAATTGGGCGTGCAAAATTATTCAGCCCCTTTACTTTCAGTGCAGCAAACTCTCTCTAGAAGTTCAGTGAGGATCTCTGAATGATCCAATGTTGACCTAAATGACTAATGATGATAAATACAATCCACCTGTGTGTAATCAAGTCTCCGTATAAATGCACCTGCACTGTGATAGTCTCAGAGGTCCGTTAAAAGAGCAGAGAGCATCATGATGAACAAGGAACACACCAGGCAGGTCCGAGATACTGTTGTGAAGAAGTTTAAAGTTTAAAGATTTGGATACAAAAAGATTTCCCAAGCTTTAAACATCCCAAGGAGCACTGTGCAAGCGATAATATTGAAATGGAAGGAGTATCAGACCACTGCAAATTTACCAAGACCTGGCCGTCCCTCTAAACTTTCAGCTCATACAAGGAGAAGACCGGATCAGAGATGCAGCCAAGAGGCCCATGATCACTCTGGATGAACTGCAAAGATCTACAGCTGAGGCGGGAGACTCTGTCCATAGGACAACAATCAGTCGTATATTGCACAAATCTGGCCTTTATGGAAGAGTGGCAAGAAGAAAGCCATTTCTTAAAGATATCCATAAAAAGTGTTGTTTAAAGTTTGCCACAAGCCACCTAGGAGACACACCAAACATGTGGAAGAAGGTGCTCTGGTCAGATGAAACCAAAATTGAACTTTTTGGCAACAATGCAAAACATTATGTTTGGCGTAAAAGCAACACAGCTGAACACACCATCCCCACTGTCAAACATGGTGGTGGCAGCATCATGGTTTGGGCCTGCTTTTCTTCAGCAGGGACAGGGAAGATGGTTAAAATTGATGGGAAGATGGATGGAGCCAAATACAGGACCATTCTGGAAGAAAACCTGATGGAGTCTGCAAAAGACCTGAGACTGGGACGGAGATTTGTCTTCCAACAAGACAATGATCCAAAACATAAAGCAAAATCTACAATGGAATGGTTCAAAAATAAACATATCCAGGTGTTAGAATGGCCAAGTCAAAGTCCAGACCTGAATCCAATCGAGAATCTGTGGAAAGAACTGAAAACTGCTGTTCACAAATGCTCTCCATCCAACCTCACTGAGCTTGAGCTGTTTTGCAAGGAGGAATGGGAAAAAATGTCAGTCTCTCGATGTGCAAAACTGATAGAGACATACCCCAAGCGACTTACAGCTGTAATCGCAGCAAAAGGTGGCACTACAAAGTATTAACTTAAGGGGGCTGAATAATTTTGCACGCCCAATTTTTCAGTTTTTGATTTGTTAAAAAAGTATGAAATATCCAATAAATGTCGTTCCACTTCATGATTGTGTCCCACTTGTTGATTCTTCACAAAAAAATACAGTTTTATATCTTTATGTTTGAAGCCTGAAATGTGGCAAAAGGTCGCAAAGTTCAAGGGGGCCGAATACTTTCGCAAGGCACTGTAAATAGGACAAATTAGCTAGCAAGTGCAAGCCAGCTAGCTATCTTGCCATAAATGTTTAATGCTTTTCGACCTGTGCGCCATGTATTGTGCTTCCCTTCACTTTGTTATGTTTTTACCGATGGGTTGTCTCCGCACTTCCTCTCTGCATACTCCCTTAGTTTTGGAACCTCTGAGGGTTGCTGATGTTCAAACTACCTTGGCTTCAGAGAGCGTGTTCTTCAATTCGGGAGTTAGACAAATCCTTAGTGATACATCGAAACAAGTATTTGAAAGAGAACTGAAGGTTGCTTGCGTAACCCCCGGTTCTCTGATAATATGAGTGAGATGTATCACTGCATTCCCCTGCTCGCAAGAGCGTGAGGAAGAGAAGCATGCTTGAGAATAACCAGGGGGCAGGAGAGTGGTTCCTTTTATGGAAGTGAGGGTCTCACCTTATTTGCCACTCTTCATGTTTGTCTCCAACAGGCACTTTTGATAGGTACTTCCGAGAGAGTAGGCAACCTAGTGAACCCCACATGTGATATTTCTAACTCATATTATCAGAGAACTGGGGTTACACAAGTAACCTTAAGTTCCCCCCCCCCCCAAGTCATCTCTTTCTGAAGAAGAACTGCAACAAAAAAAAAGTCTGCAAACCTCACCTCCTCAGCCAGCCAGGAACGAGGCACCGCTGTGATGGAACATTCGCTCAGCCTCTCTCTGCCATTCATTTTTTATTCTGGAACATTATCTCAGCGTTGGAACATTCTCTCAGCCTCTCTCTGCCTTTCATGATTTTTTGCATTCTGTATCAGTGGTTTTTGTGTTTTAGCGATTGATGATTCCCTGTGTTGCATATTCATAAATTGATAGTCTTTGAAGAAGGGGGGGATTATTTAGTGTCTGACCGAAATGTGTGATTTAGATGTATTTTTTATATTTCTTTGCTGTTGATCTGTACTGGCAGGTAAGTGAGAGTAGCCGTTGACAGAGTATGAAAAGGTTTCATGACGAGGACGCAGAGGACGATAGAAGTGTAAAGCAGAAGGTGTGTAAAGCTGATGTAGCCTATACATAGGCTACTATTACATACTTGTGGGGCAGTTTGAGAATCGATTTGCTGACTTCAGACCAATGGCTTGGGTGTTCTCTGTGCTCAATGGTTGCTAAGCGCTTTGAGTGCTCTGGTGCAGAAAATAATATGCTTGATCTTGCAAGTTTCTACTCAGAAGACATTTACAAGCCTGAGGAAGTTTCTCTTTCCGCACAATGTATTTCCGAGTTAGCCATGGATCTCAACACTGACGCAGTCCTACCATTCATTCTTTATTGCCAACGACATGTACCGAGTATATCCAAATATGACCCTTCTTCATAGAGTCTACAAAACCATTCTAATCATTGTATTGGTCACATACACATATTTAGCAGATGTTATGGCTGGTGTCACAAAATGCTTGTGAAAGTGCATTGGGAAATGCATTCCTATCAGCAGTGCCAGTGCCGAGCAAAGTTTCAGCCACCTGAAGCTCATCACGAGCTACTTGCGTGCATGCATGAAAGAGGCCAGACTATCCAACTTCAAATGGCTTTGTACTGAACGGGACATAGACATTGACAAAGTAGTTGGCAAGCTTGCCGACATGAAGGAGAGGAGGATGACGTTCTAAAAATATAACCTTGATTTGTACATAGTTCTTTCACCTGTTGGGATTATTATTTTGTGCTATGGAATGGATGATGGAATTAACAAATGAACTAGACTACATCAAACTACAACATGGCTATATCGGCTTTAGTCTTTGGTTAAGACTTTGGTTAAGAATGTTATTACAGGCCCTCTTGCTCATCACTTCTCGTCACCTATCGGCAGGCAGTGTGTGTGTATGTGAGACACAGCTTGCCTGCCTTATGGGTTGTTTAAGCACACAGCCAAGACAACGCAGGTGTGGCTTCGGGATAAGTCTACGACTGGTATGTATCCATAATGTGATTTAATGGAAAATGAATACAAAATACAAAAGAACAAGAGAATCAAAATGAAAACCGAAACAGCCCTGAATGGTGCAAACACTGAAACTGAAAAATAATCACCCACAACTCAAAGGTGAAACCAGGCTACCTAAGTATGGTTCTCAATCAGGGACAACGATTGACAGCTGCCTCTGATTGAGAACCAAACCAGGCCAAACACAGAAATCCCAAATTATAGAAAAAAGAACATAGACTGCCCACCCCAACTCACGCCCTGACCATACTAAAACAAAGACAAAACAAAGGAACCAAGGTCAGAACGTGACATGTGCCAAGCTTCTAGAGTCATTCTGATGTAGACATGAGGCTGTAATCGCTGCCAAAGGTGCTTCAAGAAAGTATTGAGTGAAGGGTCTGAATACTTATGTAAATGTGATATTTCAGTTCCATTTTTTAAATAAATTTATCAAAATTCTAAAAACCTGTTTTTGCTCTGTCGTTATGGGGTATTGTGCTTAGATTGATGAGGAAAAAACAATGTAATCCATTTTAGAATAAGGCTGTAATGTAACAAGATGTGGAAATGTTTTTATTAACATAATTGGTGAAGCAAAGGGAAATTCTAAATTGTTTTGGGAGAATCTAAAAAAGTTAACAGGGAAAGACCACAGTAACACTGCAAAAAGACTAGAAATCATGGTGAATAACAATCTAACACAGGATGCAGTCGAAATAGCAATAGCCTTCAATTCCTACTTTATTGACTCTGTCAGGGTACTGACACAGAACCCCTCCACTGGTTTCTTGGGCTCAGTGCTAGTGAATGACGCTCAACCTTTCTTCATCATAAGGGAGGTTTCTGAGTCAAAGGTAAACACGGTGATTAGCTCACTAAAGAACTCTAAAGCCAAAGATGTGTTTGGGCTGGACTCTACCTTTCTTAAAATCTACAAAGAGTCACTCATTGGCCCCATTACTAAGGTCACCAACACATCTATTGGTCTCGGGGTGTTTCCAAGGGTATGGAAGTCGGCCATAACAACGGCCATCTTTAAATCGGGTGACCCTGCTGACGTGAGTACAGGCCCATTGGTATGCTACCTGTGGTGTCAAAGGTTGTTGAAAAGTGTGTAGCAGAACAACTTATTGCCCACCTCAACAACAGACCCTTCACATTACACTCCATGCAGTTCGGCTTCAGAGCGAAACACTCCACAGAAACGGCCAACTGCTTTCTTCTGGAGAATGTGATGTCCAAGATGGACAAAGGGGGCGTTGTTGGGGCTGTGTTTCTGGACCTAAGGAATGCTTTTGATAATGTTAACCATGAGATTCTCATCACAGAATTGTCCAAGTTCAACCTTTCCCCCGATGCCTTGAGGTGGATGAAATCATACCTTGAAAGCAAAACTCAGTGTGTCAGAGTAAGCAATGAGCTGTCGCCCACTCTTAGCTATGATGTGGGCGTGCCCCAAGGGTCAATACTGGGGCCCCTCCTGTTCAGCCTGTACATTAATGATCTGCCTTCTGTCTGTACTGGGTCCGAAGTTCAAATGTATGCAGATGATACAGTGATATATGTGCATGCAAAGAGCAAACAACAAGCTGCACAAGAACTCACTATTGTAATGGTCCAGGTTACAAAGTGGCTCAGTGACTCGTGTTTGCATCTCAATGTGAAAAAAACTGTTTGCATGTTCTTCACAAAGAGGGCAACAGATGCTACTGAACCAGATGTCTATGTGTCAGGGGAGAAGCTCCAGGTGTTATCTGATTTTAAGTACCTTGGCATCATACTTGATTCCAACCTCTCTTTTAAAAAGAATGTGAAAAAGGTCATTCAGATAACCAAATTCAACCAAGCTAATTTCCGATTTATACAAAATTGTTTGACTACAGAGGTAGCAAAACTGTACTTCAAATCTATGATACTCCCCCACTTAACATACTTCTTGACTAGTTGGGCCCAATCTTGCTGTACAACATTAAAACCTATTCAGCCTGTCTACAAACAGGCTCTCAAAGTGCTTGATAGGAAGCCCAATAGCCATCATCACTGTTACATCCTCAGAAAGCATGAGCTCCTGAGTTGGGAAAATCTTGTGAAATACACAGACGCATGTCTTGTATTCAAGATCCTAAATGGCCTGGCTCCCCCTCCACTCAGTATTTTTGTTAAACAGAAAACCCAAACATATGGCTGCAGATCCACAAGGTCTGCCATGAGAGGTGACTGTATGGTTCCCTTAAGGAAAAGCACCTTTAGTAAATCCGCTTTCTCTGTGAGAGCTTCCCATGTCTGGAATACACTGCCATCAGACGCACATAACTGCACCACCTATCACACTTTCACAAAATGTATGATGACATGGCTAAAGGTCAATCAGATTTGTGATCATAATCCCTAGCTGTGTATTGCCGCTTTCCATGTTGTCTGTTGTCTGTAGCTTGTGAGGTGTGGAAACACTTTGTTGCTTTTATGAATTTTGTCTTGCTGCTTTTTGTTCTATGTTGCTCTGTCTGTATGCTACGTCTTGCTTGTCCTATGTTGCTCTGTCTGTATGCTATGTCTTGCTTGTCCTATGTTGCTCTGCGTGTGCTAACTGCTCAAGGTTTGTCTGTATTGTAATTGTTTTTAATGACCTGCCCAGGGACTGCGGTTGAAAATTAGCCGGTTGGCTAAAACCGGCACTTTTACTGAAACATTGATGAATGTGCACTGTCCCTGTAAAAATAAAATAAACTCAAACTCAAAAAGTCAAGGGGTCTGAATACTTTCCGAAGGCACTGTATACTGTATATAAATAGTGAAGAGAGCAGGTCCCAAAATTGATCCCTGTGGTACACCTTAATGTACTTCAAGAAATTCAGACTTAACCCAATCCATCACGATGGCCTGAGTTCGGTCACTAAGATAATCATGAAAAATAACAGGTGTCGGAGCTCAGGACTATCGAGGACAACTTATTCAATAAAATAGCATGGTCAACAGTATCAAAAGCTTTTGACAGGTCCACAAACAAAGCAGCACATTTCATTTGAGTGTCTAAAGCATTGACAAGATCATTAACAACTAAAGTGGTTGCTATAATATTACTATGCCCAGGCCTAAACTCTGATTTACATTCAAAATACATTTCTCAGATAAAAAAAGAGCAAAGTTGTACATTTACCAAGGATTTGAGAATCTCAGCTAGACAAGGAATCCTTTGAAATGGGACTATAATTATTAAGATCACTACTATCCTTGCCCCTGAGGAGTGGCAGCACTATAGCTATTTCCTGATAACAATGTGGGTTATTATACCAACAATGATGTGCGCTGCACACTTAAGCAGACCAGGATAAAATTTGTCGGCCTCTGTGGATTTCTTGTTGTCTATTGCTAATAAAGCATCCAGGATGAATTTTTCTATAAATAGCATAAAATAACGTTACTTAAATTGATCCATCAAGTCAACGGGAGGGGCGAAAACCTGCAGACACTCGGCCCTCTGTGGAATGATTTTGACACGTGTGGTTTTGATGAATCTCTGCTTTGGTGCTGCTGTCCATGGTTCTGACTTCCTGCGGAGCTCTCCTGCCCGCTGTGCTTTGTAGAGCGACGTGCGCTGTCCTTAGTGCTGAAACGTTGTATTGATATTCGCGGCCGACTGGCAACCTGTTTTCTTTTTTTGTGTCTTTCAAAACACGTGTCTGGCAAAGTGGTACACCATATCTATCTGTATCAGTGGAGGCTGCTGAGTGAAGGTCGGCTCATAATAACAGCTGGAACAAAGCTAATGGATTGGCTTCAAATGCATAGAAACCATGTGTTTGATACCATTCCACTGATTCCGCTCCAGCCGTTACCACGAGCCAGTCCTCCCCAATTAAGATGCCACCAAACTTCTGTGCCCTGTATGCTTTATTGGAAAAAGGCTTCCATGGCTCAATATATGATGATGCCTAATCAGCTATCATTTTAAAAATGATTTGTGATGATACCCTGGCAAATGAATCTGAAACATTTGGCAATGTTCAACTTCAATGCACAGGCGCTATATAAAATAGCTTTGCCGTACTCATTGGTAGGCTAATCAATACCTGAATATACTTTTTGTTGAATTTACTAGGCATTGCAAGACAAGACATTGCGATAGGCTATAGACTACCAAGATATAGCCTATGTGCATGGTACCAAATGTCTATCTGCCTGCCCCTCCTTTCTCTCCCTTGCTGGTTCGCCTGCTCTTTCTCTTCTCTAAGAAAGATGTGAGTTTGTTCAGTCTACGATCTGTTGTTGTCGAATAGCTAAGCCTACCGGTATTCATTGCAAGGCAATACATTGTGAGATACAGCATTGTGGTATAGGCCTACAACTTTTGATTACCAATGGAAGGTTCTGACTCTGTCTGACTGGTGGGCGACCAGCCTACCTATACCTGGCTGTGCCCCTCCCTCCCTCGCTAGCCCGCTCTTTTTGTTGCTGTGAAAGTTGCAAGAGTTTGTGTTCTCTGAAGTAGACTACGGCAATTACTCAGTCTCCTCCAATGGAAAAATACTGGGGAGACAATTCCTAGTGGAATCTAAGTTTGACACCCAGAAATGGGTGTCCACAGCGGGAGTCGATAGGGGAAGGAGTTTAGGAATTAATTATTTTGGAGTCGACTCCCCACCACTAATTGTCTCAAGTGTTTTACCTGCGTCCCAAAGGGCACCCTCTTTTGACAAAAGTAGTGCACTATGTAGTGAATAGGATGCCCTTTGGGACGCAGACCTGGATGACATGACTCATCTGTGGATTAATCAGAATGTAGGCAGCTTAATTAATAAGAAAGTATGATATACAGTCAAAATCGATCCCATTTTACATGCAGTCTTAAGAACCAAGAAGGAAAAAAGAAAACTTCCAATCTTTGGTTATTTTAGATTTCAATCATACTTAATTCCTCACACTTATAGGCATAATGCATTTTGTGAGCTAGCTTCGAGCACACATTGGGAGGTTGGAGGGAGAGTGCTGGGAGGCAAAGGGAGTGTTTTTTTTTTACGGTTCTTCTACTCCTAAGCCTCTTGGTATGAAGGGGGTGTTGGGTGGAAGGGGCGGGAATGGTTCCCATGCCAGACTCATTCTGAACACAATCCTATTACAGACGACAATGCACACGAAAAATAAAAAAAACTCACTCTAGCATTAGCTCCTTCAGCTTCCTCTCTGTGACTAAAGAACATGTCAAACTAACATCCGGGGTTCAATCGCCTCTTTCACCTTCAACTAGAACCTTTCAATTCCATTTTGACATAATTTCACCATCTCCCGTTTCTCATTGAAGTGGAAAAATGACCTTAATAAAAAGCAGACATATTGAGATGGTGATGTGGCTCCCGCAGGCTGGAAGCAGGAGGCCATGAAAGGATTTGAGAAGCAGAGTGCCTCTCGCTGGGTATTCACTCTGTCACACACACACACACACACACACACACACACACACACACACACACACACACACACACACACACACACACACACACACACACACACACACACACACACACACACACACACACACAGGGGGCTACCCACCCCGTTACACAGGGGGCTACCCACTCCGTTACACAGGGGCTGGGCTGACATAAATCTTGGTGCCAGCTGCATTTGGCATCTCTCCTTGTGGCTCCAGATAATGGAGAGTGAAGAGAGTTAGATAATGGAGAGTGAAGAGAGTTACGGCCCTTTTGATCAGCAGATCTCACTGAACTGAGAGAATGCTCTGCGTCCTAAATGGCGCCCTATTCCCTATATAGCACACTACTTTTGACCAGGGCGCTGGTCAAAAAGTAGTGCACTGTGTAGGGAATAGGGTGCCATTTGGGACTCGGCCTGTGAGAGTGGAGAAATTCCACACTTACATGGGCCCGACCAACTGCGGGATTCAATCTGGAACTGCTCTCAGATCAGTGTTATTTATAACCGGGTATAGCTTTTTGAGCTGGTTGAAATACAGGACAATCTTTTATATTCAGGATGGGAAGAAAAGTATGAATACAATATAATAGATTAGAAGACATTTTGTTCCCCATGAGAAAAATAAAGCTACAATTTGAATTATTCTGTTCAGTTCGTTGGGTTCTGTTCTGTTCTATTTTATTCGGATGGCTTGAGTCACAAATTTCCATTCTAGAGCCTTGATCAGACCACCGAGACTGTCGGCTGCGGTACTACTCTGCACCTATGTCCAGAATGTTCGCAGTCAATCTTTTTTTGCGGACACATAGCACATTGGAGACGTAGCACATAGAGCATAGACAGGCCAGAAGTTGGTAGTAGCGTTGCTTTCTTAAGCTTTGCTTCCATTGGCAATCCCATGCTAGATAGCCAAAGCTTGCTAGCTGCGCTAATGTTGCAAGCTCGCCACAACTAGATAACTAGCTAGCAAGATGAAGAAATAGTTTAATTCACACTCTTTTATACCACAGAGATATCTGTTATACCATACTGCTAGTTTGCTTGCTAGGTAAACATTTAGCATCGTCATTCGCTATGACAGCCTTTCATTTGTGACTAGGTACTGTACTGACTTTCGGCAGAATAGTCAGCTTGCTTCATGAAATTCAATGTGATTTAATCATGTTACTAACAAAAGTGGCTAGATAGCTATAAGAGGAAGCATTTAGTATCCCATTCATTTCATATTTGGTGTGATGCTGAGCTAGCAAGCTAGCCAGCTAATAGACAATTTTCATTCACATTGTCACACTTGAGAAATATTGCTCCTTCAAGCACAAAACTCATTTGCTAGAAAAGAGGCAACTAAGACTTGCTCTATAAAAAAAGTCTAAATTAGTTGCATGTATTTTGTTGTTGTTAAAGTCCTACCCTAGTCTCCTTTTCAGATAATTTAATTTATTTTACAAAAGGCAGTTTATTTTACAAAAGGAAGTCGAATGAATGGGCTGTCACTATGGGGAGCTTTTTATAGAGCGCCCGGTTCAATTGTGCATAAGAGCATTTTTAAAATCTCTAAATGGTTAAACCAGTGAGACATATACGTGATTATTGAAAACAATCAGTGAGTTTGCTTAATTTACTATCCTAAATGAATATATTTAATTATTTTGCCATATCTAATTCATGTATATTACTCTACTTTCCAGGATGTGGGCAGAATGTGTTATACTACGTTACACAAACTGACTGTTACGGTGCGTGAATGAGGACCCAAAAGCGAATCAACTTAAACAGAGCTTCTTTAATTACCAAACATAGGTAGGCTCAGATGGACCGGCAGATTCCGACAGGACAGGACAAGGTTACAGCAAACATGACGACAGTCTGGTTCAGGCATGAATGACACAAACAAACAAGAATCCGACAAGGACAGGAGCAGAAACAGAGAGAGATATTGGGACCTAATCAGAGGGAAAAAAGGGAACAGGTGGGGAACGGGGTGAATGGGTAGTTAGAGGAGACAAGGGACAGCTGGGGGAAAGCGGGGGAGAAAAGGTAACCTAACACGACCAGCAGAGGGAGACAGGGTGAAGGGAAAGGACAGAGACAAGACAACATGACAGTACATGACAGTACCCCCCCACTCACCGAGCGCCTCCTGGCGCACTCGAGGAGGAAACCTGGCGGCAACGGAGGAAATCATCAATCAGCGCACGGTCCAGCACGTCCCGAGAGGGAACCCAACTCCTCTCCTCAGGACCGTACCCCTCCCAGTCAACTAGGTACTGATGACCACGGCCCCGAGGACGCATGTCCAAGATTTTACGGACCCTGTAGATAGGTGCGCCCTCGACAAGGATGGGGGGGGGGGGGGGGGAAGACGAGCGGGGGCGCGAAGAACGGGCTTAACACAGGAGACATGGAAGACCGGGTGGACGCGACGAAGATATCGCGGAAGAAGAAGTCGCACTGCGACAGGATTAATGACCTGAGAGATACGGAATGGACCAATGAACCGCGGGGTCAACTTGCGAGAAGCCGTCTTAAGGGGAAGGTTCTGAGTGGAGAGCCAAACTCTCTGACCGCGACAATATCTAGGGCTCTTAGTTCTACGCTTATTAGCAGCTCTCACAGTCTGCGCCCTATAACGGCAAAGTGCAGACCTGACCCTCTTCCAGGTGCGCTCGCAACGTTGGACAAAAGCCTGAGCGGAGGGGACGCTGGACTCGGCGAACTGAGATGAGAACAACGGAGGCTGGTACCCGAGGCTACTCTGAAAAGGAGATAGCCCGGTCGCAGACGAAGGAAGCGAGTTGTGGGCGTATTCTGCCCAGGGGAGCTGTTCTGACCAAGACGCAGGGTTGCGAAAAGAAAGACTGCGTAAGATGCGACCAATAGTCTGATTGGCCCGTTCTGCTTGACCGTTAGACTGGGGGTGAAAGCCGGAAGAGAGACTGACGGAAGCCCCAATCAAACGGCAAAACTCCCTCCAAAATTGAGACGTGAATTGCGGGCCTCTGTCCGAAACGACGTCTGACGGAAGGCCATGAATTCTGAAAACATTCTCGATGATGATTTGTGCCGTCTCTTTAGCAGAAGGAAGCTTAGCAAGGGGAATGAAATGAGCCGCCTTAGAGAACCTATCGACAACCGTAAGAATAACAGTCTTCCCCGCTGACGAAGGCAGTCCGGTGACAAAATCTAAGGCGATGTGAGACCACGGTCGAGAGGGAATAGGAAGCGGCCTGAGACGGCCGGCAGGAGGAGAGTTACCGGACTTAGTCTGCGCGCAGACCGAGCAAGCAGCCACGAAACGACGCGTGTCATGCTCCCGGGTGGGCCACCAGAAACGCTGGCGAATGGAAGCAAGCGTACCCCGAACGCCAGGGTGGCCGGCTAACTTGGCAGAGTGAGCCCACTGAAGAACGGCCAGACGAGTAGGAACGGGAACGAAAAGAAGGTTCCTAGGACAAGCGCGCGGCGACAGAGTTTGAGTGAGTGCTTGCTTTACCTGCCTCTCAATTCCCCAGACAGTCAACCCGACAACACGCCCCTCAGGGAGAATCCCCTCGGAGTCAGTGGAGGCTACTGAAGAACTGAAGAGACGAGACAAAGCATCAGGCTTGGTGTTCTTAGAGCCCGGACGATAAGAAATCACGAACTCGAAACGAGCGAAAAACAGCGCCCAACGCGCCTGACGCGCATTAAGTCGTTTGGCAGAACGGATGTACTCAAGGTTCCTATGGTCAGTCCAAACGACAAAAGGAACGGTCGCCCCCTCCAACCACTGTCGCCATTCGCCTAGGGCTAACCGGATGGCGAGCAGTTCGCGGTTACCCACATCATAGTTACGTTCCGACGGCGACAGGCGATGAGAAAAATACGCGCATGGGTGGACCTTGTCGTCAGAGAGGGAGCGCTGAGAAAGGATGGCTCCCACTCCCACCTCTGACGCGTCAACCTCGACAACGAACTGTCTAGAGACGTCAGGTGTAACAAGGATAGGAGCGGATGTAAAACGATTCTTGAGGAGATCAAAAGCTCCCTGGGCGGAAACGGACCACTTAAAGCACGTCTTGACAGAAGTAAGGGCTGTGAGAGGAGCTGCCACCTGACCGAAATTACGGATGAAACGACGATAGAAGTTCGCGAAGCCGAGAAAGCGCTGCAGCTCGACGCGTGACTTAGGGACGGGCCAATCAATGACAGCTTGGACCTTAGCGGGATCCATCTTAATGCCTTCAGCGGAAATAACAGAACCGAGAAATGTGACGGAGGAGGCATGAAAAGTGCACTTCTCAGCCTTCACAAAAAGACAATTCTCTAAAAGGCGCTGGAGGACACGTCGAACGTGCTGAACATGAATCTGGAGTGACGGTGAAAAAATCAGGATATCGTCAAGGTAAACGAAAACAAAGATGTTCAGCATGTCTCTCAGGACATCATTGACTAATGCCTGAAAGACAGCTGGAGCGTTAGCGAGGCCGAAAGGAAGAACCCGGTATTCAAAGTGCCCTAACGGAGTGTTAAACGCCGTCTTCCACTCGTCCCCCTCCCTGATGCGCACGAGATGGTAAGCGTTACGAAGGTCCAACTTAGTGAAAAACCTGGCTCCCTGCAGGATCTCGAAGGCTGAAGACATAAGAGGAAGCGGATAACGATTCTTCACTGTTATGTCATTCAGCCCTCGATAATCTATGCAGGGGCGCAGAGACCCGTCCTTCTTCTTGACAAAAAAAAACCCCGCTCCGGCGGGAGAGGAGGAGGGGACTATGGTACCGGCGTCAAGAGCTACAGACAAATAATCCTCGAGAGCCTTACGTTCGGGAGCCGACAGAGAGTATAGTCTACCCCGGGGGGGGGGTGGTTCCCGGAAGGAGATCAATACTACAATCATACGACCGGTGTGGAGGAAGAGAGGTGGCCCTGGACCGACTGAACACCGTGCGCAGATCGTGATATTCCTCCGGCACCCCTGTCAAATCACCAGGCTCCTCCTGTGAAGAAGAGACAGAGGAAACAGGAGGGATAGCAGACATTAAACATTTCACATGACAAGAGACGTTCCAGGAGAGGATAGAATTACTAGACCAATTAATGGAAGGATTATGACAAACTAGCCAGGGATGGCCCAAAACAACAGGTGTAAAAGGTGAACGAAAAATTAAAAAAGAAATGGTTTCACTATGATTACCAGAAACAGTGAGGGTTAAAGGTAGCGTCTCACGCTGAATCCTGGGGAGAGGACTACCATCCAGGGCGAACAAGGCCGTGGGCTCCTTTAACTGTCTGAGAGGAATGTCATGTTCCCGAGCCCAGGTCTCATCCATAAAACAGCCCTCCGCCCCAGAGTCTATTAAGGCACTGCAGGAAGCTGACGAACCGGTCCAGCGTAGATGGACCGACAAGGTAGTGCAGGATCTTGAAGGAGAGACAGGAGTAGTAGCGCTCACCAGTAGCCCTCCGCTTACTGACGAGCTCTGGCCTTTTACTGGACATGAAGTGACAAAATGACCAGCGGAACCGCAATAGAGACAGAGGCGGTTGGTGATTCTCCGTTCCCTCTCCTCAGTCGAGATGCGGATACCTCCCAGCTGCATGGGCTCAGCACCCGAGCCGGCAGAGGAAGATGGTAGTGATGCGGAGAGGGAGGCGACGGAGAGCGCAAGCTCCTTTCCACGAGCTCGGTGACGAAGATCAACCCGTCGCTCAATGCGAATAGCGAGTTCAATCAAGGAATCCACGCTGGAAGGAACCTCCCGGGAGAGAATCTCATCCTTTACCTCTGCGCGGAAACCCTCCAGAAGACGAGCGAGCAAGGCCGGCTCGTTCCAGCCACTGGAGACAGCAAGAGTGCGAAACTCAATAGAGTAGTCTGTTATGGATCGATTGCCTTGACATAGGGAAGACAGGGCCCTGGAAGCCTCCTCCCCAAAAACAGATCGATCAAAAACCCGTATCATCTCCTCCTTAAAGTCTTGATACTGGTTAGTACACTCAGCCCTTGCCTCCCAGATTGCCGTGCCCCACTCACGAGCCCGTCCAATAAGGAGAGATATGACGTAGGCGACACGAGCAGTGCTCCTGGAGTAAGTGTTGGGCTGGAGAGAAAACACAATATCACACTGGGTGAGGAACGAGCGGCATTCAGTGGGCTCCCCAGAGTAACACGGCGGGTTATTGATTCTGGGCTCCGGAGATTCGAAAGCCCTGGAAGTGGCCGGTGGATCGAGGCGGAGATGGTGAACCTGTTCTGTGAGGTTGGAGACTTGGGTGGCCAGGGTCTCAACGGCATGTCGAGCAGCAGACAATTCCTGCTTGTGTCTGCCTAGCATCGCTCCCTGGATCTCGACGGCTGAGTGGAGAGGATCCGAAGTCGCTGGGTCCATTCTTGGTCGGATTCTTCTGTTACGGTGCGTGAATGAGGACCCAAAAGCGAATCAACTTAAACAGAGCTTCTTTAATTACCAAACATAGGTAGGCTCAGATGGACCGGCAGATTCCGACAGGACAGGACAAGGTTACAGCAAACATGACGACAGTCTGGTTCAGGCATGAATGACACAAACAAACAAGAATCCGACAAGGACAGGAGCAGAAACAGAGAGAGATATTGGGACCTAATCAGAGGGAAAAAAGGGAACAGGTGGGGAACGGGGTGAATGGGTAGTTAGAGGAGACAAGGGACAGCTGGGGGAAAGCGGGGGAGAAAAGGTAACCTAACACGACCAGCAGAGGGAGACAGGGTGAAGGGAAAGGACAGAGACAAGACAACATGACAGTACATGACACTGACGTTTTGACCACATCGGATTGGAGGAAATTACACATCCTTTTTTTTTTTTTACCTCAGATTGGTGATGTTAGTAAAACAGTTTATAGTCAACACGATGACACAAGATCAATTGCTTAAAATGGGGGTCGCAGGACTTGAATGCAGTTATCATTTTTCTTTTCAAATGGCACGGATCATTCCAGGCGGTGGTCTCTCTATAAAAGTCGCTGGCCACACACCAACACACTGATTTTAAGGTCAAATGATCACTTAAATAGCAGCCAGCCGTTATCACTGTCGGTATCCTGTGTGTGGGCCGTGATACGTTGAAGTTAACTAACAGGAAAAGTGGTTTGTTCCCTTTTCCTGTGATGGCAGCCTCCCAAAATCAACATCCACCATTCCAAAATATAGATATACGCCCTCTACAGCTAACCAACCATGTGTAGGTTATTCAAGTTTCCATGTGCCCTTTGAATAGTGTTAGTTACTACACCTCAAAAGTTTCCCCCTGTTCTATTGATTTCACTCTCATATCGATGGAAGTGATTAACAAAAAAAAGTGTTGCATTACATTTACTGCGTTGACGACCCACTTAATGAAAATGCAACAACTCAAAGTGTAGCTAGATGTCTTCTACAAATAGTCCTCTAACCAGTTATGTACACATTATTCCCAGATTCAGTGTGGTTTTTGAGCTGTGTTAGTTTTAACAGGATGTGCAACCTCCTCTACCGCCTCTCGCGCAATTGATTTCAACGTGATAATCGATGAGTGATTGACAAAAAAGCTTTGCATTTCTCCCTCTGTTTTGGGGACCCCCATGTCAAAATGCAAAATTCCAAAATGTAGCTGACTGTGGTCTGCAGGTTGTCCTCTAACCAGTGATGTAAAAAGATATCCAGTTTCCACGTGGTTTTTGAGTTGAGTGATTTATTGGCACTTGTCAAAACAACAGGGTTTTTGGGTGAGTGTGCTATTTGTATGGTTCTCATAAAAGAATATACCAGTAATATGATTACTATTGTTGCACATTTAAGTGTAGACAGTATATTTTAAGTTAAGGTTTTCAATATATCACAAACTGTTTATACATATTAGTTTGGCTATTTATCAATATGTCTTGTCAACAGGAAGCAGCAACAGCATCATTTTCAACTTCAGTGTCACGACTTCCGCCGAAGTCGGTCCCTCTCCTTGTTCGGGCGGCGTTCGGCAGTCGACGTCACAGGCCTTCAAGCCATCGCTGATCCACTTTTCATTTTCCATTTGTTTTGTCTTTGTCTTACACACCTGGTTTCAATCCCCCAATTACCTGTTAATTATTTAACCCTCTGTTCTCCCATGTTTGTTTGTGAGTGATTGTTTCTATGTAGGAAGGTCCGTTACTGTGGGCTCTGTTTTTATTATATGTTGAGTAAAATATGTTTATTTACTCATATCTGCTGTCCTGCGCCTGACTCCTATACACCAGCTACACACAGACTTCCTTACATTCAGTTTTAGGAATATAAATGGATATTCTCTATTGGTATTGTACAGATGAAAGATCTTAATTTGAGCCAGTTTGCTACCGCAGGAAAATAATCCTGCAGCAACAAGACGTGAATTATTATGTGTATTATAACGAATGGACATTTTTGTAGGGGTGATACATTTTTGCAAGAAAAATCAAGTCTGAAATTTCAAACTTCAGAAGCCTTTTAAATCCTAAAATACACTACAAATGTTTACTTGCAACAGGGTAACTGTACTTAATCAGGTAAAAACTACCGAGTGAGTCAAAAAATGTGCAAAAACATGCTGTGATTGATTTATTTTGATGATACACATTTTTGGGGGGATATACCAGATTTAAAAAAAATAACCACTTTGAATGGACACGGTGACCTCATCATGGCTTGGGGTCAAGTGAGGGACGATGGGGGATGTCAGAAGATACGAGTCAGGCGGGAAAACGCCTGGAGGTGTGTGTGTGTGTGTGCGCGCTTCTGTAAGTGTGTTTACATGGTGGACGAGGTCTTTAATAAGGTGCTATACTCAGGGTAAAACATGACCTTCAGCTCACCACAAGCCTGCACAGACAAAGACTCTAATCTGGGTTTTCTCTCTTCACCCAGGGGGATATCATTTTGGCTCCTTAAAGGGAGAGGGGGAGGATTGTCTACACACACACACACGTACACACACCACCAGGCTTCATGTCCACCACCGGCCGAGATGAGAAATAGAAGATTTAATGAAAGCCTTCACTGTGGTTCTGACACCGCTGGGCACATTCAATTCAAGATCTGTCCAATAGCTCCTGCTTCTTGAAATATTTTGCACATGTGCCTGATTGCTCTGTGTGTGTGCGTGTGTGCATGTGTGTGTGTGTGTACATTCCTGAGTGTGTACACACACTCTTCTCCTCCCCTGATCCACTTACCAGTATTTTCTGGAGAGGAGGATTTGTCAATGTGGCTAAATGAGATGGCTCATTGACTCAGACATAGGGGAGCGATCCCTCCAAGCTCTGCCTGCACTGAGCCATTTGTTCTTGTTCCACTGTAATGCTAAACAAATACACACTCTCTCCTATGGGATAACATCCTGTAAAAGATAGCACCACTAGCTAGCTACCTGTGACAGCATGTTGTGCTAAACCTTTCTTGTGTAAATATGCTTTATCACAATTTTATTTTACTAGGCAAGTCAGTTAAGAACAAATTCTTATTTTCAATGTAGGCCTAGGAACAGTGCGTTAATTGCCTTTTTCAGGGGCAGAACGACATACTTATACCTTGTCAGCTCGGGGATTCGATTTTGCAATCTTTCGGTTGCTAGTCCAACACTCTAACCACTAGGCTACGCTGCCACCCCAATGGTTTGGGGTGAGTGGAAACTTGTAAAGTATGCACGAAGAGAGGTACTTGTAGTCTTTTTTCACTGTCTTTTATGACATAGCCAATTCCTGTGCCACTCCAAATACAATTAAATGTTAGAATTCCGAGTAGCCAATCTCTAGAGATTAATATTAAAGCATGGACACAGCGAGAATATGACTGCTGATGGGTAGTGTCATGACGTTGGCCTGTAGGTAAGGTTTATGACCCCTACCATAAATACCTTTCTCCCTTCCCTCTCTCTTGACTCTACAGTGGGACTCTTGAATAGCCTTTGTTAAACAGAGAGTCTGGGAACATCAAACAAGTAGAGGGAAAGGAAGCATATTTTGGTAATAGAACCAGTTGAAAATATGCGTTGGTACTTAATGAATATGATGTCAGTTCGGATGTCATCTGAGACATTATGACTGATGACAGGACGACCTAAACTGTATCTGGGAAAGTCTACACATTACAGTTATCAGATTCACATGGAATTGTTGTGCAATTCAAATGTTTAAATATAAAATGATTGGTGAAAAGATTAAATGTAATTTTAGCTTCCAAATTAGAGATTTGGGTTTTCATAAGGATAGGGCTCTGCTCAATCAGTGGCCCACCCCTGTGAAGAGACTTGGGCTATAAACTATGAAACACACCCTTCTCCCTCCACTATAAAAAAACCCTTGGCGAAAATGTAACATCCTGTTCCGAGGACGATAGGACGACGGTCCATACTTTGAAAAGGACTAACATGTCAACTACAGAACTAAGCCAACCTCAGTGTGAGCTTTGGTTGCGAATGGTATGAACTTTGAACTCTTATTCACTACAGAAGTGATACCTCCTAGCCGCTGAGTTAACAGCGGCCGCTGTAAACGTGGCTAGGAGAGGACAGACAGAGTATTCCGTCTACCACACAACGACGACACTACAACGTATCCCGTTCACCACCAGAGACACTCTTCAAAGGACAAAGGACTCTGTTGGGCAACACGGCCTTCCATCTACCACCAACCTATTGAAGCGCAGCTCAGAGTAAATATTTATTGCATTTTCCTTTTCCAAATGGGCGGTAATTTAGAATGCATAAGATTCTGTATTTACGATAGAGTAGCTGCCTACGGCTCGATAGAGACATCGCTTCTCCCTTTGTTCTTCAGTCTTCTCGCTCTTTCACTCAAACCCAACCCCTGTTCTTTGTGTAACCAGCTGTCATATCTGTTCCGTCCACTAGGGACGTTTTCCTTTATTTGTAATCAATGTTTGATTCATTCTGTGTATATGTAATTCTGTGTGATTAGTTAGGTATCGAGTAAATAAATTATTAAACCCAATTTTGTATTGCTGATTCAACTTGTTAGCCAGGGTTCGTGAAGATAACCAATAATTTACAACTTTCAGATGAGACTGAAATGATGAGACTGAAATAACGATTCATATTCACTGCTATTAATGTAAAATATTACTAGATCTTTAAGAGTTTATTCTGAAGATATTCTAAAAATATTATTTAGTGGTGCCCCGACTTTCTAGTTATTTACATTTACATGATTAGCTCAATCAGGTAATACTAATTACAGAGGAAGGATTTTATAGAATAGCATGATATCATCATATCACTTAATCCAGCATAGCCAAATACACAACAGTAGTTATCACACTAGGAGGCTGTTCCTTCTCTTGCTTGTTTTACCTTTATTTAACTAGACAAGTCAGTTAAGAACAAACTCTTATTTTCAATGATGGCCTAGGAACAGTGGGTTAACTGCCTGTTCAGGGGCAGAACGACAGATTTGTACCTTGTCAGCTCGGGGATTTGAATTTACAACCTTGCGGTTACTAATCCAACGCTCTAATCGCTAGGCTACCCTGCCGCCCCAAACAAAAGACGTACCGACCTGGCACCGATGAAACCTGACGTTTTTACTTGTAGAATCGCAATGCTCGGCAGTGGCCGACAACTTGACTTTGAGCCAATTGAGAGAACAAACCTCCACGTGGGGAAATAGCCGTGGGAAATTGGGTGTTGAAGGTGCTGCAGCACCCCCCTGATAAAAATGTATGTATGAAAAATCAAATAATAATGTGAATACAAATTATCACAAAATGAATGAACTAGGCCTTTATTGCTCCTGTATGAGCAGACAAAAGTACTCCTCAGCAAGAGGCATTAGAAGAAGACAAAATTTGGTGTGTCATCAAAGTGGTCTCTGACTTGTGTCAGGCTCGTTCAGGTGTAACAAAATAGTATTTGCTCGTTATTTCAACGCAGAATGCGTTAATGTCATTTCTTACTGGTAACGTAACTGATTACAGTTAGTTATTTTGTAATCAGATTACACATTCTTCAACCCTGTGTGTGTGTGTGTGTGTGTCAGTGAGTGCAGTTGTGTGTGTGTTTGTGTTACCTGCTCAGGTTGGTGTGAATTGTGACACCTTGTGTACGCTGCAGGGCAACACTGTGATGGGAACCCGCCTCGAATCTGATTGGTTGGCGTAAAGATCGTTCCGTCTGAGTGGCTGTGAGAGGCAGTGTGTAATCTCTGTGTGTGAGAGAAGGAGATAGAGTGGTGTGTGTGTGTGTGTGTGTGTGTGTGTGTTTCAGGGAGGTTGGAATGTGTGTGAAGGAGAGGGGAGAGAGAGTGAGAGAGAGCAGAGGGCCTGGCAAGCGTGTGAACTGTCAGTTAACACCCACGTTATTTGTCTAAGGGATGGGAATTGTACTAGGCAAGGGAGATACAAGGCTCTTTATGGTTCACAGTCACAGCCCTCAGCTTATTTTAAGAGTAACTACGATGCAAGCTGGAACAGATATTTCCACCCAACAGTGGTTGCATCCCAAATGGCATCGTATTCCTTATGTAGAACCAAAAGTACTGCAGTATAGGGAAGTTAGTATCTGAGGAAAAACAGTCTTTGAATGTATGTTTTGTCTAAGATGTTATTATTTTTCACAGATCCTCACTATAGCGCTTTCAGTGTGTACATACACCACATGACCAAAGGTATGTGGACACCTGCTCATCGAACATCTCATTTTAAAATCATGGGCATTAGTATGGAGTTGGTCCTCCCTTTGCTGCTATAACAGCATCCACTCTTCTGGGAAGGCTTTCCACTAAATGTTGGAACATTGCTGCGGGGACTTGCTTCCATTCAGCCACAAGAGCATTAGTGAAGTTGGGCACTGATGTTGGCCAATTTAGGCCTGGCTCGTAGTCGGTGTTCCAATTCATCCCAAAGATGTTCAATGGGGTTGAGGTCAGGGCTTTGTGCAGGCCAGTCAAGTTCTTACACACCGATCTCAACAAACCATTTCTGTATGGACCTTGTTTTTGAACGGGTGTATTGTCATGCTGAAACAGGAAAGGGCCTTCCCCAAACCGTTGCCATAAAGTTGGAAGCACAGAATCGACAGAATCGACAGATGATTTTTACGCACTTCAGCACTTGGTGGTCCCGTTCTGTGAGCTTGTGTGGCCTACCACTTCACGGCTGAGCCATTGTTGCCCATAGACATTTCCACTTTGCAATAGCAGCCCTTACAGTTGACCGGGGCAGCTCTAGCAAGGCAGAAATTTGACAAACTGGCTTGATGAAAAGGTGGTATTCTATAACGGTGCCATGTTGAAAGTTACTGAGCTCTTCAGTAAGGCAATTCTACTGCCAATGTTTGTCTATGGAGATTGCATGGCGGTGTGCTCAATTTTATACATCTGTCAGCCACAGGTGTGTTCAGGTGTGGCTGAAATAGCTGAATCCACTCATTTGAAGGGGTGTCCACATACTTTTGTATATATAGTGTAGATGATTTTGTCCTTGGGTGATTACATGTTGAACATTTGGAAAGCAGATAACAAAAAATGTGCAAGGAGGTTGATACACAGAGCCCCTGCCAGGCATCTCATGGTGCTTTACCATTTATGTTAATGTAAGCTCTAGTGTTATTTTCTTCCATCAGTAGTGTGACACTTAAGATGTGGGGGGGGGGGGGGGCAGTATCAACAACCTCAGCTTCCTTCAAGACTGTTGCTTTGTGAGAAGGTGTTAAAGTTCACAGTTAGCCATTGTTATGTAAATGAAAGCTGACAAGCACTCAGGGCCTTCCCTTGGCTCCAAGTCAGAGCAGGTCCACCGGAGCCCTGGCCCAGTGAGACATGGGTTCTGGCCTGCGTAGATGGAAGCAGAGAAGTCTGAACCTTTTGTGTGAAACACAGCAGTAAATCCTCATTGGAAATACTGCACCAGAGCCCAGAGAGAGAGAGAAAAAACGGGCTAATCTGGGCTGAAGCTGGGTTCAGGAGTCCTCAGGATGATTGTAGCTCCTGCACTGAGCCCTCCTGGGCCCAGCTAGTCTCTGCCTCTTTTTGGATCTCTCTCTCTCTCTCTCTCTCTCTGTCTTGTTTCTCTCTCTCTCTCTCTCTCTCTCTCTCTCTCTCTCTCTCTCTCTCTCTCTCTCTCTCTCTCTCACTCTCTCTTGTTTCTCTGTCTGCCTGGCCATGTCCTTCTCGTTGTCTTTCTGCCTCTCTCTTTATATTTCTCTCTGCTTTAATATTTCCCTCTCTATGGGAAATACGGAAGCATTCCACACTCATACTCCCTCCTTCTGTCTGTCTCCCACCCCTCTCCTACTCTCTTTTCCCCCCTCTCTCCCTGATGCTTTTTATATCTCGGGCAGCGCTGCAGTACTGTGGGCCTTGCTGCCATGCCTACGTGGTCAGTGGTTAGGGGAGATTGAATCATTAACAAGGGAGATGGGCCCCGCTCGTTCTCTCATTAGTATTCTACTGTTGGCACGGCTCCACTGCTGCTGTGCTGCACGGAGAGGAGAGGCAAATAGGGTCATGTGGTTATTTTCGGCTGTTTGAACACAGTACATTTTTTTTCTTGAGGCAATCTGAAGTTCAGTAGCCAAAGTCTACACCCCTTCCTAGGTGATTGGTCAACCGTAGGGATTCTTCAATGAAGTGGTTGTTGTCGTTCAACAAGAGACGACAAGTTTTTATGCAAATTGTCACTTGAGAAATACTACACCGAACATCTTAGTTAGATGTAAAATTGAGCGACTAAGACCTCCTCGGCAAAAACGTCAAGATTACTGATATCTTGATGTATCTTTTTGAGGAGGTGTTATGGCTATGTTTTGTATGGCGTCGTAAGAGGGACAAACAGTAAAATTGATACTTCAAATCAAATCAAATCAAATTTTATTTGTCACATACACATGGTTAGCAGATGTTAGTGCGAGTGTAGCGAAATGCTTGTGCTTCTAGTTCCGACAATGCAGTAATAACAAGTAATCAATCAAATTTATTTATATAGCCCTTCGTACATCAGCTGATATCTCAAAGTGCTGTACAGAAACCCAGCCTAAAACCCCAAACAGCAAGCAATGCAGGTGAAGAAGCACGGTGGCTAGGAAAAACTCCCTAGAAAGGCCAAAACCTAGGAAGAAACCTAGAGAGGAACCAGGCTATGTGGGGTGGCCAGTCCTCTTCTGGCTGTGCCGGGTGGAGATTATAACAAAACATGGTCAAGATGTTCAAATGTTCATAAATGACCAGCATGGTCGAATAATAATAAGGCAGAATAGTTGAAACTGGACCAGCAGCACAGTCAGGTGGACTGGGGACAGCAAGGAGTCATCATGTCAGGTATTCCTGGGGCATGGTCCTAGGGCTCAGGTCCTCCGAGAGAGAGAAAGAAAGAGAGAATTAGAGAGAGCATATGTGGGATGGCCAGTCCTCTTCTGGCTGTGCCGGGTGGAGATTAAGTAATCTAACTAACAATTCCAAAACTACTGTCTTGTACACAGTGTAAGGGGATAAAGAATATGTACATAAGGATATATGAATGAGTGATGGTACAGAGCAGCATAGGCAAGATACAGTAGATGGTATCGAGTACAGTATGTACAAATGAGATGAGTATGTAAACAAAGTGGCATAGTATAGTATAAAGTGGCTAGTGATACATGTATTACATAAGGATACCGTCGATGATATAGAGTACAGTATATACGTATGCATATGAGATGAATAATGTAGGGTAAGTAACATTTATATAAGGTAGCATTGTTTAAAGTGGCTAGTGATATATTTACGTCCTTTCCCATCAATTCCCATTATTAAAGTGGCTGGAGTTGAGTCAGTGTCAGTGTTAGTGGTGGCTGTTTAACAGTCTGATGGCCTTGAGATAGAAGCTGTTTTTCAGTCTCTCGGTCCCAGCTTTGATGCACCTGTACTGACCTCGCCTTCTGGATGATAGCGGGGTGAACAGGCAGTGGCTCGGGTGGTTGATGTCCTTGATGATCTTTATGGCCTTCCTGTGACATCGGGTGGTGTAGGTGTCCTGGAGGGCAGGTAGTTTGCCCCCGGTGATGCGTTGTGCAGACCTCACTACCCTCTGGAGAGCCTTACGGTTGAGGGCGGTGCAGTTGCCATACCAGGCGGTGATACAGCCCGCCAGGATGCTCTCGATTGTGCATCTGTAGAAGTTTGTGAGTGCTTTTGGTGACAAGCCGAATTTCTTCAGCCTCCTGAGGTTGAAGAGGCGCTGCTGCGCCTTCTTCACGATGCTGTCTGTGTGAGTGGACCAATTCAGTTTGTCTGTGATGTGTATGCCGAGGAACTTAAAACTTGCTACCCTCTCCACTACTGTTCCATCGATGTGGATAGGGGGGTGTTCCCTCTGCTGTTTCCTGAAGTCCACAATCATCTCCTTAGTTTTGTTGACGTTGAGTGTGAGGTTATTTTCCTGACACCACACTCCGAGGGCCCTCACCTCCTCCCTGTAGGCCGTCTCATCGTTGTTGGTAATCAAGCCTACCACTGTTGTGTCGTCCGCAAACTTGATGATTGAGTTGGAGGCGTGCGTGGCCACGCAGTCGTGGGTGAACAGGGAGTACAGGAGAGGGCTCAGAACGCACCCTTGTGGGGCCCCAGTGTTGAGGATCAGCGGGGAGGAGATGTTGTTGCCTACCCTCACCACCTGGGGGCGGCCCGTCAGGAAGTCCAGTACCCAGTTGCACAGGGCGGGGTCGAGACCCAGGGTCTCGAGCTTGATGACGAGCCTGGAGGGTACTATGGTGTTGAATGCCGAGCTGTAGTCGATGAACAGCATTCTCACATAGGTATTCCTCTTGTCCAGATGGGTTAGGGCAGTGTGCAGTGTGGTTGAGATTGCATCGTCTGTGGACCTATTTGGGCGGTAAGCAAATTGGAGTGGGTCTAGGGTGTCAGGTAGGGTGGAGGTGATATGGTCCTTGACTAGTCTCTCAAAGCACTTCATGATGACGGATGTGAGTGCTACGGGGCGGTAGTCGTTTAGCTCAGTTACCTTAGCTTTCTTGGGAACAGGAACAATGGTGGCCCTCTTGAAGCATGTGGGAACAGCAGACTGGTATAGGGATTGATTGAATATGTCCGTAAACACACCGGCCAGCTGGTCTGCGCATGCTCTGAGGGCGCGGCTGGGGATGCCGTCTGGGCCTGCAGCCTTGCGAGGGTTAACACGTTTAAATGTCTTACTCACCTCGGCTGCAGTGAAGGAGAGACCGCATGTTTTTGTTGCAGGCCGTGTCAGTGGCACTGTATTGTCCTCAAAGCGGGCAAAAAAGTTATTTAGTCTGCCTGGGAGCAAGACATCCTGGTCCGTGACTGGGCTGGATTTCTTCCTGTAGTCCGTGATTGACTGTAGACCCTGCCACATGCCTCTTGTGTCTGAGCCGTTGAATTGAGATTCTACTTTGTCTCTGTACTGGCGCTTAGCTTGTTTGATAGCCTTGCGGAGGGAATAGCTGCACTGTTTGTATTCGGTCATGTTACCAGACACCTTGCCCTGATTAAAAGCAGTGGTTCGCGCTTTCAGTTTCACACGAATGCTGCCATCAATCCACGGTTTCTGGTTAGGGAATGTTTTAATCGTTGCTATGGGAACGACATCTTCAACGCAAGTTCTAATGAACTCGCACACCGAATCTGCGTATTCGTCAATGTTGTTATCTGACGCAATACGAAACATCTCCCAGTCCACGTGATGGAAGCAGTCTTGGAGTGTGGAGTCAGCTTGGTCGGACCAGCGTTGGACAGACCTCAGCGTGGGAGCCTCTTGTTTTAGTTTCTGTCTGTAGGCAGGGATCAACAAAATGGAGTCGTGGTCAGCTTTTCCGAAAGGGGGGCGGGGCAGGGCCTTATATGCGTCGCGGAAGTTAGAGTAACAATGATCCAAGGTCTTTCCTCCCCTGGTTGCGCAATCGATATGCTGATAAAATTTGGGGAGTCTTGTTTTCAGATTAGCCTTGTTAAAATCCCCAGCTACAATGAATGCAGCCTCCGTCTTTCAAGGAAATGCTTTTTAAGGGAGCATGCGAGGCACAGACGTTCGCTTCGCCGAGCCAAGTTCTGCTAGGAGTAATGTGGACCACTTTATACATTCATAAACACACATGATACAGTGAGCTCCAAAAGGATTGAGACAGTGACACATTTGTTGTCGGTTTGGCTCTGTACTCCAGCACTTTGGATTTGAAATGACACAATGACTATGAGGTTAGAGTGCAGACCGATCCATATCGGGTGAACCGTTTAGAAATTATAGCACTTTTTGTACATAGTCCCTTCATTTTAGGCGACCAAAAGTATTGGGACAAATTCACATGTGTATTAAAGTAGTCAAAGGTTTGGTGTTTTGTCCCATATTCGTAGCACGCAATGATTACCTCAAGCTTGTATCTCTATGTTCGATGCATTTGCCGTTTATTTGGGTTGTGTTTCAGATTATTTTGTGCCCAATAGAATTGTGTATTTTATCATTTTGGAGTCACTTTTATTGTAAATAAGAATAGAATAGAATATGTTTCTAAACATTTCTACATTAATGTGGATGCTACCATGATTATGGATAGTCCTAAATTAATCGTGAATAATGATGAGTGACAAAGTTACAGACAAATATCATATCCCCAATACATGTTAACCTCTCACCATTACAATAACAGGAGAGGTTAGCATGTCTTGGGGGGAGGGGGTTATTTATGCCTAAAGTTATGTCTAACTTTCTCACTCATCATTATTCACGATTCATTCAGGATAATCTATACATTACTATACATACTGTAATTTACCATTCATATCAATTGGGCAAAAACATTTTGAAACACAATCAAAACAGCAAATGCATCCAACAAGTTTGTAGGAATATCGGACCAAATACTAAGCTTTTGACTACTTTAATACACGTATATGTGAATTTGTCCCAATATTTTTGATCTCCTAAAATTGGGGGACTATGTACAAAAAGTATTGTGATTTCTAAACTGTTCACCTGATGTGGATGAAAATAGCCTCAAATGAAAGCTGACAGCCAAATGTAAACTCATAGCCATTACATCATTTCAAATCCAAAGTGCTGGAGTACGAAGCCAAAACGTGTGTCACTGTCCCAATACCTTTGGAGCTCACTGTATATAACAGAAACACTCACATGTGCAGAAACAGACAAGCATACACACTCTCCCTCTCGCCATCTCCTCCCTCACTCTATTACCCCTCTCTCTCTTCTCCCCTCTCTATCTCTCTGCCCCCCCCCCTCTCTCTCTCTCACTCTCACTCTCTTTCAGGGCAGGAAATAGATAATGTAAGTCCCAGGTTGTAGCGCTTGTCGGCTGTGTTTGCTATCTGTCTTATCACATTAAGACGCTGGAAGTATAAGCAGCACTCTCCCAGGCCCCTAGTTCTGAGCCCCTCCAGTCCTGCTAGACACACAAACATGCACATACGTGCGCACCCACATGTAGTTGTTATTTCACCTTAATTTTAACAGGGAGTCATATTGAGACCCGAGTCTCTTTTACAAATGAGCCCTGCAGTACATGTGCTCATGGGTGTGGTGTCACGACGCGCTCTTATTGGGTGAGGATCACAGCCTTCTCTCTCACTCTCTCTCCCACCACAGGTTTATGATGGTCATAAATACCTAAAACTCTTTACCCCACCTGGCCACTCTCCCAAAATGAAGGTTGAGAATCCCTTTGTTACCACAGAGAAAGACGTGCCTCGTTGCCTAAAAGAACAAGGCAACACCCACAGATTGCTCATTAATGGGTATATTGAAAGAGCGAAATGGATCGTCAGGAGAGCAAAAACATGTGTTTGTGGCCACAGCAACAAGCTGGCTTTATTAGTTCCATCACAGTGGGCTCTGATGAATAATGGGGGGAGCGGGTTGCCTGTGACCTAAAATGGCCACCAATTTGTCACTGCTGCTTACTGCCCTGGAACTCTTCACTCGGCAACTGTCTTTGTGCCCTTGTGTGAGGTTCTGCGGGACCCGACAGCAGGACAACATGGTCTAAAGAGGAAAAGGTCATACGTTATCCATGAGAGACGCAGGAAAAACAGCTGAAGATAAAAATACTGAAAAGACTGAAAAATACATACATTTACATGATTTTATAAGGTGACACTATCCCACTACATTTGATTTTGAATAAACAATGGAAACACTGGATAAACAACACAATACAATTACTGACACTATCATAACATCTACAGAGCCGTCAGAAAGTATTCATACCCCTTCACTTATTCCACATTTTGTTGTGTTACAGCCTGAATTCAAAATTGATCAAATTGATTTTTTTTTCACCCATCTACAGTACTCACAATACCCCATAATGACAAAGTGATTTTTGGGCTGTTGACATCTTTGCTAATTTATTGAAAATGAGATACAGAAATATCTCATTTACATATGTATTCACACCCCTGAGTCAATACATATTAGAATCACCTTTGGCAGCGATTACAGCTGTGAGTCTTTCTGGGTAAGTCTCTAAGACCTGTTCTTAGCTCTATTTCGGTTATTTTTATCCTAAAAAACTACCTAGTCCTTACCGATGACCAGCATACCCATAACATGATGCATGCTTGAAAATATAAGGAGTGATACTCAGTGATGTGTTGGATTTACCCCAAACATAAAGCTTTGTATTCAACAATTTGCCATATTTTTTGCAGTTTTACTTTTACTTACCTTCTGCAAACAGGATGCATGTTTTGGAATATTTATATTCTGTACAGGCTTCCTTCTTTTTACTCTGTCATTTAAGTTAGAGTTGAGGAGTAAGTACAATGTTGTTGATCCGTCCGCAGTTCTCTCCTATCACAGCCATTCAACTCTGTAACTGTTTTAAAGTCACCATTGGACTGAGTGGTTTTCTTCCTCTCCAGAAACTGAGATTTGAAGGACGCCTGTATCATTGTAGTGACTGGGTGTAATTAATAACTTCATCATGCTCAAAGGGGTATTCAATGTCTGCTTTTTTTTTTTACCCATCTACCAATAGGTTCCCTTCTTTGCAAAACATTGGAAAACCTCCCTGGTCTTTGTTGTTGAATCTGTCTTTGAAATTCAATGCTCGACTAAAGGACCTTACGATAATTGTATGTATGGGATACAGAGACGAGGTAGTCATTCAAAAATAATGTTAAACACTGTTATTGTACACGGAGTGAGTCCACGCAACTTGTAAAGCACATTTTTTATCCTGAACTTATTTAGGTTTGCCATAACAAAGGGGTTGAATACTTATTGACTGAAGACATTTCAACTTTTCATTTTTTATTAATTTGTAAAAATGTCTAAAAACATAATTCCACATTGACCTGATGGGGTATTGTGTGTAGGCCAGTGACACAAAATCTAAATATTATCAATTTTAAATTTAGGCTGTAACACAACAACATGTGAAAAAAGTAAAGGCGTGTGAATAGTTTCTGAAGGCAGTTATATATGAGATTTAAAGGGAACAATCTCTATAAGTGACTCAACAATCGTTTTACTGTCCATTCACTGGCTTACACTGTGTTTTCACTTCTTCCCCAGAGAGGTTACGTTTACTTTCTCCTCTGACTGACCTTGAGTAAGTGGCTGCTCCACTTCTTGATAGCCTTGATGTCTTGAAAAATACCAGGGGCTACCGTGACCCTTGAGCCCAGCCACACAGAGGTGTACATGATGGACAGCTGCCTCACCCCGAGAGGAGGTAGAAAAATAACTAATGTGGATTCACTCTAAACATTCCACCCCAGCAGGGTAGTGCCGCCGTGAACCCGACTCTGACCTGAAAGCAACCTCACCATATGCTGAGCAGATTCAGAGAACAGAGAGAGAGGGAGAGAGATGGTTGTTGACATACTGTATATATTATTATTGTTGCTCAAACATGTTTTTAATTTATATAATACTTCATACACATTGATTTGGCAACTGTGGCAAGCATCCATTTATGCCAATGAAGCATTTGTTGAATTTTATTGAGAGAAAGAGAGGGGGAGTAATGGGGTCTGTGCACTGAGAGTTTCTTCAACTCTGTATGTTCAACAAGGCAAGGGGTTTCAGCATGTTGCATTGGGGGCTGGGGGAAGTGATATCCCCGAACTGCAAAGTGATTAATGCATAGGAATAATACCAAAGTGTTGTTGGGGAACGTTTTGTGGGGGACTCACCCTTACTAAAAAAAAACACATGATTTCACATGTGGAAAATCGCGTGATTTCACGTGACATTTTCACATGTTTTGCACATGTCGAAATCATGTGTAACCATGTGTTTTTGGAACACTTCACGTGATGATATTTCACATGAAGTATCACATGTGGATTTACATTTTTACATGTGGATTCACATGACCTTTCACATTTTTACGAGGCGATGCCCTGCAAACAAAAATCAGTCATTATGCTACACGCTCAATGCTTTTAACATGGTGTTTTCAACTCACACATTTACACAGTAATTATTATTCAACATGTCCTTACATGGTATTTGAACTCCACAACCTCTTGGTTCAGCATTCCGATCTTCCTGCTAGGCCACCACGTCTGTGTCAGTAATTGATTTCCCCTGTACTCCTTCCTACCCTTTGGACTTCAAAGTAGAGTTACCTTCAGAGGTACACATAAGAACTCACATGGTAATGGCCGGTACCTATTAGGGTACATGTGCGGATAACCTATCACAATGGTACATTTTTCTACGCAACATATTAAATTTTTCTACGCAACATATTAAATATAAAGCTGTGTTCATAATCATGTGGGAGGTGGGAATTTGCCTGCTGTGAAGTCGTAAATACCAATTGGATGCATTCACATGCTTTGAAATCGTTGAGAAACACCAAACGTCTAATGGCCAAAAAGCTCATCAACCAACCATAAAACTAAAAATACAGCTATCATGCTTGTAAACGAGTTCAAAAATGTGCAGGTGGGGGCAATGTGCAGGTGGGGGCTCATTAGCATATTTGGGGGCATGGTCTAAAATATGTTGTATTTGGGCCTAATTGTCAGTGGAAATGTTGTACCAGTTTATGTGGTTTTATCATTTGGTTGATGAAAACTTGACACCTATTTTGACATTGTCAGTAGCGATGGGAAACTGAGGCGTTCTGAAGGCTTCTGCCAAATTGTGCCGGAATTTCTTTTGATACTCTGCGCTTCATTATGTGTCTAAAATGCACATTAGTGACATTTGCTGGTCTGCAATAAATATCCGTGTGTGATTATCAGATAGGCATTTTTCATCAAAACTCTGTGACGGAGAGTTAAGTTGGTAGCCTATAATCAGTTGGAATACCAGGTACATCATGCTACCCTTTTTTGCCTTAAAGTTGGCTACTTTTCAAAAACTGTAAGCAGGAATCAGGAGGATAGAATTATGGTCAGATTTGCAAAATGGAGGGTGAGGGAGAGCTTTGTATGTGTCTCTGTGTGCGGAGTAAAGGTGGTCTAGGTTTTTTTCCCTCTGGTTGCACATGTGACATGCAAACCTTTGGTCATGTAGTGTGTGTATATACAGTATATATATACACTTATACTCCGACTCCGATATTACTCATATGAATATTTCAATATTTCTTAATTCCATTTTTTACTGTTAGATGTGTGTGTATAGTTATGTATTGTTAGATATTACTGAACTGTTGGAGCTTGGTCCACAAGCATTTCGCTACACCCGCAATAAAATCTGCTAAATGTGTGTATGTGTCCAATAGAATTGTCACGAGATACTAGGAGTGGTGGGTGGAATCAGGCGCAGAGAACAGGGTTCAGTCGAGTGGTAGGCGTGCTACTAACCTACTTATCTTTTAGGATGATGCCCAATGAATGATGATGCCCGATGATGCCCAATGAAAAGGTAGATATCTCGCCACTCACTGTGAATAAAATGAGGATGAAAATGTGGGAAACATGGATGATAATGCCCGTAGCTAGTAACCTCGTCCCCAGTCTCGAATTGCTGGCGCATAGAGAGTGGGACTTTAAAAAAGGGTTCAAATCTAGACGGGAGAGAGAGCAAGCCTGTTTGAGCTGCATTAGATGGGACTTTGAAAAATTGTGAAACTAGCCAGATTGACCGTATTATTTTTGGAGAGCCAAATTGATTCGGGCATGTAAACTATTTATTAGATGCATGCTTTTCCGAACTCACTTCCATGTTCAGCTCATTAACTGCGACGCTTGCACAAAAAGTGGGAGGTGCTAGATGGTGAGATCAGCCAATTAAAACCGCCGGCTATTTTTTGCCGCTCCTGCCATTCAAGTGTAACAGTTTTCTTTTGGTGAAGGAGAGGCAGACCAAAATGCAGCGTGGTGGTTATTCATGATTCTTTAATCAAGAAAACTATACATGAATAAACTAACAAAACAATAAACATGTGAAAACCTAAACAGCCTATCTGGTGACAACAAACACAAAGACAGGAACAATCACCCACGAAACACTCAAAGAATATGGCTGCCTAAACATGGTTCCCAATCAGAGACAACGATAAACACCTGCCTCTGATTGAGAACCACTCCAGACAGCCATAGACTATGCTAGAAACCCCTACTATAATACAAACCCAATACCTAACAAAAACCCCAAGACAAAACACACCACATACAAAACCCATGGCACACCCTGGCCTGACCAAATTAATAAAGAAAACACAAAATACTAAGACCAGGGCGTGACATCAAGTCCCATTCTGAGGCACTCTGAAAGCAAAACGTCTCAACAGAGAGAGGGCCGGCTGGCGGGTGAGATTACGTAGCTAGTCACGAGATATAGCCAGATGTAGCGTGTTCATTGAGCCAACCAACAACGAATGCGTGGATTACATCACATCACGACAAAACCTTAGTAGCTGTATTATTCTTTTTTAATTCAAAGGTTTGAGTTGAGGTTAACTGCTATGCAAGCTACTCTGCTTTTTTCACTGATGCACACACTGCACACCAATGAAGAGCATTCATATGCGCTGCTGCATATAAGTGTTGAGAGATTCTGCAAAATATTCTAGTTATTTAGGTGAAATAATCTATTAAGCTAGCTTGTGTTGTTCGGCCAGCTTTACAACATTATGCTTTAGTTCAATAATTGCAATGCTAGCAACTGTGCTTTTTCAATGCTGCACACATTGCATAGTACACCATTATATGAAGAGCTTGCCTATGCACAGCATTGACAGACTCTGCAAATTCTATAATTTTATTGGTCACATACACATGGTTAGCAGATGTTAAAGCGAGTGTAGCGAAATGCTTGCGCTTCTAGTTCTGACCGTGCAGTAATATCTAACAAGTACAACAATTCCACAACAACTACCTTATGCACACACAAGTGTAATGGAATGAATAAGAATATGTACATATAAATATATGGATGAGCGATGGCCGTGCGGCATAGGCAAGATGCAGTAGATGGTACAGAGTACAGTATATACATATGAGATGAGTAATGTAGGGTATGTAAACATTACATAAAGTGACATTGTTTAAAGTGACAAGTGATACATTTATTACATCCATT
Source organism: Oncorhynchus mykiss (assembly GCF_013265735.2). Classification (NCBI taxonomy): domain Eukaryota; kingdom Metazoa; phylum Chordata; class Actinopteri; order Salmoniformes; family Salmonidae; genus Oncorhynchus; species Oncorhynchus mykiss. The sequence goes on along the minus strand of NC_048566.1, from coordinate 55,175,319 downwards.
TTTTTTATAATTAAAATGGCTAGAGATTTTAAGTTGGCAGCAGCCACTCAATGTTAGTGATGGCTGTTTAACAGTCTGATGGCAACAGGAAGCTGTTTTTCAGTCTCTCGGCCCAGCTTTGATGCACCTGTACTGACCTCGCCTTCTGGATGACAGCGGGGTGAACAGGTAGTGGCCCGGGTCGTTGTTGTCCTTGGTTGTTGATCTTTTTGGCCTTCCTGTGACATCGGGTGGTGTAGGTGTCCTGGAGGGCAGGTAGCTTGCCCCCTGGGATGCGTTGTGCAGACCTTACAACCCTCTGGAGAGCCTTACGGTTGTGGGTGGAGCAGTGTTTTCGGTGGCAAGCCAAATTTCTTCAGCCCCCTGAGGTTGAAGAGGCGCTGCTGCACCTTCTTCACCACGCTGTCTGTGTGGGTGGACCACTACAGTTTGTCCGTGATGTGTACGCCGAGGAACTTAGAACATTCCACCTTCTCCACTACTGTCCCATCGATGTAGATAAGGGGGTGCTCCCTCTGCTGTTTCCTGAAGTCCACAATCATCTCCTTTGATTTGTGAGGTTATTTTCCTAACACCACACCCCGAGGGCCCTCACCTCCTCCCTGTAGGCTGTCTCATTGTTGTTGGTAATCAAGCCTACCACTGTAGTGTCGTCTGCAAACTTGATGATTGAGTTGGAGGCGTGCATGGCCATGCAGTCATTGGTGAACAGGGAGTAAAGGAGGTGGCTGAGAACGCACCCTTGTGGGGAACCCAGTGTTGAGGATCAGCGGGTTGGAGATGTTGTTTTCTACCCTCACCACCTAGGGGCGGCCTGTCAGAAAGTCCAGGACACAGTTGCCCAGGGCGGGGTCAAGACCTAGGGTTTCGAGCTTAATGACGAGTTTGGAGGGTACTATGGTGTTAAATGCTGAGCTGTAATCAACAAACAGCATTCTTACATACAGTGCCTTGCGAAAGTATTCGGCCCCCTTGAACTTTGCAACCTTTTGCCACATTTCAGGCTTCAAACATAAAGATATAAAACTGTATTTTTTTGTGAAGAATCAACAACAAGTGGGACACAATCATGAAGTGGAACGACATTTATTGGATATTTCAAACTTTTTTAACAAATCAAAAACTGAAAAATTGGGCGTGCAAAATTATTCAGCCCCCGTAAGTTAATACTTTGTAGCGCCACCTTTTGCTGCGATTACAGCTGTAAGTCGCTTGGGGTATGTCTCTATCAGTTTTGCACATCGAGAGACTGAAATTTATTCCCATTCCTCCTTGCAAAACAGCTCGAGCTCAGTGAGGTTGGATGGAGAGCATTTGTGAACAGCAGTTTTCAGTTCTTTCCACAGATTCTCGATTGGATTCAGGTCTGGACTTTGACTTGGCCATTCTAACACCTGGATATGGTTGTTTTTGAACCATTCCATTGTAGATTTTGCTTTATGTTTTGGATCATTGTCTTGTTGGAAGACAAATCTCCGTCCCAGTCTCAGGTCTTTTGCAGACTCCATCAGGTTTTCTTCCAGAATGGTCCTGTATTTGGCTCCATCCATCTTCCCATCAATTTTAACCATCTTCCCTGTCCCTGCTGAAGAAAAGCAGGCTCAAACCATGATGCTGCCACCACCATGTTTGACAGTGGGGATGGTGTGTTCAGGGTGATGAGCTGTGTTGCTTTTACGCCAAACATAACGTTTTGCATTGTTGCCAAAAAGTTCAATTTTGGTTTCATCTGACCAGAGCACCTTCTTCCACATGTTTGGTGTGTCTCCCAGGTGGCTTGTGGCAAACTTTAAACAACACTTTTTATGGATATCTTTAAGAAATGGCTTTCTTCTTGCCACTCTTCCATAAAGGCCAGATTTGTGCAATATATGACTGATTGTTGTCCTATGGACAGAGTCTCCCACCTCAGCTGTAGATCTCTGCAGTTCATCCAGAGTGATCATGGGCCTCTTGGCTGCATCTCTGATCAGTCTTCTCCTTGTATGAGCTGAAAGTTTAGAGGGACGGCCAGGTCTTGGTAGATTTGCAGTGGTCTGATACTCCTTCCATTTCAATATTATCGCTTGCACAGTGCTCCTTGGGATGTTTAAAGCTTGGGAAATCTTTTTGTATCCAGATCCGGCTTTAAACTTCTTCCCAACAACTTCTTCATGATGCTCTCTGCGCTTTTAACGGACCTCTGAGACTATCACAGTGCAGGTGCATTTATACGGAGACTTGATTACACACAGGTGGATTGTATTTATCATCATTAGTCATTTAGGTCAACATTGGATCATTCAGAGATCCTCACTGAACTTCTGGAGAGAGTTTGCTGCACTGAAAGTAAAGGGGCTGAATAATTTTGCACGCCCAATTTTTCAGTTTTTGATTTGTTAAAAAAGTTTGAAATATCCAATAAATGTCGTTCCACTTCATGATTGTGTCCCACTTGTTGTTGATTCTTCACAAAAAAATACAGTTTTATATCTTTATGTTTGAAGCCTGAAATGTGGCAAAAGGTTGCAAAGTTAAAGGGGGCCGAATACTTTCGCAAGGCACTGTAGGTATTTGTTACGGTGCGTGAATGAGGACCCAAAAGCGAATCAACTTAAACAGAGCTTCTTTAATTACCAAACATAGGTAGGCTCAGATGGACCGGCAGATTCCGACAGGACAGGACAAGGTTACAGCAAACATGACGACAGTCTGGTTCAGGCATGAATGACACAAACAAACAAGAATCCGACAAGGACAGGAGCAGAAACAGAGAGAGATATAGGGACCTAATCAGAGGGAAAAAAGGGAACAGGTGGGGAACGGGGTGAATGGGTAGTTAGAGGAGACAAGGGACAGCTGGGGGAAAGCGGGGGAGAAAAGGTAACCTAACACGACCAGCAGAGGGAGACAGGGTGAAGGGAAAGGACAGAGACAAGACAACATGACAGTACCCCCCCACTCACCGAGCGCCTCCTGGCGCACTCGAGGAGGAAACCTGGCGGCAACGGAGGAAATCATCAATCAGCGCACGGTCCAGCACGTCCCGAGAGGGAACCCAACTCCTCTCCTCAGGACCGTACCCCTCCCAGTCAACTAGGTACTGATGACCACGGCCCCGAGGACGCATGTCCAAGATCTTACGGACCCTGTAGATAGGTGCGCCCTCGACAAGGATGGGGGGGGGAGGGGGAAGACGAGCGGGGGCGCGAAGAACGGGCTTAACACAGGAGACATGGAAGACCGGGTGGACGCGACGAAGATATCGCGGAAGAAGAAGTCGCACTGCGACAGGATTAATGACCTGAGAGATACGGAATGGACCAATGAACCGCGGGGTCAACTTGCGAGAAGCCGTCTTAAGGGGAAGGTTCTGAGTGGAGAGCCAAACTCTCTGACCGCGACAATACCTAGGGCTCTTAGTTCTACGCTTATTAGCAGCTCTCACAGTCTGCGCCCTATAACGGCAAAGTGCAGACCTGACCCTCTTCCAGGTGCGCTCGCAACGTTGGACAAAAGCCTGAGCGGAGGGGACGCTGGACTCGGCGAACTGAGATGAGAACAACGGAGGCTGGTACCCGAGGCTACTCTGAAAAGGAGATAGCCCGGTCGCAGACGAAGGAAGCGAGTTGTGGGCGTATTCTGCCCAGGGGAGCTGTTCTGACCAAGACGCAGGGTTGCGAAAAGAAAGACTGCGTAAGATGCGACCAATAGTCTGATTGGCCCGTTCTGCTTGACCGTTAGACTGGGGGTGAAAGCCGGAAGAGAGACTGACGGAAGCCCCAATCAAACGGCAAAACTCCCTCCAAAATTGAGACGTGAATTGCGGACCTCTGTCCGAAACGACGTCTGACGGAAGGCCATGAATTCTGAAAACATTCTCGATGATGATTTGTGCCGTCTCTTTAGCAGAAGGAAGCTTAGCAAGGGGAATGAAATGAGCCGCCTTAGAGAACCTATCGACAACCGTAAGAATAACAGTCTTCCCCGCTGACGAAGGCAGTCCGGTGACAAAATCTAAGGCGATGTGAGACCACGGTCGAGAGGGAATAGGAAGCGGCCTGAGACGGCCGGCAGGAGGAGAGTTACCGGACTTAGTCTGCGCGCAGACCGAACAAGCAGCCACGAAACGACGCGTGTCATGCTCCCGGGTGGGCCACCAGAAACGCTGGCGAATGGAAGCAAGCGTACCCCGAACGCCAGGGTGGCCGGCTAACTTGGCAGAGTGAGCCCACTGAAGAACGGCCAGACGAGTAGGAACGGGAACGAAAAGAAGGTTCCTAGGACAAGCGCGCGGCGACGGAGTTTGAGTGAGTGCTTGCTTTACCTGCCTCTCAATTCCCCAGACAGTCAACCCGACAACACGTCCCTCAGGGAGAATCCCCTCGGGGTCAGTGGAGGCTACTGAAGAACTGAAGAGACGAGACAAAGCATCAGGCTTGGTGTTCTTAGAGCCCGGACGATAAGAAATCACGAACTCGAAACGAGCGAAAAACAGCGCCCAACGCGCCTGACGCGCATTAAGTCGTTTGGCAGAACGGATGTACTCAAGGTTCCTATGGTCAGTCCAAACGACAAAAGGAACGGTCGCCCCCTCCAACCACTGTCGCCATTCGCCTAGGGCTAACCGGATGGCGAGCAGTTCGCGGTTACCCACATCATAGTTACGTTCCGACGGCGACAGGCGATGAGAAAAATACGCGCATGGGTGGACCTTGTCGTCAGAGAGGGAGCGCTGAGAGAGGATGGCTCCCACTCCCACCTCTGACGCGTCAACCTCGACAACGAACTGTCTAGAGACGTCAGGTGTAACAAGGATAGGAGCGGATGTAAAACGATTCTTGAGGAGATCAAAAGCTCCCTGGGCGGAAACGGACCACTTAAAGCACGTCTTGACAGAAGTAAGGGCTGTGAGAGGAGCTGCCACCTGACCGAAATTACGGATGAAACGACGATAGAAGTTCGCGAAGCCGAGAAAGCGCTGCAGCTCGACGCGTGACTTAGGGACGGGCCAATCAATGACAGCTTGGACCTTAGCGGGATCCATCTTAATGCCTTCAGCGGAAATAACAGAACCGAGAAATGTGACGGAGGAGGCATGAAAAGTGCACTTCTCAGCCTTCACAAAAAGACAATTCTCTAAAAGGCGCTGGAGGACACGTCGAACGTGCTGAACATGAATCTGGAGTGACGGTGAAAAAATCAGGATATCGTCAAGGTAAACGAAAACAAAGATGTTCAGCATGTCTCTCAGGACATCATTGACTAATGCCTGAAAGACAGCTGGAGCGTTAGCGAGGCCGAAAGGAAGAACCCGGTATTCAAAGTGCCCTAACGGAGTGTTAAACGCCGTCTTCCACTCGTCCCCCTCCCTGATGCGCACGAGATGGTAAGCGTTACGAAGGTCCAACTTAGTGAAAAACCTGGCTCCCTGCAGGATCTCGAAGGCTGAAGACATAAGAGGAAGCGGATAACGATTCTTCACTGTTATGTCATTCAGCCCTCGATAATCTATGCAGGGGCGCAGAGACCCGTCCTTCTTCTTGACAAAAAAAAAACCCCGCTCCGGCGGGAGAGGAGGAGGGGACTATGGTACCGGCGTCAAGAGCTACAGACAAATAATCTTCGAGAGCCTTACGTTCGGGAGCCGACAGAGAGTATAGTCTACCCCGGGGGGGGGGTGGTTCCCGGAAGGAGATCAATACTACAATCATACGACCGGTGTGGAGGAAGAGAGGTGGCCCTGGACCGACTGAACACCGTGCGCAGATCGTGATATTCCTCCGGCACCCCTGTCAAATCACCAGGCTCCTCCTGTGAAGAAGAGACAGAGGAAACAGGAGGGATAGCAGACATTAAACATTTCACATGACAAGAGACGTTCCAGGAGAGGATAGAATTACTAGACCAATTAATGGAAGGATTATGACAAACTAGCCAGGGATGGCCCAAAACAACAGGTGTAAAAGGTGAACGAAAAATTAAAAAAGAAATGGTTTCACTATGATTACCAGAAACAGTGAGGGTTAAAGGTAGCGTCTCACGCTGAATCCTGGGGAGAGGACTACCATCCAGGGCGAACAAGGCCGTGGGCTCCTTTAACTGTCTGAGAGGAATGTCATGTTCCCGAGCCCAGGTCTCGTCCATAAAACAGCCCTCCGCCCCAGAGTCTATTAAGGCACTGCAGGAAGCTGACGAACCGGTCCAGCGTAGATGGACCGACAAGGTAGTGCAGGATCTTGAAGGAGAGACAGGAGTAGTAGCGCTCACCAGTAGCCCTCCGCTTACTGACGAGCTCTGGCCTTTTACTGGACATGAAGTGACAAAATGACCAGCGGAACCGCAATAGAGACAGAGGCGGTTGGTGATTCTCCGTTCCCTCTCCTCAGTCGAGATGCGGATACCTCCCAGCTGCATGGGCTCAGCACCCGAGCCGGCAGAGGAAGATGGTAGTGATGCGGAGAGGGAGGCGACGGAGAGCGCGAGCTCCTTTCCACGAGCTCGGTGACGAAGATCAACCCGTCGCTCAATGCGAATAGCGAGTTCAATCAAGGAATCCACGCTGGAAGGAACCTCCCGGGAGAGAATCTCATCCTTTACCTCTGCGCGGAAACCCTCCAGAAGACGAGCGAGCAAGGCCGGCTCGTTCCAGCCACTGGAGACAGCAAGAGTGCGAAACTCAATAGAGTAGTCTGTTATGGATCGATTGCCTTGACATAGGGAAGACAGGGCCCTGGAAGCCTCCTCCCCAAAAACAGATCGATCAAAAACCCGTATCATCTCCTCCTTAAAGTCTTGATACTGGTTAGTACACTCAGCCCTTGCCTCCCAGATTGCCGTGCCCCACTCACGAGCCCGTCCAATAAGGAGAGATATGACGTAGGCGACACGAGCAGTGCTCCTGGAGTAAGTGTTGGGCTGGAGAGAAAACACAATATCACACTGGGTGAGGAACGAGCGGCATTCAGTGGGCTCCCCAGAGTAACACGGCGGGTTATTGATTCTGGGCTCCGGAGATTCGAAAGCCCTGGAAGTGGCCGGTGGATCGAGGCGGAGATGGTGAACCTGTTCTGTGAGGTTGGAGACTTGGGTGGCCAGGGTCTCAACGGCATGTCGAGCAGCAGACAATTCCTGCTTGTGTCTGCCTAGCATCGCTCCCTGGATCTCGACGGCTGAGTGGAGAGGATCCGAAGTCGCTGGGTCCATTCTTGGTCGGATTCTTCTGTTACGGTGCGTGAATGAGGACCCAAAAGCGAATCAACTTAAACAGAGCTTCTTTAATTACCAAACATAGGTAGGCTCAGATGGACCGGCAGATTCCGACAGGACAGGACAAGGTTACAGCAAACATGACGACAGTCTGGTTCAGGCATGAATGACACAAACAAACAAGAATCCGACAAGGACAGGAGCAGAAACAGAGAGAGATATAGGGACCTAATCAGAGGGAAAAAAGGGAACAGGTGGGGAACGGGGTGAATGGGTAGTTAGAGGAGACAAGGGACAGCTGGGGGAAAGCGGGGGAGAAAAGGTAACCTAACACGACCAGCAGAGGGAGACAGGGTGAAGGGAAAGGACAGAGACAAGACAACATGACAGTATTCCTCTTGTCCAGATGGATTAGGACAGTGTGGAGTGTGATTGCGATTGCGTCGTCTGTGGACCTATTGGGGCGGTAAGAAAAGTGGAAGTTGTCAGGTAGGGTGGAGGTGATATGATCCTTGACTAGTGTCTCAAAGCACTTCATGATGACGGAAGTGAGAGCTATGGGGCGATAGTCGTTTAGCTCAGTTACTTTAGCTTTCTTGGTAATAGGAACAATGGTGGTCCTCTTGAAGCATGTGGGAACAGCAGACTGGGATGGGAATTTATTGAATATATCCGTAAACACACCAGCCAGCTGGTCTGCGCATACTCTGAGGGATGTCGTCTGGCTATCCTAGTTATCTTGGTGACATAATATACTTCAAAGCTGCAATATTTAACTTTTTGTATTTTTTATGTTTAAAACCTCCAATAAGTCGCTAGTGGTCATCCAATGTGATGCTACAGTAACAATATTGCACCTCTAGCCTGCCTGAGAAACGCTGTATTAAACGGTTTTCATTTCCTTGTCAGGTTGGATTTTTCCCACCAGATTTTGCGGGGCGTACAATAAGTGGTGTGTTTGCCATCAGTGAGGAGGCAGTGTGATAGTTGGCTAGCTGAGCCCATAGCCACCACTTGGCTAGCGGAGATAGCTAGCTTACAAACATGTCATAAGGGGCAAACAACCTGACCCAGCAGCAACTACTCCATCTAAGCCAAAGAAACAGAGAAATTTGGAGAGCAGACAGGCAAAAAGGGAAAGCGATAGAGCCCTGGCCAAGATGAGAGTTAACCTCAGATTTGTGTTTACACAGTGGAGAGAACTAAGGGAGTTGGATTCATAACCGTCCCAGAGTTAGACATTTTTTCTGCTGAAAAGGTAAGACATAGCTTGCTAGATATTACACTAAGTATACCAAACATTATGAACACCTTCCTAATATCGAGCTGCACCCCCTCTTTTGCCCTCATAACAGCCTCAATTTCACCGGGCATGAACTCTACAAGGTGTTGAAAGCATTCCACAGGGATTCTGGACCATGTTGACTCCATTGCTTCCCACAGTTGTGTCAATTTGGCTGGATGTCCTTTGGGTGGTGGACCATTGCAATTACTCCACAATACCAACCTAATTGACAGAGTGAAAAGAAGGAAGCCTGTACTGTTTGCAATAAGGCACTAAAGTAAAACTGCAAAAGAATGTGGCAAAGAAATTAACTTCATATCCTGAATGTCATCGGCAAGGACTAGGGTGTTTTTTAGGATAAAACATTACGGAATATAGCTAAACACAGGCAAAATCCTAGGGGAAACCTGGTTCAGTCTGCTTTGCAACAGACACTGGGAGACAAATTAACCTGTCAGCAGGACAATAACCTAAAACTCAAGACCAAATATACTCTGGAGTTGCTTACCAAGATGACATTAAATGTTCATGAGTGGTCTAGTTACAGCTTTGACTTAAATCGTCTTGAAAATGACTGTCTAGCAATGCTCAACAACCAACTTGATGGAGCTTGAAGAATTTTTAAAAGAATATTGTACAAATATTGTACAATTCCATGGTTTGGGAATGAGATGTCCTACGAGCAGGTGTCCACATACCTTTGGTAATTTAGTGTACATAGTTTAGGCTATAAAACATGACATTACTGAATTTCATCTATACTATTGCGCTCAAAACAAATTCATTTTACCTGGGGTCTCTAGAATTCTGGTCTGTTGCATTGTCCATGTCTTGTCGGGTCATTCAGTTTTTCACTTTTTTTAGGGTTACCTTTTTTGGTCCAGTAGCAATACACACCCTGAGGAAGAGGTCACAGTGTCTTTCAATTATACTCAAATAAACAATATATACAGCATCAGTCAAACGTTTGGACACACCTACTCATTCAAGGGTTTTTCTTTATTTTTACTATTTTCTACATAATAGAATAATAGTGAAGACATCAAAACTATGAAATAACACATTTGGAATCATGTAGTAACCAAAAAAGTATTTAACAAAACAAAATATGTTGTTGAAGTAGCCAACATTTGCCTTCAAGACAGCTTTGCACAATCTTGGCATTTTCTTAACCAGCTTCATGAGGTAGTCACCTGGAATGCATTTCAATTAACAGGTGTGCCTTCATAAATGTTAATTTGTGGAATTCCTTTCCTTCTTATGCGTTTGAGCCAATCACTTGTGTTGTGACAAGGTAGGGGTGGTATACAGAACATAGCCCTATTTCCAATATATCCCTGATGTTCGCAAGTTCCTTAAGTGCATGAGGTTGATGGTTTGTACTGTGATTTCCTTTACGGTCCATTGAGGTATTTAAAACTGTTTTATAATCTTCCCATTAGAATCTCCTACCAGCTAAGCCCTGTTAGTTATTTTGTTCATTTTTGTCCAATCACAGTTGTTGTTGCGTTGTCTGTGTAAAGTGTTTTTATTGTTTTCCAGGATAAAAAAACACGATATGACCTGATTAGAAAAACAATCTGGTCCCATCATAACCCATATGGCGAGGGTCATGCGTGCACTGCCTTCAGAGGTAGCTGTCAAGACCTGGCAAGTACTGAAGTGTACATTTGATTAATATATGTTGCCGACGGTATTTTTATGAAAAGTGTAGTAAGTGTGAAGAGGCTCTAATACCAGTACTCTTCAGTTCAGCAGCACACTCTACTCCCACTCCATTGGCCTCAGTGAGGAGGAATGGGGGAGGGTTGTATATCTGGGAGCTATACAGAGAGGCTGATGAATATTCTCAGAAGGGGAATGCAAAGTTGATTTGATTGAAAACGATAGAGGCCCCATGACCAAATGACATGACTAATAAGGCTGTGAGATGGAAACAGGAGCGGCTAGCTAGAAATACTCTTAAAGAGCTAAGCTATGGTTTCGAGATGTTTTCGTCGTTATTTTTTGCAACCATGACAATAATGATGTGGGGTGCGATCCCTCTGGGCTTTCTGTGTTATTTAGACACTGACTTGATGAGTAAACAAGAGATTATTGTGGTGGAATTGATTATCATGTGCAAAGCAGTGGTTCATTCAAATGAAAGGATTCAGATGGTAATACTTCTCTCAGCTGGTGGACAAGTGGGGTGGTGCTGGGTCTCTATGGGAGACTCGTCATGGACGACACAGCTAGCCCGCGTTGCGAATTGCACAATGATTCTCCAGAATATTTTTTTTTACATAAACTGTAATCGGTTGGACATTTCGCAAGAGACCACACACAAAAACAGGCGAGATGGCACATACAGACAAAGAGTGCGACAACCCAGGTCTGCAGAGACCTCATATACTCCCCCACGGGACACAAACTGGTTAACTACATCAGCGTCATTTCCACGTCATTTCAACAAATTTTTGTTTTGTTTTTCCTTCTGGCACCGTTGAATGAATGTGGACAATTTATTGGATTTGAAAGAAGTCATCAACATGAAGGAATTTCAGGACTTTGAACCTAAATCTAATGACATGGTTAAAAAAAAAGAAAGTCATGTTAGTTGACAACTCAATCAACTGTAAATCAAAACTAAATGTTGTAAATGTACTGTAAACACAGGTTAATCTCTTATAAACACTGTGCTACCAGGAACCTGGGATTACCATATCAGTGCAGTGTGGCTGGATGGGTGGAAAAGCGTCCGAACTGACAGCAAGCGTGTGTGTGTGTGTGTGTGTGTGTGTGTGTGTGTGTGTGTGTGTGTGTGTGTGTGTGACCATGCGTGCGAGAGCGAGAGAGAAAGAGAGAGAAATGGGGGAAAGTGTAAAACTGACAGTCAGTGTTAATGGTGCTCTGTTCCTTCCTCTGCACGCCTCCACACAGAGCAGGTTTGAGGTCAGGCAATGTGAGCCTTTGTTGCCTGGAGGCACAGAGAGCCAGGGAGAAAGGAAGTGAGAGCTTGCTTAATGATCAGCCTAAATACAATGCTGCTCTCTGGGGAACAACAGAAGCCATGAGGCCCCTCTGCTGCAAAGACATGAGGAGATGTCTGCCCTTTGTGTGTGGAAAGGTGTGCATGTCTGTGTGTTTGTGTGTGAGTGTGTGTGTGTGTGGAGGGGGGGTTGTGCACGTGTGTGTGTGTGGACCTTTTTATTTCAGCTTATGAAACATGGGACCAACACTTTACATGTCATTTATATTTTTTTCAGTGTCTTTTTCATATAGGTACCTAAAGTGAAGAGTATCAAAATGCTAAGACGTTTGTAAATCTGTTTTTATAGGGGTGTGCAATCGCTGATAGAACCCAGAACCTTATGGCTCTGACCATTTCAAAGGTAAGTTTAAACCCTGATTGAGTTCCGACCTGGCGTACCCCACAGTTTAGGAACCACTGCCTTAGAGCATGTTTAAGGCCCTTGGGAGAGGTGTTGCTGTTTTTGTTTTGTTCTATATCAGTATGAAAACCTTCATGGAAGGGGTGTTTCACAAAAATTACAAACTTACCACATTTTATTGATAGTTTACTGCCTTTGGGTGTCAGAGACCAGAAAAATATATCACTCTACTCATTCAGAGGTAAGCTTTATCCATAGGATATAGTGTATTAAGGTTCTATCTGCAAACTGAAGCTACTCTGATGGCTAAAGGGGGGCGCAACTCAACATTAGGAAGGTGTCCCTACTCTTTTGTACACGCAGTGTATATAGGTGTAACAGATGTGAAACGACTAGCTAGTCAGCGGTGGTGCACGCTAAATAGCGTTTCAATCGGTGACGTCACTTGCTCTGAGACCTTGAAGTAGTGGTTCCCCTTGCTCTGCAAGGGCCGCGGCTTTTTGGAGCGATGGGTAACGATGCTTCGAGGGTGACTGTTGACGTGTGCAGAGCGTCCCTGGTTCGCGCCCAGGTCGGGGGCGAGGGGACGGGCATAAAGTCTATACTGTTACATAGGCCTAATTAAAATGTGAACAACATATGCCAAATAAATCTTCTTAAGTTAACCATGGATATTTTGTGTCATTTTATGGATTATTATTATTATTGCTAAACATCATTCATGATAAGGGTTCAAAAATTAACCCATACTTCCAAAAAAAGGTTGCTCGAAGAACCTTTTCAAAATGGTTCCCCCACAGTGGCAACTCAAAAAGGTCCCTTGAATATGGAAGAGGTCAGAGAACTGGCAGTGTGGTGCCAGGACAACAACCTCTCCATCAATGTGAGCAAGACAATGGAGCTGATCGTGGACTACAGGAAAAGGCGGGCTGATCAGGCCCCCATTAACATCGACGGGGCTGTAGTGGAGCGGGTCAAGAGTTTTAAGTTCCTTGGTGTCCACATCACCAATGAACTATCATGGTCCAAACACACCAAGACAGTCGTGAAGAGGGCACAACAAAACTTTTTCCCCCTCAGGAGAATGAAAAGATTTGGCATGGGTCCCCAGATCCTCAAAAAGTTCTACAACTGCACCATTGAGAGCATCCTGACTGTAGAAAGGGTTCTCCATGGAACCCAAAAGGGTTTTGAAACATGCAACCAAAATGGGTTCTCCAAAGGGTTCTCCTATGCGAACAGCTTAAGAACCCTTTATGGTTCTCAATAGTACCTTCTTTTCTAAGAGTATATTCCTTACACAGTGCACTACTTTTGACCAGAGCCCTATGAGCCCTGGTGAAAAGCAGTGCACTATGTAAGGAACAGGGTGCGATTTGGGATAATACCTAAATCACAGTATTACCTGTCCATATTTAGACACTTCAGTGCCCCTGAGATCCATCCTGCTGAATCCATTTAGCCCTTGCTGGCTGCATGAGTGTGTGTGTGTTTGTGTGTGTGTTTGTGTGTGCATCCGCATGTTTCTTTGTGTGTGTTGTGTGTGTGCATGTGCATTTGTTTGTGTGTGTGTGTGTTAGGAATCTGTCTGATTTTACTTTCTCTGTCAGTGAGATCCCACTGGGCACAAACTGGTTGAATCAACGTTGTTTCAATGTAATTAGTCAACATATTGTGACATACAATCTATGTGGAAAATACATTAAATATGAAATAACTTATTTTACTGCAAAACTGTTGTTTTGAGGGTGACATTTTAACCACAGGCTTATGTCATCATGGTAACCAATTTTCAACACAGACAAACCTTGAATGAAATATGTTGAATTTGTACCTTTGAAACAACATCAGATCTTCAACGTTATATCCACGATCAGAAGAAGAAAAAACAGTAGGCTGGACAGCACCTCATTCTGGAGAGTTAATCGATCTACAGCTATCCATTTGGTTTCCCATTCAGAGCTCTAACCATACCCAGCAATAACTTAGCTTTGATATTTGTCACTGATTACCACCAATGTGCTATCGTGAGAATGATTATTGAGAGATCTGCACTTATTAACTAAATAGATTCACTGTTGCTATTGAAGTCATTCCAAAGGGTAGATTTAACAGAGCAAATGAAATGTAACCATACTTTATCAATCATATATCATCAATGATACTATTTAGGCCTATACAGCATTTGCAAAGTCATCAACAGCTATTGTTTCAATTCAACCCAGGGTTCAACAAAAAATACACAATACACACACTTCCAGTCAAAAGTTTGGACACACCAACTCATTCAAATGTTTTTCTTTATTTTGACTATTTTCTACATTGTAGAATAATATTGAAGACATCAACACTATGGAATAACACATATGGAGTTATGCAGTAACCAAAATAGTGTTAAGGAAATCAAAATATATTTTATACTTGAGATTTTTCAAATAGCCACCTTTTGCCTTGATGACAACTTTGCACTCTCTTGGCATTCTCTCAACCAGCTTCATGAGGTAGTCACCGGGAATGCATTTCAATTAACAAGTGTACCTTGTTAAATGTTCATTTATGGAATTTCAGTTGTGTTGTGACAAGGTAGGGGGGTATAGCCCTTTTCGGTAAAATACCATGTCCATATTATGGCAAGAACAGCATAAATAAGCAAAGAGAAACGACAGTCCATCGTTACTTTAAGACATGAAGGTCAGTCAAAACTGACTATTTTAAGAACTTTTAAAGTTTCTTCAAGTGCAGTCGCAAAAACAATCAAGCGCTTTGATGAAGGTCTCATGAGGACCGTCACAGGAATGGAAGACCCAGAGTTACCTCTGCTGCAGAGGACAAGTTCATTAGAGTTACCAGCCTCAGAAATTGCAGACCAAATAAATGCTTCACAGATTTCAAGTAAGAGACACATCTCAACATCAACTGTTCAGAGGAGACTGTGTGAATCAGGCCTTCGTGGTCAAATTGCTGCAAAGAAACCACTACTAAAGGACACCAATTAGAAGAAGAGACTTGCTTGGGCCAAAAAACACGAGCAATGGTCAGTAGACCGGTGGAAATTTGTCCTTTGGTCTGGAGTCCAAATCTGAGATTTTTGGTTCCAATCCAATTCCGATCATTATGACAGATGTGACAGAAGAACCCACCAAAAATGGACCAAGCAGCGTGTTCAGGAGGAATGGACCTGGGAGGAGATTCTGGATGGAGCAGGACCCTGGACGCAGGCTGGGGAGTATCGCCGTCCTAAGGAGGAAATAGAGGCAGCGAAAGCGGAACGGCGATATTACGAGGAGTTGTACCAACGAGACAAGCACGAGAGGTACCCCCATAAAAATAATTGGGGGGGGGGGGGGGGGAGAGAAAACACGGGGAGATTGGCTGAGTCAGGTTGGAGACCTGAGCCAACTCCTCGTGCTTACCGTGGGGAACGTGTGACTGGTCAGACACCGTGTTATGCAGTGATGCGCACAGTGTATCCAGTTCGCATTCATAGCCCGGTGCGCTCTATTCCACTTCCTCGAATGGGCATCCATCCAGGACGGATGGTGCCGGCTCAGCGCTCCTGGTCTCCAGTACACCTCCTTGGACCAGGATATCCTGTGCCGGCTCTGCGTACTGTGTCTCCGGTGCGTCTGCACAGCCCAGTGCGTCCTGTGCTAGCGCCCCGCACTCCACAATCTCCCGACCTCAACCCAATTGAGATGGTTTGGGATGGAAACCAGCCAACAAGTACTCGGCATATGTGGGTACTCCTTCAAGACAGTTGGAAAAGCATTCCAGGTTAAGCTGGTTGAGAGAATGCCGAGCGTGTGCAAAGCTGTCATCAAGGCAAAGGGTGGTATTTTGAAGAATCTCAAATATGAAATATATTTTGATTTGTTTAACACTTGTTTACTACCTGATTCCATATGTGTTATTTCATAGTTTTTATGTCTTCGCCATTATTCTACAACATAGAAAATAGTAAAAATAATAGTAAAATAAATAAAAACCCTTAGGCCTAGTGTTTCAAGCCTTGGTTGATTTCAAATTGAATCTACATGGTAATAATAAATATGTTGGATTCATGTCTACATAACAACCAAAAGTAAATGATAAAGAGTATGACCAAATTGAACTAAATTTAATTTAAAGTGCAATTAAAGTTTGATTTGATTTAGTCCTATTCTATAACTTAGATTTTTGGTTGCTCTTTTATCACATCAATTTGTTTTAACTCCATGCATTTATGGCTGAGCTGCTTTTAAATGATCCCCAGTCGCTACAGTGCCTTCAGAAAGTATTCATACCCTGTGACTTAATCCACATTTCGATGTGTTACAGCCTGAATTCAAAATGTATTAAATAAATCTCACCAATCTACACACAATACCCCATAATGACAAAGTGAAAACATGTTTTCAGAAATGTTGGCAAATTGATTGAAAATTAAATAAAGATATATAAGTATACCGTACATAAGAATACATAAGTATTCACACCCATGAGTCAATACTTTGTACTTTTAGCAGTGATCACAGCTGTGAGTCTTTCTGTGTAAGTCTCTAAGAGCTTTGCATACCTGGACTGTACAATATCTGCACGTGATTATTTTTACAATTCTTTAAGCTCTGCCAAATTGGTTGTTGATCATTGTTAGACAGGCATTTTCAAGTGTTTCCATAGATGTTCAAGCCGATTTAAGTTTAAACTATCTAGGCCACCCAGGAACATTCATTGTCATCTTGGTAAGCAACTCCAGAGTATATTTGGCCTCATGTTTTAGGTTATTGTCCTGCTGCAAGGTGCCCTTTTCTCCCAGTTTCTGTTGGAAAGCAGACTAAACCAGGTTTTCCTCTTAGCTCTATTCCATTTCTTCATATCTTAAAAAACTCCCTAGTCCCTAGGCACTCAGTGAGTGTTGTATTGGATTTTCCCATAACAAAGCTTTGTATTCAGGACATAACTGTCACGCCCTGGCCTTAGTTATCTTTGTTTTCTTTATTATTTTGGTTTAGGCCAGGGTGTGACATGGGTGATTTATTGTGTTCATTTTGTCTAGGGGTTTATTAGAATAATGGGGTTGTGTTCAGTTTAGTTGTCTAGGTAAGTCTATGGTTGCCTAGAGTGGTTCTCAATCAGAGGTAGGTGTTTATCGTTGTCTCTGATTGGGAACCATATTTAGGCACCATATTCTTTGGGTATTTTGTGGGTGATTGTTTCCTGTCTTTGTGTTTACTGCACCAGATAGGGCTGTTTCGGTTTTCACGTTTCTTGTTTTGTAGTTGTGTTCATGTTTGAGTTTTCCTATTAAAACCATGGACATTTACCATGCCGCATATTGGTCCTCCGATCCTTCTCGCCTCTCTTCTTCAGACGAAGAGGAGGAAAACCGTGACAATAACGTTTTACTTTAGTGCCTTATTGCAAACAGGATGCATGTTTTGTAATATTTTTATTCTGTATAGGCTTCCTCCTTTTCACTCTGTCATTTAGGTTAATATTGTGGAGTAACTAAAATGTTGTTGATCCATCCTCAGTTTTCTCCTATGATAGCCATTAAACTCTGTAACTGTTTTAAAGTCACCTTTAGCCTAATGGTGAAATCCCTGAGTGGTTCCCTTCCTCTCTGGCAACTAAGTTAGGAAGGACGACTGTATATTTGTAGTGACTGGGTTTATTAAGACACCATCCAAAGCGTAATTAATAATGTGACCTTTATATTTAATGTCAGATTTACCTATCTAAAAATAGGTGCATTTCTTTGAGTGTCACACCCTAATCGGTTTCACCTGTCTTTGTGCTTGTCTCCACCTCCCTCCAGGTGTCACCTGTCTTCCCCATTATCCCCTTAGCATTTTTACCTGTGTTCTCTGTTTGTCTGTTGCCAGTTCGTCTGGTCTTATCAGGACTTACCAGCGTACTTTCCAGTTTTCCTGTTTCTCAAGTGCTTGTTTCCTAGTTTTCCCGGTTCTGACAATTCTGCCTGCCCAGACCCCGAGCCTGCTTGCCATCCTGTACCTGCCTGACTCAGACCTGATTACGAACCTCTGCCTGCCCTGACCCCGAGCCTGCTTGCTGTCCTGCACCTGGCTGACTCTGACCTGATTACGAACCTCTGCCTGCCCTGACCCCGAGCCTGCTTGCTGTCCTGCGCCTGCCTGACTCTGACCTGATTACAAACCTCTGCCTGTCCAAGACCTGCCTTTTTCCCCGCGCTATAATAAATGATTGAGAACTGTACTATCCACCTCCTGTGTCTGCATCACATCCTGAGTCGTGATAGCGTGGCATTGGAAAACCTCACTGGTCTTTGTAGTTGAGCCTGTCTTTGAAATTCACTGCTCGACTGAGGGACCTTACAGATAATTGTTTGTGTGTGGTACAGAGATGAGGTAGTCATTCAAAAATAACGCTAAACACCATTATTGCACACAGAGTGATTCCATGCAACTTAGTATTTTACTTGTTATGCAAGTTGTTGCTCCTGGACTTTAGGCTCGCCATAACAAAGCGGTTGAATACTTATTGATTCAAGACATTTGAGCTTTTCATTTTTCATTCATTTGTAAACACTTATAACAACATAATTCCACTTTGACATTATGGGGTATTGTGGGGAGGCCAGTGACATAAAATCTCAATTTAATCAATTTTAAATTCAGGCTGTAACACAACAAAATGTGGGAAAAGTCAAGGGGTTTGAATACTTCACTGAATGTGCTTTTAAGTCACTGAATGTGCTTATGGATTGAGAGCCGATAGCCAGCTGAATGAACAATATCTTCGTATCTTAGACTAGCCTTTGAAACAGCCACTCTGCAATCTTTAATCAAAGGGTAAAACAGACCTCAATTACGCCCAGCTCTTGACCTCTGACTCTTCGCCCTGATTGGCCCACGTCTCTGCCATCGATTCCCCGGGGCTTCTGAATCATCCATTGAAATGAAGATCTTCTTCTGTCATGCGACTTCATGAAATGCTAATTGATTGGCCCCTCCAGATTGTGTTGTCTCTCTTCAAACAAGCCACAATGCCCACCGATCAATAGGAATCATCCGTCCGCTTCGACAATCTACTTTTTTTCCTATCATCCAAGGCTGTCTGCTAAATTGCTTCACGGATTAGTATGCCAACGAGGAGCCACTTAATTGCTCCATCTCTCGTTCTGTGTCGTGTCTATTGACATTACTCATAAATGAGGTCTTTAACGGAAATCCAATGGCTGGTGGGATTCACCGCAGTGAGTGATTTTGTTTACCTATGCAGCTCGGCGGGTAGTAGCAAATTGTGTTAATATCTCCTGGAGACTACTCAAGAATATATTGGAAATTAGATGCCAAGTTGGTTGCATGATGTTACCTTTTTGGTAGTAGGTAGTGTCAAGAACAGCATTTTTTTACTCTCAACAGTTTCCCGTTGGTCCACCACCCAAAAGGGAGGGGGGTGGGTGCTATTTGATTGTAGGAAGGTGTTCTTCATTTTTTGTACACTCAGTGTATGATATGATCTCGGCTTCCTCTAACAACCTATATAATCTTCTCCACTTGAGTATGAATTCCCGACTTATCAAGGGAATGCAAACAGAGACAGTGGGGGTGTTGGAGGGAAACGATGACAGTGTGTAGTTGGCCGGGAATGAGAGTGAGTGTGCCGCTGATCCATTAAACACCAGTGACGAGAACACCCCCCGACTGAGAGGAGCTGGTTGGCATGCCGACGCCGTAGGCAGAGTGACATTGATCTGTCTGCCCACCTCCATCTGTCGCTCTGACAGAGGGAGCTCGATTGTTCATAAAACATTTAATTGAGCAGCAGCTCGTTTCTCTGACTCGCGACATGAAACCAGAGCAAAACAGGGCTATCAGAATTCAGTTACGTTTATCTAACACAACCCTGGCTGCAGGATAAAGAGATAAAAAAACACCCTTAACCTTAGACATATAATTACTTATGTAGTAGGCCTACTTCGTAATTATACACAGTTCAAGTTGGAGGTTTACATACACCTTCGCCAAATACATTTAAACTCAGTTTCTCACAATTCCTGACATTTAATCCTAGTAAAAATTCCCTGTCTTAGGTCAGTTAGGATCACCACTTTTTTATAAGAATGTGAAATGTCAGAATAATAAAAGAGAATCATTTATTTCAGCTTTTATTTCCTTCATCACATTCCCAGTGGGACAGAAGTTTGCATACACTCAATTTGTATTTTGTAGCATTGCCTTTAAATTCTTTGGGTCAAACGTTTTGGGTAGCCTTCCACAAGCTTTTCACAAGCTGGGTGAATTTTGGCCCATTCCTCCTGACAGAGCTGGTGTAACTGAGTCAGGTTTTGTAGGGCTCCTTGCTCGCACACACTTTTTTCAGTTCTGCCCAAACATTTTCTATAGGATTGAGGTCAGGGCTTTGTGATGGCCATTCCAATACCTTGACTTTGTTGTCCTTAAGCCATTTTGCCACAGCTTTGGAAGTACAGTATGCTTGGGGTCATTGTCTGTTTGGAAGACCCATTTGTGACCAAGCTTTAACATCCTGACTGATGTCTTGAGATGTTGCTTCAGTACATCCACATCATTATCCTGCCTTATGATGCCATCTATTTTGTGAAGTGCACCAGTCCCTCCTGCAGCGAAGCTGGGGAGGCAGGTAGCCTAGTGGTTAAAGCATTGGGCTTGTCACCAAAAGGTTACAAGATCAAATCCCCAAGCTGACAAGATAAAAATCTGTCATTCTGCCCCTGAACAAGGCAGTTAACCCACTGTTCCTAGAATGTCATTGAAAATAAAAATGTGTTCTTAACTGACTTGCCTAGGTAAAAAAAACAGCATGATGCAGCCACCCCCGTGCTTCACAGTTGGGATAGTGTTCTTTGGCTTGCAAGCCTCCCCCCTTTTCCTCCAAACATAACGATGGTCATTACAGCCAAACAGTTTTAAATTAGTTTCATCAGACCTGAGGACATTTCTCAAAAAGGTAGGATCTTTGTCCCCATGTGCAGTTGCAAACCGTAGTCTGGCGTTTTTATGGCGGACTTGGAGCAGTGGCTTCTTCCTTGCTGAGCAGCCTTTCAGGTTATGTCGATATAGGACTCGTTTTACTGTGGATATAGATAATTTTGTACCTGTCTCCTCCAGCATCTTCACAAGGTCCTTTGCTGTTGTTCTGGGATTGATTTGCACTTTTCGCACCAAAGTACATTCATCTCTAGGAGAAAGAACGCATCTCTTTCCTGAGTGGTATGACGGCTGCGTGATCCCATGGTGTTTATACTTGGATACTATTGTTTGTACAGATGAACGTGGTACCTTCAGGCATTTGGAAATTGCTCCCAAATATGAACCAGACTTGTGGAGGTCTACAATTGGCTGATTTCTTTGGATTTTCCCATGATGTCAAGCAAAGAGGCACTGAGTTTGAAGGTAGGCCTTGAAATACATCCACAGGTACACCTCCAATTGACTCAAATGATGTCAATTAGCCTATCAGAAGCTTCTAAAGCCATGAAATCCTTCTCTGGAATTTTCCAAGCTGTTTAAAGGCACAGTCAACTTAGTGTACAGTATATAAACTTCTGACCCACTGGAATTGTGATACACTGAATTATAAGAGAAATAATCTGTCTGTTCCCCAAAGTAGATGTCCTAACCAACTTGCCAAAACTATAGTTTGTTAACAAGTGGAGTGGTTGAAAAACGAGTTTTAATGACTCCAAACTAAGTGTACGTAAACTTCCGATTTCAACTGTATCTATGTCGTCAACAACCACTTCAAAATTGCGTAGCACAATTTACTTTGACTACACATCCATAACACATTTATTACACATCTATAAGAATTTCATGAACGTGTTATAACAGGTCGCAACCTCATTATTAAAGGTTAATGAAATAATGTATATCCATAGCATATCTATGGCGCATTCATGTCATGCTCATATTGAACTCAGGTATCTTAATAGATGCATCGTTATGGTTGTTCTCAAAAGTGTGCTTCTGCCATACCAGTGTCAGTGAATATGCCAAAAGCCCAAACCACATTTTAAAAGGAGGCTGATATACGGTGCATTCGGAAAGTTCAGACCCCTTGACTTTTTCCACATTTTGTTACATTATAGCCTTTTTCTAAAATGTTTTAAATAAAAAAAATCCTGCTCAATCTACACACAGTACCCCATAATGACAAAGTGAAAACAGGTTTTTAGAATGCAAATGTATAAAAACTTGGAGTCCACCTGTGGTATATTCAACTGATTAGACGTGATTTGGAAAGGCACACACCTGTCAATATAAGGTCCCACAGTTGACAATCCATGTCAGAGCAAAAACCAAGCCATGAGGTCGAAGGAATTGTCCGTAGTGCTCCAAGACAGGATTGTGTCGAGGCACAGATCTGGGGAAGGGCACCAAAACATTTCTGCAGCATTGAAGGTCCCAAAGAACACAGTGGCCTCCATCATTCTTACATGAAAGAAGTTTGGAATCACCAAGACTCTTCCTACAGCTGGCCGCCCGGCCAAACTGAGCATTTAGTGGAGGTGGGCCTTGGTCAGGGAGGTGACCAAGAACTCGATGGTCACTCTGACAGAGCTCCAAAGTTCCTTTGTGGAGATGGGAGAAGCTTCCAGAAGGACAACCATCTCTGCAGTACTCCACCAATCAGGCCTTTATTGTAGAGTGGCAAGACAGAAGCCACTTCTTCGGTAAAAGGCACATGAAAGCCCACTTGGAGGGCTAAAGGTACCTAAAGGAATGTCACATGTTTATAAACAAGATTCTCTGGTCTGATGAAACCAAGATGGAAGCTTTTGTCCTGAATGCCAAACATCACGTATGGAGGAAACCTGGCACCATTCGTACAGTAAAGCATGATCGAGGGACTTGGAGAATAGTCAGGCTAGAGGGAAAGATGAACGGAGCAAAGTACAGAGAGACCCTTGATGAAAACGCTCAGGACCTCAGACTGGGGCGAAGGTTCACCTTCCAACAGGACAACGATCCTAAGCACACAGCCAAGACAATGCAGGTGTCATGTATTGTCATGTTGTGTGTTTCTGTCCTTTCCCTTCACCCTGTCTCCCTCTGCTGGTCGTTGTTAGGTTACCTTTTCTCCCCCTCTTTCCCCCAGCTGTGCCTTGTCTCCTCCTAACTACCCATTCACCCCGTTTCCCACCTGTTCCCTTTTTCCCTCTGATTAGGTCCCTATATCTCTCTCTGTTTTTGTTCCTGTCCTTGTCGGATTCTTGTTTGTTGTGTTTCATGCCTGAACCAGACTATCGTCATGTTTGCTGTAACCTTGTCCTGTCCTGTCGGAATCTGCCGGTCTATCTGAGCCTACCTATGTTTGGTTATTAAAGAAGCTCTGTTTAAGTTAATTCGCTTTTGGGTCCTCATTCACTCACCGTAACAGAAGAATCCGACCAAGAATGGACCCAGCGACTTCGGATCCTCTCCACTCAGCCGTCGAGATCCAGGGAGCGATGCTAGGCAGACACGAGCAGGAATTGTCTGCTGCTCGACATGCCGTTGAGACCCTGGCCACCCAAGTCTCCAACCTCACAGAACAGGTTCACCATCTCCGCCTCGATCCACCGGCCACTTCCAGGGCTTTCGAATCTCCGGAGCCCAGAATCAATAACCCGCCGTGTTACTCTGGGGAGCCCACTGAATGCCGCTCGTTCCTCACCCAGTGTAATATTGTGTTTTCTCTCCAGCCCAACACTTACTCCAGGAGCACTGCTCGTGTCGCCTACGTCATATCTCTCCTTATTGGACGGGCTCGTGAGTGGGGCACGGCAATCTGGGAGGCAAGGGCTGAGTGTACTAACCAGTATCAGGACTTTAAGGAGGAGATGATACGGGTTTTTGATCGATCTGTTTTTGGGGAGGAGGCTTCCAGGGCCCTGTCTTCCCTATGTCAAGGCAATCGATCCATAACAGACTACTCTATTGAGTTTCGCACTCTTGCTGCCTCCAGTGGCTGGAACGAGCCGGCTTTGCTCGCTCGTCTTCTGGAGGGTCTCCGCGCAGAGGTAAAGGATGAGATTCTCTCCCGGGAGGTTCCTTCCAGCGTGGATTCCTTGATTGAACTCGCTATTCGCATTGAGCGACGGGTTGATCTTCGTCACCGAGCTCGTGGAAAGGAGCTCGCGTTCTCCGTTGCCCCCCTCTCCGCATCACTACCATCTTCCTCTGCCGGCTCGGGAGCTGAGCCTATGCAGCTGGGAGGTATCCGCATCTCGACTAAGGAGAGGGAACGGAGAATCACCAACCGCCTCTGTCTCTATTGCGGTTCTGCTGGTCATTTTGTCACTTCATGTCCAGTAAAAGCCAGAGCTCATCAGTAAGCGGAGGGCTACTGGTGAGCGCTACTACTCCTGTCTCTCCTTCAAGATCCTGCACTACCTTGTCGGTCCATCTACGCTGGACCGGTTCGTCAGCTTCCTGCAGTGCCTTAATAGACTCTGGGGCGGAGGGCTGTTTTATGGACGAGACCTGGGCTCGGGAACATGACATTCCTCTCAGACAGTTAAGGGAGTCCACGGCCTTGTTCGCCCTGGATGGTAGTCCTCTCCCCAGGATTCAGCGTGAGACGCTACCTTTAACCCTCACTGTTTCTGGTAATCATAGCGAAACCATTTCTTTTTTGATTTTTCGTTCACCTTTTACACCTGTTGTTTTGGGCCATCCCTGGCTAGTTTGTCATAATCCTTCCATTAATTGGTCTAGTAATTCTATCCTCTCCTGGAACGTCTCTTGTCATGTGAAATGTTTAATGTCTGCCATCCCTCCTGTTTCCTCTGTCTCTTCTTCACAGGAGGAGCCTGGTGATTTGACAGGGGTGCCGGAGGAATATCACGATCTGCGCACGGTGTTCAGTCGGTCCAGGGCCACCTCTCTTCCTCCACACCGGTCGTATGATTGTAGTATTGATCTCCTTCCGGGAACCACTCCCCCCCGGGGTAGACTATACTCTCTGTCGGCTCCCGAACGTAAGGCTCTCGAGGATTATTTGTCTGTAGCTCTTGACGCCGGTACCATAGTCCCCTCCTCCTCTCCCGCCGGAGCGGGGTTTTTTTTTGTCAAGAAGAAGGACGGGTCTCTGCGCCCCTGCATAGATTATCGAGGGCTGAATGACATAACAGTTAAGAATCGTTATCCGCTTCCTCTTATGTCCTCAGCCTTCGAGATCCTGCAGGGAGCCAGGTTTTTCACTAAGTTGGACCTTCGTAACGCTTACCATCTCGTGCGCATCAGGGAGGGGGACGAGTGGAAGACGGCGTTTAACACTCCGTTAGGGCACTTTGAATACCGGGTTCTTCCTTTCGGCCTCGCTAACGCTCCAGCTGTCTTTCAGGCATTAGTCAATGATGTCCTGAGAGACATGCTGAACATCTTTGTTTTCGTTTACCTTGACGATATCCTGATTTTTTCACCGTCACTCCAGATTCATGTTCAGCACGTTCGACGTGTCCTCCAGCGCCTTTTAGAGAACTGTCTTTTTGTGAAGGCTGAGAAGTGCACTTTTCATGCCTCCTCCGTCACATTTCTCGGTTCTGTTATTTCCGCTGAAGGCATTAAGATGGATCCCGCTAAGGTCCAGGCTGTCATTGATTGGCCCGTCCCTAAGTCACGCGTCGAGCTGCAGCGCTTTCTCGGCTTCGCGAACTTCTATCGTCGTTTCATCCGTAATTTCGGTCAGGTGGCAGCTCCTCTCACAGCCCTTACTTCTGTCAAGACGTGCTTTAAGTGGTCCGTTTCCGCCCAGGGAGCTTTTGATCTCCTCAAGAATCGTTTTACATCCGCTCCTATCCTTGTTACACCTGACGTCTCTAGACAGTTCGTGGTCGAGGTTGACGCGTCAGAGGTGGGCGTGGGAGCCATTCTTTCTCAGCGCTCCCTCTCTGACGACAAGGTCCACCCTTGCGCGTATTTTTCTCATCGCCTGTCGCCGTCGGAACGTAATTATGATGTGGGAAACCGCGAACTGCTCGCCATCCGGTTAGCCCTAGGCGAATGGCGACAGTGGTTGGAGGGGGCGACCGTTCCTTTTGTCGTTTGGACTGACCATAGGAACCTTGAGTACATCCGTTCTGCCAAACGACTTAATGCGCGTCAGGCGCGTTGGGCGCTGTTTTTCGCTCGTTTCGAGTTCGTGATTTCTTATCGTCCGGGCTCTAAGAACACCAAGCCTGATGCTTTATCTCGTCTCTTCAGTTCTTCAGTAGCCTCCACTGACCCCGAGGGGATTCTCCCTGAGGGGCGTGTTGTCGGGTTGACTGTCTGGGGAATTGAGAGGCAGGTAAAGCAAGCGCTCACTCACACTCCGTCGCCGCGCGCTTGTCCTAGGAACCTTCTTTTCGTTCCCGTTCCTACTCGTCTGGCCGTTCTTCAGTGGGCTCACTCTGCCAAGTTAGCCGGCCACCCTGGCGTTCGGGGTACGCTTGCTTCCATTCGCCAGCGTTTTTGGTGGCCCACCCGGGAGCATGACACGCGTCGTTTCGTGGCTGCTTGTTCGGTCTGCGCGCAGACTAAGTCCGGTAACTCCCCTCCTGCCGGCCGTCTCAGGCCGCTTCCCATTCCCTCTCGACCGTGGTCTCACATCGCCTTAGATTTTGTCACCGGACTGCCTTCGTCAGCGGGGAAGACTGTTATTCTTACGGTTGTCGATAGGTTCTCTAAGGCGGCTCATTTCATTCCCCTTGCTAAGCTTCCTTCTGCTAAAGAGACGGCACAAATCATCATCGAGAATGTTTTCAGAATTCATGGCCTTCCGTCAGACGTCGTTTCGGACAGAGGTCCGCAATTCACGTCTCAATTTTGGAGGGAGTTTTGCCGTTTGATTGGGGCTTCCGTCAGTCTCTCTTCCGGCTTTCACCCCCAGTCTAACGGTCAAGCAGAACGGGCCAATCAGACTATTGGTCGCATCTTACGCAGTCTTTCTTTTCGCAACCCTGCGTCTTGGTCAGAACAGCTCCCCTGGGCAGAATACGCCCACAACTCGCTTCCTTCGTCTGCGACCGGGCTATCTCCTTTTCAGAGTAGCCTCGGGTACCAGCCTCCGCTGTTCTCATCTCAGTTCGCCGAGTCCAGCGTCCCCTCCGCTCAGGCTTTTGTCCAACGTTGCGAGCGCACCTGGAAGAGGGTCAGGTCTGCACTTTGCCGTTATAGGACGCAGACTGTGAGGGCTGCTAATAAGCGTAGAACTAAGAGTCCTAGATATTGTCGCGGTCAGAGAGTTTGGCTCTCCACTCAGAACCTTCCCCTTAAGACGGCTTCTCGCAAGTTGACCCCGCGGTTCATTGGTCCGTTCCGTATTTCTCGGGTCATTAATCCTGTCGCAGTTCGACTTCTTCTTCCGCGATACCTTCGTCGCGTCCACCCGGTCTTCCATGTCTCCTGTATTAAGCCCGTTCTTCGCGCCCCCGCTCGTCTTCCCCCCCCCCCCCCCCCATCCTTGTCGAGGGCGCACCCATCTACAGGGTCCGCAGGATTTTGGACATGCGTCCTCGGGGCCGTGGTCACCAGTACCTCGTTGATTGGGAGGGGTACGGTCCTGAGGAGAGGAGTTGGGTTCCCTCTCGGGACGTGCTGGACCGTGCGCTGATCGAGGATTTCCTCCGTTGCCGCCAGGTTTCCTCCTCGAGTGCGCCAGGAGGCGCTCGGTGAGTGGGGGGGTACTGTCATGTATTGTCATGTTGTGTGTTTCTGTCCTTTCCCTTCACCCTGTCTCCCTCTGCTGGTCGTTGTTAGGTTACCTTTTCTCCCCCTCTTTCCCCCAGCTGTGCCTTGTCTCCTCCTAACTACCCATTCACCCCGTTTCCCACCTGTTCCCTTTTTCCCTCTGATTAGGTCCCTATATCTCTCTCTGTTTTTGTTCCTGTCCTTGTCGGATTCTATCGTCATGTTTGCTGTAACCTTGTCCTGTCCTGTCGGAATCTGCCGGTCTATCTGAGCCTACCTATGTTTGGTTATTAAAGAAGCTCTGTTTAAGTTAATTCGCTTTTGGGTCCTCATTCACTCACCGTAACAGCAGGAGTGGCTTCGGGACAAGTCTCTGAATGTCCTTGAGTGGAAGTTAAGTTACAGATGCACAGATATCATCCCCAAATATCAATGCTAACTTCCCCTGTTAATGTCATGTTGAGAGATTAGCATGTCTTGGAACTATGATATTTTTGTGTCTAACATTCTCACTCATCATTATTATCCTTAATCATAGTAGCATCCACATTCATGTAAAATACTCCAGAATTACGCAATACATTATTTACCATTTATTTCTTTTGGGCACAAAATAATATCAAACACAACCAAGAAAAACAGCAAATGCATCCAAGTTTGTAGTCACAGGCTTGATGTAATCATTGTGTGCTAGGAATATGGGGCAAAATACTAAACATTTGACTACTTGAATAGACAAATAAGTGAATTTGTCCCAATACTTTTGGTCACCTAAAATGGAGGGACTATGTACAAAAAGTGTTGTAAGTTATAAATGGCTCACCCAATATGTATGAAAATACCCTCAATTTAAGTGGACAGTCTGCACTTGAACCTCATAGTCATTGTATCATTTCAAATCCAAAGTGCTGGAGTACAGAGCCAAAACAACAATATTCACTAACACTGGTATGGCAGAAGCACACTTAGAGAACAGACATAATTATGACAATTTGCTTTCATTCTAATGATGCATCTATTCAGATACTTAAATATGAGCTCTTGCATCTGACATGAACGTGCTATAGATATGCTATGGATACATTTCATTAACCTTTAATCATGTGGTTGGGATCTGTTTCAACATGTTCTTGAAATGCTTATAGATGTGTAATAAATGCATTATGGATATGTGGTCCAAAAACAATGTTACCACACATTACTCTCCCCTCATCTTCAACAAAACAAACATATTCAGGATTAACATTGTGGTGGTGTTGTGTGTGCAAGGGCGTAACTTTGTGTTGGATATTGGGGGCGTCAGAGTCAATGGGTTCCAGTGTCAACACCCCTCTATGGTGGCTGTAAAATGGTTGTTTCTGGTGAATTTTGAAGGGAAAATGCATCCTTATGTGGCTTGATAATTTGGTCAATATACCCCAATCACAACTGAAACACCAATATCTTTTACTTTCAACTTCTAAACCAAGCAAAAAAAGAATCGTCCCTTTTTAGGACCCTGTCTTTCAAAGACAATTCATAAAAATCAAAATAACTTCACAGATCTTTATTGTAAAGGGTATAAACACAGTTTCCCATGCTTGTTCAATTAACCATAAACAATTAATGAACATGCACCTGTGGAACGTTAAGACACTAACAGCTTACAAACAGTAGGCAATTAAGGTCACAGTTATGAAAACTTAGGACGCTAAAGAGGCCTTTCTATTGACTCTAAAAAACACCAAAAGAAAGATGCCCAGGATCACTGCTCAACTGCGTGAACGTGCCTTAGGCATGCTGTAAGGAGGCATGAGGACTGCAGATGTGGCCATGGCAATAAATTGCCATGTCCATACTGTGAGACTCCTAAGACAGTGCTACAAGGAGACAGGACTAACAGCTGATCGTCCTCACAGTGGCAGACCACGTATAACAACACCTGCACAGGATCGGTACATCCGAACATCACACCTGCGGGACAGGTACAGGATGACAACAACAACTGCCCGAGTTACAACAGGAAAGCACAAATACTCCACCAGTGCTCAGACTGTCCACAATAGGCTGAGAGAGGCTGGACTGAGGGCTTGTAGGGGGCTGTTGTAAGGCAGGTCCTCACCAGACATCACCGGCAACAATGTCACCTATGGACACAAACCCACCATCGCTGGACGAGACACGATTGGCAAAAAGTGCTCTTCTGTGACGAGTTGTGGTTTTGTCTCTGCAGGGGTGATGGTTGGATTCTCGTTTATCGTCGAAGGAATGAGCGTTACACCGAGGCCTGTACTCTAGAGCGGGATCGATTTGGAGGTGGAGGGTCCGGCATGGTCTGGGGCAGTGTGTCACAGCATCATCGGACTGAGCTTGTTGTATTTGCAGGCAATCTCAACGCTGTGCGTTACAGCGAAGACATCCTCCTCCCTCCTGTGGTACCCTTCCTGCAGGCTCATCCTGACATGACCATCCAGCATGACAATGCCACCAGCCATACTACTCGTTCTGTGCGTGATTTCCTGCAAGACAGGAATGTCAGTGTTCTGCCATGGCCAGTGAAGAGCCCGGATCTCAATCCCATTGAGCACATCTGGGACCTGTTGAGCACGTCTGGGACCATCGGAGGGTGAAGGCTAGGGCCATTCCCCCCAGAAATGTCTGGGAACTTGCAGGTGCCTTGGTGGAAGAGTGGGATAACATCTCACAGCAAGAACTGGCACATCTGGTGCAGTCCATGAGGAGGAGATGCACTGCAGTACTTAATGCAGCTGGTGGCCACACCAGATACTGACGGTTACTTCTGATTTTGACCCCACCTTTTGTTTAGGGACACATTATTCAATTTCTGTTAGTCACATGTCTGGGGAACTTGTTCAGTTTATGTCTCAGTTGGTGAATCTTGTTATGTTCATACAAATACTTACACATGTTAAGTTGGCTGAAAATAAACGCAGTTGACTGTGAGAGGACATTTCTTTTTTATTTTATTTTATTTCACTGCCACACCCCTTCTTTAACTACATTTAAATGTCAAAACAGCAAATACAAAAATTAATTTGTTCTTGCAAACTTCCCGCAAGTTTGTGGCAAATTTGCAGCAAACTATATAGTGTGCCACAAAATGTTGCCAGAAGTTTGGCAACAATAATATATTCTGCCATTTCTGGCAGACAATTCTCTTGAGATTTAATTTGAATCTGTAGCAAACCTGTTCAAACCAGTGGCTGAACAACATCTGGTCGGCAAACCAGGTTGTGGAGTACATGAAGGAGATCATGATCCAGAGGGCTCAGTGGACCAGACAGATTGGGCCAAGATAGTCGAGGTAGTCTGCTGGATATTCCAGGCATGGTGGGTTAAATTTTTAACGAAAACATTAAACTCAAATTTGATTCTGTTTGCTGTGATTAATTTGCATGGCTGATGCGTACCACGAGACTCATAGTGCGGGGAGAGCTGTGACCACACTGTCCTTTGTTAATGCAATATTCACTAAAATAAATTGCGCAACAGGGTTTGATTTGTTCTCTCAGATATTTTTTTTTCCTCAGGGTTGAAACCCCCAACCATCATAATAGACGGGGGCGGCGCTCAGGTCTGTATCTGGCTGTGGGTGTTTGAGTGAGAAAGAAACAGACAAGAGCCAACCAGTAAAAGCACAGCCCCCTTCATTATCGACGCATTGTGCTGACAACATCAAAGAGCCATTGCAGACTCAGAAGTCAGGAGGACTTCATGACTTAGGTGTTAGACAGACTAGTGATTAGCTGCAATGGAAAAGTAATTGTTTGTCTAGCTATAACACAATTTGAAGCAATATGGGGTAGAGTCTCACAAGCATTAGAAACAGCATCGGGTGTGGATACGATGGGAACATGTGGATCTGAGCAAGTGGGATGTCATTCATGTGTAAATGTTAAGTTGACCTTTGTTTTTGGTTGTTTTTGGTTGTCAAAAAAACAATGTAAAATGTAATATTACAAAAAAGTAATTGTCTGCTTTACTACAGATTGCTCAGGACTGCTTGGGGAAACTCACTGATCACGGTCTTCAAGGACAAAAAACTTTGCTTCGCCAGCCAAGAGTTTCAAATGACCCTGCCGGTCGGTGGTGCCTCAGATGCTCATTTATTTTTGGCCTGAAACAATCAAGTTATTCACTAAACGTTCTTCTCTCCAGATACACAAGGTGACATCGCTTTAAGACTTCTGCCAGTGGTCCTCCCAACACCAGTCTACAAGATAGGCAGGAAGACATTCTGACCCAGCTTCGATGAGACCAGAGTCCTTCATTAAATAGTGGATAGGCATAGGGAGATTGTGTTACGCCCTGATCTGTTTCACCTGTTCCATTGATTGTCGCCACCCCCTCCAGGTTGCTTATTTTCCCCAGTGTATTTATCCCTGTGTTTCCTGTCTCTCTGTGCCAGATCGTATTGTAAGTTTAAGTCAAGTCAACCAGTGTGTTTTTCCCGTACTACTAAACTGACTTTTTGTGGATACGTAGTGCACATAACAAACTTTTGCCATTAAATTTCCATATACCGAATACAAAATAAAAGTGAAGAGCCTCCCAAGTGGCACAGTGGTCTAAGGCACTGTCACTACAGACCCAGGTTTGATCCCAGGCTGTGTCACAGCTGGCTGTGACCAGAGACCCACGAGGCAGTGCACAATTGGCCTAGTGTCATAAGAGGAGGGTTTAGCAGCCGGGATTTCCTTATCTCATCATGCTCTAGCAACTTATTGTGGTGGGCCGGGGGCCTGCAAACTGACTTTGGTCACCAACTGGACGGTGTATTCTTCCAACACATTGGTGTGGCTGGCTTCCGGGTTTTAAGCAAGCAATGTGGCTCAGCAGGGTTGTGTTTCGGAAGAAGCATGGCTCTCAACCTTTGCCTCTCCTGAGTCCGTAGGGGAGTTGCAGTGATTGGACAAGACTGTAATTACCAATTGGATATGACAAAAGGTGTAAAAGTACAACAATAACTAGTGTTAATGGGTTTCCATTGCATTTTCAACTCTACTGATGGTTTTGTCACAATCTGCTGCATTATCTAGCAAATGTGTCAAATTAATAAATTGCCGGTCGTGGCTTTTTCAATGCGTCAGGTTGTTCATCCGCATTAAAATGGTTGAATGGAAACGTAGTGTTGTGTTAGTGTTGTGTAAATGAACCTATGAGCCCCAGACCCAAATTAATAAAAGATGTAGGCATTAAAGCGGTGTTGATTGATGTAAATGGCTATAAAGTGATGGCATTGTCAGTGTGTGATGGCATCGTCACTGTGCCTCCATGCTTTGCACAAGTCCTCATATTCTAAAATCAAATGATTTCTCTAACATGTTGGGACCAACATGGTTGAGTACCTGCACCAGGCGGAGGTCATCACTCCTTACCCATTTGTGTTGGCTCTTGGGAACTGCTCACAGGTGTTTACAGTCATTTGTGGACTGGCATTGGAGCAAAGTACACTGCCCTGGGGCACTAGATGTGTGTATCAATTCCTATTATGTGTTTGATATCAACTTTCTCACCCCGCACCATCATGGAAATTTCTACAGACCACAGTTTGTCAGCTGCCGGAACAAAATCCCCCGCAGTAAGAATTTTGCAAGCATGGCTTTTTTCCACTGAACAATAGTGGATAAGTATCCCCCTTTTTCCTCCAAACATAACGATGGTCATTATGGCCAAACAGTTAAATTTTTGTTTCATCTGACCAGATGACATTTCTCCACAAGTACGATCTTTGTCCCCGTGTGCAGTTGCAAACCGTTGTCTGGCTTTTTTAATGTTGGTTTTCGAGCAGTGGCTTCTTCCTTGATGAGCAGCCTTTCAGGTTATGTCGATATAGGACTCGTTTTACTGTGGATATAGATACTTTTGTACCTGTCTCCTCCAGCATCTTCATAAGGTCCTTTGCTGTTGTTCTGGGATTGATTTGCCTTTTTGCACCAAAGTACGTTCATCTCCAGGAGACAGAACGCGTCTCCTTCCTGAGCTGTATGATGGCTGCTTGGTCTCATGGTGTTTATACTTGCGTACTATTTTTTGTACAGATGAACGTGGTACCTTCAGGCGTTTGGAAATTGCTCCCAAGGATTGGATGCGCAGACTTGTGGAGGTCTACAATTTATTTTCTGAGGTCTTGGCTGATTTCTTTTGATTTTCACATGGATGTCAAGCAAAGAGGCACTGAGTATGAAAGTAGGCCTTGAAATACATCCACAGTTACACCTCCAATTGACCTAAAATTGACTCAAATGATGTCATCAGAAGCTTCTAAAGCCATGACAACAATTTCTGGAATATTCTAAGCTGTTTAAAGGCACAGTCAAGTTTGTGTATATGAACTTCTTTTCTTTTTTTTTTTTGAATTTGACCCCTTTTTCTCCCCAATTTCGTGGTATCCAATTGTTAGTAGCTACTATCTTGTCTCATTGCTACAACTCCCGTACGGGCTCGGGAGAGACGAAGGCTGAATGTCATGCGTCCTCCGATACACAAACCAACCTACCATACTGCTTTTTTAACACAGCGCGCATCCAACCCGGAAGCCAGCCGCACCAATGTGCCCCTGGCAACCTTGGCTAGCGTGCACTGCGCCCGGCCCGCCACAGGAGTCCTCGACCTCCCGGTCGCGGCCGGTTACAACAGAGCCTGGGCGCGAACCCAGGACTTTGATGGCACAGCTGGCGCTGCAGTACAGCGCCCTTAACCACTGCGCCACCCGGGAGGCCGTGTATA
This sequence comes from Oncorhynchus mykiss, assembly GCF_013265735.2. Taxonomy (NCBI): domain Eukaryota; kingdom Metazoa; phylum Chordata; class Actinopteri; order Salmoniformes; family Salmonidae; genus Oncorhynchus; species Oncorhynchus mykiss. The sequence continues at coordinate 55,141,084 of NC_048566.1, read as the reverse complement.
TAAACTTCTGACCCACTGGAATTGTGATAGTGAATTATAAGTGAAATAATCTGTCAGTAAACAATTGTTGGAAAAATGACCTGTGTAATGCACAAATTAGATGTCTGAACTGACTTGCCAAAACTATAGTTTGTTAAAAAGACATTTGTGGAGTGGTTGAAAAACAAGTTTTAATGACTCCAACCTAAAATGTTTGTAAACTTCTGACTTCAACTGTATGTGTGTGAATGGTGTGTATAGACTGTATGGACACTATATGAACAGGTGTTAACAACTGTAGTTATAAAGGTTGAGCCATGACTGGAAAACAGTATCTAATGCTTGGCTAGTTTCATCTGTGCCATTGGCTTAATCCTATTCTTTAATTTTGTATTTTTATTATTTGATTTAGTACTATTTTTTACTTTGGTTTTTGCTTGAGATGGAGATGTGAATCCAACATATGAATTATTAACATGATTATTAAATTAGGAATCCTCCAAAGCTTGAAACCCTAGGCCTATATGTATTGTAAAGCCCCACCGTATCTCAGCTCACTGGTCTCCATAGCAACACCCAACCGAAACACGCGCTCCAGCAGGTATATTTCACAGGTCATCCCCAGCCAACACTAACAGAAATGGAATAATGTGTCCCTAAACGAAGGGGAGTAAAAATCAAATTAACAGTCAGTATTTGGTGTGGCCACCAGCTGCATTAAGTACTGCAGTGCATCTCCTCCTCAAGGACTGCACCAGATTTTCCAGTTTTTGCTGTGAGATGTTACCCCACTCTTCCACCAAGGCACCTGCAAGTTCCTGGACATTTCTGGGGGGAATGGCCCTGGCACTCACCCTCCGATCCAACAGGTCCCAGACGTGCTCAATGGCATTGAGATCCGGGCTCTTTGCTGGCCATGGCAGAACACAGACATTCCTGTCTTGCAGGAAATCACGCACAGAATGAGTAGTATGGCTGGTGGCATTGTCATGCTGGAGGGTCATGTCAGGATGAGCCTGCAGGAAGGGTACCACATGAGGGAGGAGGATGTCTTCCCTGTAATGCACAGCATTGAGATTGCCTGCAAATACAACAAGCTCAGTCCGATGATGCTGTGACACACCGCCCCAGACCATGACGGACCCTCCACCTCCAAATCGATCCTGCTCCAGAGTATGGGCCTCGGTGTAATCCTTATTCCTCCGACAATAAACGCGAATCAGACCATCACCCCAGGTGAGACAAAACCACGATTCGTCAGAGAAGAGCAATTTTTTGCCAGTCCTGTCTCGTCCAGCGATGGTGGGTTTGTGCCCATAGGCAACATTGTTGCCTGTGATGTCTGGTGAGGACCTACCTTAGAACAGGCCTACAAGCCCTCAATACAGCCTCTCTCAGCCTATTGCGGACAGTCTGAGCACTGATGGAGGGATTGTGCGTTCCTGGTGTAACTCAGGCAGTTGTTGTTGCCATCCTGTACCTGTCCTGCAGGTGTGATGTTCGGATGTACTGATCCTGTACAGTTGTTGTTACACGTGGTCTGCCACTGCGAGGATGATCAGCTGTCCGTCCTGTTTCCCTGTAGCTCTGTCTTAGGCATCTCACAGTATGGACACATCTGCAGTCCTCACGCCTCCTTGCAGCATGCCTAAGGCACGTCCACGCAATTGAGCAGGGACCCTGGTCATCTTTCATGGGTGTTTTTCAGAGTCAGTAGAAAAGCCTCTTTAGTGTCCTAAGTTTTCATAACTGTGACCTTAATTGCCTACCGTTTGTAAGCTGTTAGTGTCTTCACGACCGTTCCACAGGTGTATGTTAATTAATTGTTTATTGTTCATTGAACAAGCATGGGAAACAGTGTTTAAAAACATAGGGCTGCAATCCCGTTAACGGGATCAATATGACAACAGCCAGTGAAAGTTCAGGGCGCCAAATTCAAAACAACAGAAATCTCATAATTAAAATTCCTCAAACATACATGTATTTTATACCGTTTTAAAGTTAATCTGGTTGATAATCCCACTACAGTGTCCGATTTCAAATAGGCTTTACAGCTAAAGCACACAAACGATTATGTTAGGTGACCACCAACTCACAGAAAAACCCAGACATTTTTCCAGCCAAAGAGAGGAGTCACAAAAAGCACAAATAGAGATAAAAATGAATCACTAACCTTTGATGATCTTCATAAGATGACACTCATAGGTCATCATGTTACACAATACATGTGTTTTGTTCGATAAAGTGCATATTTATACAAAAAACCCACGTTACGTTCACTAGTTCCAAAAACATCCAGTGATATTGCAGAGAGCCACATCATTTTACAGAAATACTCATTATAAATGTCGATGAAAATACAATTCTTAGACATGGAAATATAGATATACCTCTCCTTAATGCAACTGCTGTGTCAGATTTCAAAAAAACTTTACGGAAACAGCAAACCAGATTATTGCATGAGGCGGCACTCAGAAAAAAATAAAATGATCTGCCATGTTGGAGTCAACAGAAATCAGAAATCATATTATAAATATTCCCTTACCTTTGATGATCTTCATCAGAATGCACTCCCAGGAATCGCAGTTCCACAATAAATGCTTGATTTGTTTGATAATGTCCAGTATTTTTATGTCCAAGTAGCTACTTTTGTTAGCACGTTTAGTACACAAATCCAAACGCTGTGCAGGTCCAGCCGAACGTCAGACGAAAACTTAAAAAAGTTATATTACAGGTCGAAGAAACTTGTCGAACTAAGTATAAAATCAATCTTTAGGATGTTGTTATCATAAATCTTCATTAACGTTCCAACGGGAGAATTTCATTGTCTGTAGGAAAGCCATGGAGCGCAGGTCGCTATCATGTGAAATGCTCTTGACTAGGACCTGGCTCTCTGCCAGACCACTGACTCAAAGAGCTCCCATCCGGCTCCACAACACAGTAGAAGCCTCATTCAAGTTTCTAAAGACGGTTGACATCTAGTGGAAGCCCTAGGAAGTACAACTTGATCCATATCCCACTGTGTATTCAATAGGGGCTGGGTTGAAAATCGACCATCCTCAGATTTCCCACTTCTTGTTTGGATTTCTTCTCAGGTTTTTGCCTGCCATATGAGTTCTGTTATACTCACAGACATCATTCAAACAGTTTTAGAAACGTCAGAGTGTTTTCTACCCAATACTAATAATAATATGCACATATTAGCAACTGGGACTGAGGAGCAGGCCGTTTACTCTGGGCACCTTTGGGCACCTTTCATCCAAGCTACTCAATACTGCCCCTGCAGCCATAAGAAGTTAAACCCTTTACAATGAAGATCTGTGGATTTTTACGAATTCTCTTTGAAAGGCAGGGTCCTGAAAAGGGGACAATTCTTTTTTTGCTGAGTTTATATGACTTATAAAGTATAGCTACAATTTATTCGCTCTTTTAAGCCTACACTTTGGAATGACTTCGATAGTAACAGGGAATCTATTCAGTTATTTAGATATCTCTCAAAAATGATTCTCACGATAGCACATTGGTAGTAGTCAGAGACAAATATCAAGGCTAAGAAGGGTTTGGCTTTAACCCTAGATGGGAAAGGAAATGGATAGGTGTTGATAGATTAGGAGTAGGAGGAGGTTTTTCCTATAATGGATATAACATTGAAGATCTAACGTAAGGTAAAAATTCAACAGATACTGTACAAGGTTTATCTCTGCTGAAAATTGGTTACCGTGATGACATAATCCTGTGGTTTCCGTTGATGACTTTTGTCAAATCCATTGTATTTTCTACGTAGATTTCACAGTACATTGACAAATTACGTGTAAACAAATTTGATTCAACCAGTTTGTGCCCAGTGGGGTGCATGCATGCCGAGGAACGTGAAGCTTTTGACCCTCCTCTCCACTGCGGCCTCGTAGATGTGGATGGGTGTGTGCCCTCTTTGCTGTCTCATGTTGTCCACGATCAGCTCCCTTTTGTTGACGTTGAGGGAGAGGTTATTTTCCTGGCACTCACCTCCTCCCTGTAGGCTGTCTCGTCATTGTTGGTAATCAGGCCAATCACTGTTGTGTTGTCAGGAAACTAGATGATTTAGTTGGAGACGTTGTGGCCACGCAGTCATGAGTGAACAGGGAGTACAGGGAGTATATACCTGTTATTTTATAGCCTGTACTGTGTTTGTGACCTGTTCTCTGCAGCATGTGCTCTCTGTAATGAACTGCTACTCCACAGCCACCGTCAAAGGTGAGAATGGCAGAGGTAAGCAGTTTGACTCCCACAAGCCATTCTTCCAGAAAGCCGCTCGATACTTAATCAATTATCCCCACCCGGCTGTCTATCTCTCAATCCCTGGCAACAAAGGAGACCAATGAGCCATCAGACCCCATTGATTACCCCACTTTCCTCACACACACACACACACACACACACACAATGTTCCTATCGTTGTCGGCATGGATATTAATGTAGAGAGCTGTGTCATCATGGAGAAATTCACGAGAGATTCTCTCTGTCCTGCATTATTTCTGAACTGGCACTCTTTCCCCCCCCCCCTACTTAGAGATGGACTCAGGCAAAGCCCACAGGCTTCTAAGTGATGGAGCTCAAGGATGGAACGTAGATTGTTTTCTTCAGTTAAAGAGCTACAGTAAATGGGTTAGTTGATTCAGTGCATTGCAAAGTGAAATAGCTTAGTTTACTCTTGTGTTTAACATTGCTATGGCCCTCAGCAAATGAAAGCAGTGTCTAATACACAATGACGCATTCACACAGATGTTGATCATGTAATTGGCAGTCGCTAACAAAACTGGACCCATCGCTCTTTGTGCAAAGCCAGAAAACATCTGTAAAAACCGAGCAGATATTGTTCTGCAGTTATTACTCACGTGTTATAGGTAGCAGCATCAGTTTTACAACACAGCAGCTTTTGAAGACTCACTGTACATCCCCAAAAATGTCAATTAAATGAAATCCTCCTTAGATGCCCTAACCTGTCAACGGAGCAGAGAGAAAAGACCTCATGAAAGACGCTTAAGGGAATACGTGGGTGAATATTCTCTTGTTCTAATCTCTTAGTGCTTAGCAGGCCAGCCTTCAACCACCCCCCCCCCCCCCCAAACACACATGCTTACCTCCCCTATCTCCATCCCAAAATTATTCACCAGAGTAGGATGAGGTTGCTCCTAGACACTGACCTATGATCAGTTTTGAATAGCCTCCCAAAATGAATATGGTTAGGTTTGGAGGAGGGCATGTTGGTCCTGTATCATATGCAAGACAACATCTAACCAGAGCCTATCTTCCAAAGTATGTCCACCACCCACTACCTGTCTCTACTCGTCCTTCCATCCAGCCATGGGGGATGAGCCCTGAGCAGGGCCCGGGTGGGGGAGGCCAGACTTGGGGGGGATTATCCTGCCCAGGGCCCTGATCCACACAGACCCAACACACAGCCCAAACAACACCACTGTTTATCACAGCACAGCCTGAGGGTCTGCCATAGCCTTGATAGTGGAATGGATTTAGAGAATACACACGAGTTTGTGCACACAGACACACTTGCACGCAGGCATGCACACACACACACACACACAGTTTTTCTGTGAACTCCCAGGTCCTCTGATAATACTACTCTCTTAAGGGTTCCAAAAGGGTTGTGCAGTAGTCCCCATAGGATAAACTTTTTTTGTTCTAGATAGCACCTTTTATTCTACGAGTGTAGTCCTGTGCAAATCGAAATCCCTGTGTTTTGAGGGGAATTACCAAATACGACAGGTATTACACGCAATTTGAGCAAGAAACAGGAACGAATTGATGCATAAACCAAGGTGCTGTGATTGTGTTCTTACATGAATGACACATTTATCAACTTTTCCAGTTCCTCTGACGAGGAATATGAAATGTCGGACCAATGCGCAGCGTGGCATGTGTTCATGATGTTTATTTTACTGAACACTGAAAATACAAAATAACAACGTGAAATAAACGAAAACCGAAACAGTCCTGAAAGGTGCAGGAAACACTAAACAGAAAATAATCACCCACAAATCACAGGTGGGAAAAGGCTACCCAAGTATGATTCTCAATCAGAGACAACGAACGACACCTGCCTCTGATTGAGAACCATACCAGGCCAAACACATAAACACAACATAGAAAAAATAACATAGACTACCCACCCCAACTCACGCCCTGACCAAACTAAAACAAAGACATAACAAAGGAACTAAGGTCAGAAAGTGACAGTACCCCCCCCCCCCCCCCCCCCAAAAGGTGCGGACTCCGACCGCAAAACCTGAACCTATAGTGGAGGGTCTGGGTGGGCGTCTCTCTGCGGTGGCGGCTCTGGCGCGGGACGTGGACCCCACTCCACCATAGTCTTTGCCTGCTTTTTTACCTGCCTCCGTGGCAACTTTAGAGCGGCGACCCTCGCCGCCAACCTCGGACTGGGGACCCTAGCAACGGGCCCCGAATGGACGGGAGATTCCAGCAGCACCGGACGGAAGATTCCGGCAGCCCCGGACAGGCGGGAGACTCCAGCAGCGCCGGCGTGAAGGGAGACTCCGATAGCGCCGGAGTGACGGACGGTTCTGGCAGCTCCTGACTGACGGGCGGCTCTGGCAGCTCCTGACTGACGGGCGGCTCTGGCAGCTCCTGACTGACGGGCGGCTCTGGCAGCTCCTGACTGACGGGCGGCTTTGGCAGCTTCTGACTGATGGGCGGCTCTGGTAGCTCAGGACAGACAGACGGGCGGCTCTGGCAGCTCAGGACAGACAGATGGGCGGCTCTGGCAGCTCAGGACAGAGACGGGCGGCTCTGGCAGCTCAGGACAGACTGACGGGCGGCTCTGGCAGCTCAGGACAGACTGACGGGCGGCTCTGGCAGCTCCTGACTGACAGGCGGACCTGGAGGGAGGAGACGGAGAGACAGCCTGGTACGTGGGGCTGCCACAGAACCCACCAGGCTGGGGAGACCTACAGGAGGCCTGGTGCTTGGAGGAGGCACCGGATGGACCGGGCTGTGGGGGAGCACTGGAGCCCTGGTGCACAGCCTTGGCACCACTTCTCCAGGCTGGATGACCCCTTTAGCCCGGACCCTCCAGAGTGCAGGCACAGGTTGAAGTGGGCTGTGGGTGAGCACTGGAGATCTGGTGCATACCACTCACACCTCTCCCTTAGGTTCAATACCCACATTCGCCGGTTACGTGCGGAGCGCTGGCATAGGACGCACTGCACACTCCCAGCGCCCCGGAGACACAGCACACAGCTCCGGCGCAGGATACCCTGGACCGAAACGGCGTTCTGGAGACTAAACACGCTGGGCTGGCACAACACGCCCTGGCTGGATGCCCACTCTCGCTTGGCACTTGCGGGGGGCTGGCCTATAGCCCACCGGGCTGTGAGCGCGTACTGGCGACACCGTGCGCTTGACCGCATAACACGGTGCCTGACCACTCCCCGTGTGCACCCTCCCAAAAATTGGGGGGCTGCCTCTCGTGCCTGTCGCGCTGCCTCCTCAAATTGCCGCCGCTCAGCTTTCGCTGCCTCCAGCTCTGCCTTGGGGCGGCGATATTCCCCAGCCTGTGCCCAGGGTCCATTTCCGTCAAAAATCTCCTCCCACGTCCATGAGTCCAGAGATGGCTGCTGCCCGATACCACGCTGCTTGGTCCTTGGTTGGTGGGTGATTCTGTAACGGAATTCTTCGTCCTCCTCTGACGAGGAATATGACATGTCGGACCAATGCGCAGCGTGGTATGTGTTCATAATGTTTATTTTACTGAACACTGAAAATACAAAATAACAATGTTAACTAAACTAAAACCAAAACAGTCCTAAAAGGTGCAGAAAACACCAAACAGAAAATAATCACCCACAAAACACAGGTGGGAAAAGGCTGGTCAAAACAGTCACATTGTCAAAATTCTTCACACAGTCAGCAAAACAGAAGTGTATGTGGACCAAACTGTGAATAATTTTTCATTAATTTCACACAAAATGCATTCAATGACCACATTCTCCGAAATCCAACTCTTTTCTCATTCATACTCCACCACCTGCAAAACTATATATTTGCAGTACATGTTTTCAAATGCTAACACACTGTTTCCAAAACTGTTAAATACCCATTCCATGGTTACTGCCTTTCTGCAGTAACCAGATTGAAACATATAGAAAATCCCAGCAGAATATTTAAATCATTCCAAACACAGCTGATTGCAATTTCAGTTGAAAGCCTACCCAAGTGTCCTGTTTTTAGTCTCGTTACCGAACAGACAAAAGAGGACTGCTTCGGAATGATTTAGTTTGGAAACATGAATCAAGGAAGACAGGTTGGGGGAAAGAAGAGTGGCAAGGAGAGGGAGAATGCGTGGAGGACGAAGGAGAGGAAGACCAAGAGCAGTGGTCTCTGATGAGATAAGGGCCCCAATTATTGCCCATGTTGTAAACCATGGTCTCTCTGAGAGAGGCTGGTTTAAGGGTGTAACCAAATCTGCAGTGTTCAACAGTTGCATCAATAGTACGACTTTTCCAGTAAAACAACAGGTGAGCTGTGCATTCTTCAATGATAATTGAACTACTTATTACAGTACAATACAGTATGTTCACATTTTTACACGTACTGACATTTTGAAATATATTGATTGTTTTGTGTTTTTCAGTAGGATCCAAAGGTTGCCTCCAACAGGAGGGAGGGGCAGAATATTATCAGATGCGTAGGAGATTGCCATTGTTGACATGGTAGTTGGCAACAATGCAATAAAACTGCGGGAAATTCAGGACAGAGTGCTGGCAGACAATATCACTTTTGGGAATGTGAATCCGGTCAGCACAACAACAATTGCCAGAGTCCCAGAGAAACATAACATAAGGAGGAAGCAGTTGTACCCTTTGAGAGAAACGGTGAACGTGTGAAAGAACTCCGGTATCAATATGTCCAGGTAAGATGTCTGTTCAATAACCCAACAGGGTACATACACAGCTATGCATAATGTAAAGTACTGTATAACTGTGGATCTACTGTATTTTACAGAGTAATGGAGATGGAAGCCAGTCAAACAGCTCATACATTCATCTTTGTGGATGAAGCTGGATTCAACCTGGCAAAAACACGCCGCAGGGGAAGAAATGTGATTGGACAGAGAGCAACTGTGTATGTCCCAGGCCAGAGAGGAGCTAACATCACAATGTGTGCAGCACTGTCCAATGATGGTTTTCTGTTCCACAAACCATTCATTGGCCCCTACAAAACAGAGAGGCTCATTTATTTTCTAGATGACCTGCATAATGGACTTGTGTCAGCGGAGGAGAGAGGGGCAATAAACTCCCCTACCTTCATTGTTGTGTGGGATAATATGGCCTTCCACCACTCTGCTGCTGTCACAGACTGGTTTGCTGCACATCCCAGGATGTCAGTACTATTCCTGCCTCCATACTCCCCCTTCCTAAACCCCATAGAGCAGTTTTTCTCTGCGTGGAGGTGGAAGGTTTATGACCAACATCCACATGACCAGATGTCCTTAATGGATGCCGTGAATGCGGGGCGTGGAGACACTTCTCCTGAAGACTGCCAGGGTTGGATTAGACATTCCAGAAGGTACTTTCCAAGATGCATCACCAGAGAAGACATAAGATGTGATGTTGATGAGAACTTGTGGCCAAATGCAGAAGAGAGCGAGAACTAGAACCCTCACAGTACTGTACAGTATGAGTGATTATATTACACATGTTGATTTTTGATTTATTTATTTATTATTATTGCAGCCCTGGAATTTTAGGAATTCGTTTTTTGTTTGAACTTTCTATTTTTCACAAGTAAATTACTATATGCAAAGATATAGAAAAAAATAAAGGCTATTGAAGCAAATTGCTGCATTTCTGATTAATTCTTGCTACATATACTTTAGTACAGTCAATAAAGTGAAAAGGTGTTATTCTTATTCTATAATGAAATACTGATTTATGTGAAAAATCACTCAAACTTCAAAGAGAAGTTCATCATTTATGTAACGCTCCCTGTTAGTGTATTTTTTATGTCAGTGTGTTATGAGTGACAATGTATGTATGTTGCCAGTGTTCTGGTCGAACGAGCTAATTTTGAGACATGTATGAAGTGTTGGTGTTTTGAGTGAGTTTTGGAGAGGAGATTAACTGTTTAGCCAAGATGCACGTTGGTAATGAAGACTGTGTGAAGCGTTTTGAAAAAGTGGCTTCACTATTGACCGACGCTTGTTAGCAATTGAAAAAAAAACTGCAAATGTCTGCGTACATTTCATGCTGCTTTTGTGGAAGCGCATTATTATTTAGACTTTCTCTGAACTAAAGGCCAATTGGGCTATCCCTAGACAAGCTATCCCTAGACAACCTATCCCTAGACAACCTATCCCTAGACAAGCTATCCCTAGACAAGCTATCCCTAGACAAGCTATCCCTAGACAGGCTATCCCTAGACAGGCTATCCCTAGACAGGCTATCCCTAGACAGGCTATCCCTAGACAGGCTATCCCTAGACAGGCTATCCCTAGACAGGCTATCCCTAGACAGGCTATCCCTAGACAGGCTATCCCTAGACAAGCTATCCCTAGACAGGCTATCCCTAGACAGGCTATCCCTAGACAGGCTATCCCTAGACAGGCTATCCCTAGACAGGCTATCCCTAGACAGGCTATCCCTAGACAGGCTATCCCTAGACAAGCTATCCCTAGACAAGCTATCCCTAGACAAGCTATCCCTAGACAAGCTATCCCTAGACAAGCTATCCCTAGACAAGCTATCCCTAAACAAGCTATCCCTAAACAAGCTATCCCTAAACAAGTTGAACTATTTTCATGCCTTGAATCCTCCAGGCTTTTGTCATTGCAGTAAATTCTGCAATAATTACAGGGGGCAGTTTGGTCAAACTAATCCCGTCCGAATGGTCTTCTGGAATAACGGACATGCTGGGGTAATAATGACATAACCAACGTCCTCTAGTAATACTAGTCCCATGCAAATAGTGCTATAGTGTCATAGTAGTCATGCAAATATTGACAAGTGGAAGGCATTTACTTCCAATGGTGAATGTGCACACAGCTGCTGGGGTGTGGTGCCTATGCTTGTGTGTAATTATAGAGTTTAATGACAGCCCCACACATTTCAGGGGCTTAGCAGATGTGCTAATGTCACCATGTTTATCGTCTCCCAGCACTTAACGTTGAATAAATTGTGATCTGGAGTATGATTTCAATAAGTGGGAAAAAACCCACACTTTTTGGCAGATACATAAAATCAGCTTATAGCAAACAGGAGAATAGCCTATCAGTGAACAGAAGCCCCCCCCCCCCAAAAAAAAAATCTAAATGTATTTGAATAAAAACAAAACCGACATCAATGGTACAAAGTAGGGCTGCTTTTAATTACGGAGAAGTCCTGGAGCTTGAAACAATATCAGGCTGCTTGTGATAAACTGTTTATTGTACAAAAATGTGAGGCCCTCGCCATCAAGCTTAAGTAACAAAAAAAAGTACATCAATGTGTCACAAATGGCACCCTATTCCCTATATAGTGCACTACTTTTGACACTTCCTGGTCAAAAGTAGTGTACTATATAGGGAATAGCATGCCATTTGGAACCCATTCATTGTAGTGGAGGGCAGTGAGCTACAACACAACCGTAGAGCTCTTTGGCTCAGCTTGAAGTGTGGGCCAAGAGTGACACTGTATTAGGATCTGTGAGAAGGTCTAGGATTCATGAGAGAGAGAACCAGTCTCACAGTGCCAGTAGGCCTGGGGCATAGGGGTAGTGTGTGTGTGTGTGTGTGTGTGTGTGTGTGTGTGTGTGTGTGTGTAGTGGTGGAAGAGGACTCGAGACATGCATGTCAACCCAGACCGAGTTGTTCAGGTCAACAGCAGGGGTCCTGGCTGCTCTCCAGGCCTGCTATCACAGTGGAGGTGCCCAGTCGAAGGTGTGAGTGAGTGTGTGTGTGTGTGAGCGCGCATGAATGCGTGTACGTGTGTACATCAATGCATGCGCCTGTGTGTGTGTGTGTGACATAGCAAAGAGCATGGGAGCCCCTCAGCAATAACCCCCACACAAGCAGAATCCCCCACCCCCTTCACTGTGCTGTGGATTTAGGGGGTTTAGAATGGTGTCCAATTATCCTCCCTACCACAGTGGTGGTGGTGATTGAATGGACCTGTGTGCTCCTGGGGAGTTTAATTGTATTGATATCAGAGAGTTAGAACAGAGCAGCTGGACCCACTCCAAATTATGCCCAGGGGTCTCGGTATGGGGGCTGGGGAGGGAAGTTGTAACGAGAGTGAGGAGGACGCGAGTGGAGTTAGCATCTTTGACTATCTAGAACCCCATTTAGTTACAGTTCTACTCTATTATATTATATTCCTATTTCACTGTATTTCACTGACGAGTGAATGCCGGGAACGTGGTTGGACAAGTGAAATCAAGGATTCCAACTGTCAAGTCGAGGAAGGATGGGAGTACAGTGAGTCAGGACATTGTGAATAACTGTACTTTCTGTTCTCCCACATTAGCCCTATTTGCACGGGACTTGTGGTACTACAGAACTTCGGTTATGTAATTATTACCCCAGCACGTCCGTTTTTCCAGTGGACGATTCGGGACGAGATATACTGAAAAGGACCCCTCTAAATAATGTTTTGACAGAAGCCTGGAAGTTGGTCTAGGCATGAATATATTTCAAGTTGTCTTAGAAAAGACGGTGCTATCTAGAACCTAAAATATTTCTTCGGCTGTCCCCATAGGATAACACTTTATTGAACCCTTTTTGGTTCCAGTTAGAACACTGTTGGGTTCCATGTAGAACCCTTTCCCCAAAAGCTTCCACATAGAACCCAAAAGAGTTCTACCTGGAACCAAAAAAATATTCTACTTGCAACCAAAAAGGGTTCTCCTACTCGGACAGCCGAAGAACCCTTTTGGAACCCTTTTTTTCTGAGAGCGTTGGCAAGCTTAATAGTGGTTTTCAGTCCAGAGAAAGTCAAAATAATATCAATAAGAACCATACACTGTAGGCAATACAAACTGTGCAGTAACCGCATCAATGTCCATACATATACTCTGTACATGCTCAACAGTCTAATACATGGTATATGACACGTTCTGAACGAGGGTGCTAACTGTAAATGGATGAACATGTAATGAACTCGATTACATTTTGTTTTCCTATCCTAGTTGAATAATGGTCATTTATGTAAGTGTAAAAACACCACCTCAAGCCAGATATTTCTCGTCATATTTCAGAAGGAGCAACTTATATCAGTCTGTATCCAAACCCACTTGCTGTGTTTGTCTTTGAAATTCAATTTGCTACCAGCAAGACACAGTTGGTCTCTGTATCAATTTTCTACGAACACAATTTTCTCTGCACAGTTTAGGGCTGATATTGGCTGTGAAGGGCACAAATACTGTAGAATGAACAACGAAATGGCTTGCCTCAAACTGTATCACTCGCCTGATACCTTTCCTTCTCTCTCAATTCAATTCACATAATGTGGAGCGTCTGTGTAGAATGCAGCAATGGTCCTAGTGTATTAGAGTCCTCTCACAGGAAACAAGACTTTCAATAAATACACTGTCTCACAAGAGATAAGGCTTGGCGGGACAGTCTCTTAGCCAGCCAATATTGGGTGAAGGGCTTCTTTCCTTTAAATTCACACTCTCTCTCACTATCTCTCTCACACACACGCCATCTCTGTCTTATGCTGCATCTTTCTCTGAGTGTTCCTCCATCCTCCCATCCTATGCCCCACCTCGCTTTGTCTCATCACCTTTCCTCAGTTCTCTCCTTTTCTTTTCACCCTTCCCCCCCCCCCCCCCCCCCCACACACACACACACACACACACACACACACACCTCCCCCTCACATTTCTCCCCATCTCCCCCTCTGGAGGCACTCTGGCGTGTTTAATCACGCCTCTCTGGTGGTCTCCCACCAGGGTCCTGATGAGAAGTGGCTGGGTCACGGTACGCCACGGTCCAGTGGAGACCATGACCATCAACGGACCACGTTCCCAGACCCACCCCCCAGCTCTGCCACGCGTGGCTTACACTGGCTGCCCTATTCCCTACGTAGGGCTCTGGTCCAAAATAGTGCACTATGGACCCTGGTCAAAAGTAGTGCACTACATAGGGAATAGGATGCCATGAGAGATACACATGCTGCTTATTCATCTGTTTCCTGTGTGTAGACTTGGAGCTGTTAGGACCAGCTGTGGTTGCACTGTGAAAAACACGGTCCTGGTTTAAGTCAGTCATCTCTGTTAATGACAAACAAAACATTCCAGTGTCTTTGATTTTTGCGATGTGGGGTTGATGAGTGTGTGTGTGTATTCAGCCAGACCAAGAGAAGGGCTGGATGTGTATACTCTCTTCAGACATGGTCACTGCACTTTGAGTAAACTGTGCTGTGCGGCAGGAGGGAGGTAAATGGGGAGTAAAAGAAACACGGAGAAACACAGAGTCACGTGATGACGTTGACCTGAGAGGGCGATTGGCAACCAGTCTCCCGCACCCGTCACTATGAAACTTGTTTTTTTACCACTTCGAACTGAGCAAACTTCACTTATATTGGCACTAAGTATCTCCTTAAATACAGTGCCTTGCGAAAGTATTCGGCCCCCTTGAACTTTGCGACCTTTTGCCACATTTCAGGCTTCAAACATAAAGATATAAAACTGTATTTTTTTGTGAAGAATCAACAACAAGTGGGACACAATCATGAAGTGGATCGACATTTATTGGAAATTTCAAACTTTTTTAACAAATCAAAAACTGAAAAATTGGGCGTGCAAAATTATTCAGCCCCTTTACTTTCAGTGCAGCAAACTCTCTCCAGAAGTTCAGTGAGGATCTCTGAATGATCCAATGTTGACCTAAATGACTAATGATGATAAATACAATCCACCTGTGTGTAATCAAGTCTCCGTATAAATGCACCTGCACTGTGATAGTCTCAGAGGTCCGTTAAAAGCGCAGAGAGCATCATGAAGAACAAGGAACACACCAGTCAGGTCCGAGATACTGTTGTGAAGAAGTTTAAAGCCGGATTTGGATACAAAAAGATTTCCCAAGCTTTAAACATCCCAAGGAGCACTGTGCAAGCGATAATATTGAAATGGAATGAGTATCAGACCACTGCAAATCTACCAAGACCTGGCCGTCCCTCTAAACTTTCAGCTCATTCAAGGAGAAGACTGATCAGAGATGCAGCCAAGAGGCCCATGATCACTCTGGATGAACTGCATAGATCTACAGCTGAGGTGGGAGACTCTGTCCATAGGACAACAATCAGTCGTATATTGCACAAATCTGGCCTTTATGGAACAGTGGCAAGAAGAAAGCCATTTCTTAAAGATATCCATAAAAAGTGTCGTTAAAGTTTGCCACAAGCCACCTGGGAGACACACCAAACATGTGGAAGAAGGTGCTCTGGTCAGATGAAACCAAAATTGAACTTGGTGGTGGCAGCATCATGGTTTGGGCCTGTTTTTCTTCAGCAGGGACAGGGAAGATGGTTAAAATTGATGGGAAGATGGATGGAGCCAAATACAAGACCATTCTGGAAGAAAACCTGATGGAGTCTGCAAAAGACCTGAGACTGGGACAGAGATTTGTCTTCCAACAAGACAATGATCCAAAACATAAAGCAAAATCTACAATGGAATGGTTCAAAAATAAACATATTCAGGTGTTAGAATGGCCAAGTCAAAGTCCAGACCTGAATCCAATCGAGAATCTGTGGAAAGAACTGAAAACTACTGTTCACAAATGCTCTCCATCCAACCTCACTGAGCTCGAGCTGTTTTGCAAGGAGGAAAGGCAAAACTGATACAGACATACCCCAAGCGACTTACAGCTGTAATCGCAGCAAAAGGTGGCGCTACAAAGTATTAACTTAAGGGGGCTGAATCATTTTGCACGCCCAATTTTTCAGTTTTTGATTTGTTAAAAAAGTTTGAAATATCCAATAAATGTCGTTCCACTTCATGATTGTGTCCCACTTGTTGTTGATTCTTCACAAAAAAATACAGTTTTATATCTTTATGTTTGAAGCCTGAAATGTGGCAAAAGGTTGCAAAGTTCAAGTGGGCCGAATACTTTCGCAAGGCACTGTATGTCTGACAAAGAACAGCCCATTGATTTCACTGAAGAGGCGAGAACTCGGAGTGAGAAATGACGACTACAGATGGCAGGCATGGCTAGCGAGACTAGCATACAAGATGGCGATGCTGTTTTAACAGCAGAGAACACATCTACTCTCGGGCACAAAATAACCAGAAACGATGCCTCTGTGTTCAAAGAAAAGCTGACTGAACTGGAATCTATTACTACGAGAACTGAGAACAACAACGCACATTGGTGAGGCTCGCATCACCTTCGTCAAGGACACAATCTCTGACCGGCAAACTAGCTTGTCAGATGCAGCGAAGAAACGCCATGATCTTACCGGAAGGACAACCCAACATGCATGGACGCAGGCGTAGAAACAATATCAAGATCTTCTGCTTAGAAGAAGGAGTGGAGGGAAGGCAAGCTACCCAGTTTTTATAATCCTGGCTGCCGTCCATTTTGGGACTGGAGACCAAGAAGGGCACCATTAAACTTGACAGAGCGCATCAGGCTTACGGCCGACAGAGAGCGGACATTTCTCATGAAGTGCTTCACCCACGGAAACAAGGACCTTGTCGTCTCATTCAGCAGAGGACGCCTGCCAGCTAAGTGAGTTGAGTGGCCTACTGTCAAGTGTATAGTGATGTGAGTGAGAACCTCAGAATTGGGACAATGCCAAATACAAGTTGAAGTTGACATAGAATTGCTTACCATATCTATTACTTTGACTAGCTGATTATAATCTATTTTTCATGATGTGACAGTACAGGATAGCTGATTACTACCTCCCTTTCATTAGTTTTATATGATAAATGTTTAACGGTAGTCTGATTTACATAGGCTCTCTTATTTTATAAAGCTCATAATTTGCAGGCTGTTATATTTGGATAACCAGCATGTAATAACCACGCAGATATTTTTTTTAGTGTGGGGGGGGGGGGTATTTTTGCATTCTGCTAAGGACTTCTCTCTTTGTTATGCTTTCAGCAATGCATGCCTTTTCTCAACCCAAAGGGTGATTGTGTTTTCTCTTTTAGGAGTTACATGTTTCTGCTCTAAGGAGACAGAGATGTTTACTTTGTTTTCAAGATTGTTTTTCCTTTTCTTCTTCTTTTCCTCATGTGGTTTTGTTTACTGACGGCTGATGAAAGCCCAGACACAGCCCAGATGTATTACACACTGTCACGCCTGTTCCTGTCCCCCCCCCCCCCCCCCCCCCCGGCACTCGAGGGTGCCAGGCTCCCCAGCATTACGCACTCCTGCCACCATCACTACGCACACCTGCCTTCCCTCCGTCACACGCATCAGCGATTATTGGACTCACCTGGACTCAATCACCTGTGTCATTACCTCCCCTATATCTGTCTGTTCCCCCGCTCTGTTCCCGGCTTCAGCATTGATTGTCATATGTCCTTGTATACCCGTGTGCTGACGCTGTTCCTGTCTTGTTCCGAATAAATGTTTGACACCCCGTACCTGATTCTCTACTCCAGCGTCAGTCCTTACAGAATGCTGAAGCCACCGTCGGGTCTGGGGACCGCCACCAATGGAACCGGGGGTGCCTTAGCCAACTTGTTATTTTTCACTCTTTTTGGCTGTTGTTTTAATTTCTTTACTTATCTATTGTTCACCTAATTCCTTTTTTTTTAAATTTGAAATTGCACTGTTGGTTAAAGCCTGTAAGTAAGCATTTCATTGTAAGGTCTACACACCTGTTGTATTCGGCACACGTGACAAATAAACTTTGATTTGATTTGAATCAGCGGGTGTTCTAAAACATTTGACCGGTAGTGTATCTTTTTTTAATCAAACTGAAACTGAATAAAAACTAGAAAATCAAGTCTGAAACCTAACTGAAACTAAACAGAATTTCAAATCAAATCTATTTTTTTTAAAATCACAAAACTACAATAACCTTGTTGTGTTCTGACTTGTTTGATGCCTGGAGCATACTTCACCCTAAAGATAGAGATTTTTCATTTTCCTCCCACCCCACAGGAGTTTCTCGTGCATGGATTATTTATTTACCTCTAGGGGAAATTTTGGATTAGCCTCATACGAACCATCCTGATCCCGCAAGGTTACATTCTGTTTTACTACATGGATACAGTCTGGACACAACCATATTCAAACCATTTGAGCCCCTACCTCTTCTACCACCGTGTGGCCGGACCAATCAGTATCTTCTGATAATCTGTGAGGTGGTTAAATCGATGACGATAATGAGAAGCGCCTTTACTGGGCGCTGAAATAAAAAATCCTAACAACAATGGATGCTCTTGGTTGGCAGCAGTTATATCAGAACTGGAAGGCATAACTTCACTGAAAGCACAGCAAATAACTGCATTGAAACTTTTTCCTCGGTGGAGAAGATTTTTTCGCTCTTCTCGCTACTGGATTCGGCAAAAGCTGGTTTTAACAGCTAGCTAGGATTTAACAGCTAATATAACAATGCGTGATTTGGCATTAGGGCTCTGCTCCTTCAGGGTAGCTCGCTGCCAGAGCGAAGAGCCATAAGAAGATGATAATATACTGTAACTACAGTGAATGAGCAACACATGCTATGTCAAATCCCTTAAAACAGCAGAACCACAGCCAGGCGATTAACTATGTGTACAGCAGAAAGCACAGTATAAGAGCTCTCAATAGACCTGTGAAGGTCATTCTACTACACTTGACTGACGACTACACCTGTCAGTAAATACTAACTATGTGTAGCATGAGCTATGGCAGCCATATGACTATTTCACATGATGCACCGACGGGTACCCTTGATAAGGCAAGATGAGCGTTCATAAATATACTACTTATCCAACTTGGCAACCGTAAGTAGTATGAACCCGCCTGCCATCGTGACACCTTGCCAGGTGCCCTCGATGAGTCAAGATGAGCGTTCAGAAATATACTACTTATCCAACTTGGCAACCGTAAGTAGTATGAACCCGCCTGCCATCGTGACACCTTGCCAGGTGCCCTCGATGAGGCAAGATGAGCAGTCATCTTTGATCATGAGGATATTCTACCTATAAGCCCGACCAACCACCTGCAAAATAGATGCACCGCCGGGTGCTAGCCACCCACCTGAGCTAAAAGTGTTATATACTGTATCAGATGCGATGCAGTACAAAAGCAACATAGTTACTGGACCATAGAGCCAACGCAATGATGATCATATTAGCAATTACTGCCGGAACTCATGTAGGCTCCACACTCTGAGCGAAACGTTGTAGGCAGTAGAGGATTAGTTGAGATGAACGGAATCCCTGCTTGCTATCAGACCATGGCGAGAAAGGCTACTTTTGCCTACCTGAAATTTGGAATAGAAAATGCATGCATGGTTATGAAACAGAAGACATCATAGAGAGAGAGAGGAACAGACAATGATTGCTGCAGAGCGTACAGCTCAGCCATGACATACCACCACATAGCATAACAACAGTGTACTAACAACCCCCCAAAACTGCATCTAAAACCCTAGCTACATGTAACCACTTGCACTTTCCAAAGCCTAATGCCACTACTGATACTGCTCAGTTGTTGCTGAACTTCTGCAGCATGCACAGCGTACACGTTGAGAGGGACACGATCAACTAAAACCTAGACCTACATTATAGTCTACTTGAACTGAAGCTTATGTCTAACAGTCTATGTCAGTAAGCCATGAGAGAAGATCGATGACCTGATAACAAAATAAATAGACCCCATAGATTACTAGAATAAGCCTAGCATATGAGTGTGTCTGAAATAAGGCCTCTAATTTTCCCATCCGCCATGTGGGTGTTTAGCAAGTTCACGCATGCTAGGCAAAGCTAGCATCACCAGCCAGTCCAATGCAACTGGAAGATATATCGAGCCTTGATTGGTCATCGCACCGCAATACAATGTCAGCTCATCCACTAAGGTCCAAGGTGATAACTTGAAATCAGAGGGATAAAAAGGTTAGATATGGTTAGGGTTAGCAGTAGCAATGAAATAAAATGAGCTGAACTTCTGTGACTATATGCTTAATGAGGGAGAGACCCAGTTATGTTAAGCAAGTGACAGACTGACGCCATCCCTGTTGCACAAGATATTTCGATGCTCAACTGCTGGACAACGCATGTAGCGCCCCACAGCATATGGGCCAGCACAATGGTGGAAGATATGAGTCACGCTGCATCAGGGTATTAGTGCATCTGCAGGCAACTATGTTCAAGCATGCATGATAACACAAGTAGACTTGCTTACTACTATCCTAATATGGTATACTCCTAAAATATGCCTAACCTGATGTTTCATGATCACAACAGCAAACAAATGAATATCTGTAAGAATGCATGTTTGTCCTGTAAGGGGGCAATCTGCTGAGACGATAATCCCACCACTATTAGATACCAGCTGGGGAGAAGCTGGAGAAGTGACCACTTAGTGTAAAAGACAGCTATGGATGACAGTACCCGATAAGCATGTATAATATTAGATAGTACTATAAATCCCCCAGTGGAAATTGATTGCACTAGCTGAGAAATCATCACAATAAATAATACCCACCAACACTAAAGCAGCACATCGTCATGAAAGTAAACTCGGTGTCATGTAAAGCCTCATTGCGAAACACCCTGTTTGCACCTGGGTAAAATAATCTGTCTGCCATCATACTGCAATGCTGTGGCAGATGCTGTGGAAGAAGTGGCAAGTGTTGGCCTCTATGTCACCACGACCTCAACGTTGTCTTGTGCAAGCGTTTCGCTACACTCGCATTAGCATCTGCTAACCATGTGTACGTGGCAAATAAAATTGGATTTGATTTTGATTTGCAGCTGACACAGGACATAACAGCCAATGCATGAATTAGCACAAGCATTGCCCCATCAAGGTGACGAATACAGAGCCTAAACATGCACATGCTCCAATAGAAGCAATACCGGTAGACATGACATAATGCAATACTGTGTGCAGATAATGAAGCTAAGATGTCAGATAACACCTGCATGTGTGAGCATTCACTACAGCATTAAAGGTTGCAACCTGAAACATATGAAGAACTAGTATGTAAGACAAGATAAAAAAAAATATGCAACTAGAATAATAATTAATAATTAATAACAGCTAAAACATGACTAGAATGAAAAGATAGCTATAATAGCATTCAGCAAGATAGGTAGTCTCTCCTTGTTGGTCTATGCAGTTAAATAAAGGTTAAATACAAATAAATATAATTAAAAGTGGTGGAAAAAGTACCCAAATGTCATACCTGAGTAAAAGTAGATACCATAATAAAAAATGACTCAAGTAAAAGTGAAAGTCACCCAGTAAAATACTACTTCAGTAAAATTCTAAAAGTATTTGTTTTTAAATATAGTTAAGTATCAAAAGTAAATGTAATTTCTAAAATGTTCCTCTACAGGATCGGTGTGTGATTAGCATGAGGTTGTAAGTAACAAGAATAGGATATAGGATATAAGGATATAGACATATCTGATCTGAGCAGAAAGCTTAACTTCTTGTTAATCTAACTGTACTGTTCAATTTACAGTAGCTGTTACAGTGAAAGAATACCATGCTATTGTTTGAGGAGAGTGCACAGTTATGTACTTGAAAATGTATCAATAAACCAATTAGGCACATTTGGGCAGACTTGAGACAACATTTTGAACAGTAATGCAATGGTTCATTGGATCAGTCTAACACGGTGCACATTACACTGCTGCCATCTCGTGGCCAAAATCGAAATTTCGCCTAAATTGGAATAATACATTGTGGCCTTTCTCTTGCATTTCAAAGATGATGGAACCAAAACAAATTGAAAACAAGCAGTTTTTTTTCTTTGTATTATATTTTACCAGATCTAATGTGTTATATTCTCCTACATTCCTTTCACATTTCATATGCATATCCTTGCTTCAGGTCCTGAGCTACAGGCAGTTAGATTTGAGTATGTTATTTTAGGCGAAAATTGTGATGATCCTAAAAAGTTTTAATAATTTCTAATTCCTTATGTTAAGCAAACCAAACGGCACAATTTTTTTTTGTATGTACCTATAGCCAGGGGCACACTCCAATACTCAGACATAATTTACAAACTAAGCATCTGTGTTTTATGAGTTCACCAGATCAAAGGCAGTAGGGATGACCAGCAATGCTCTCTTGATAAGTGCGTGAATTGGACCATTTTCCTGTCCTGCTAAGCATTCAAAATGTAACGAGTACTTTTGTGTGCCATGGAAAATGTATATTAGTAGAAAGTATATAATTAACTTCAGGAATGTAGTGAAGTAAAAGTGAAAGTAGTCAAAAAATATAAATAGTAAAGTAGAGTACACATACCCCCAAAAACTAATTAAGTAGTACTTTGAAGTATTTGTACTTAAGTACTTTACACCACTGAACCTATGTCAAATACATGACGCATGATCGAAAAATGGCTAATAATCAGCCTAACCTACTGCGGCAGATAATGATGAAGTAAATATAACAACCGTAATGTAATGGTTGTAATGTATGTAAATAGGGTGACTCATTACAACAGTAAGCTTGCAATACTCTAGTAGCTCACAGCAGAAGGAGTAGCTATACAAGCACACTAATCCAGACCAGTCAGCACATAAGTGAATGCATTTATAGCTTACACTGTGTAAGAATAGGGTTCCAGACAATGACCAGTCAGATGATTTGTACAAAATGTTAAGTGTGACTGCCGACACAATGTGACTGAGATGACACCATAAAACGTATTGCTGATAGTGTGCCTTGCCTGTCTTGTGAACTGTGTGACAAGCAGTAATAACAGCTATTGATAGATTGCTGCACTAACAAATAACCAGATGCATTTAGATCGAAATCGTACAGAATCACCGTGATGAGCACCATCCCCTTGCTCATGTAACCAAGAAAACATTGCTTCTCAATGTATGTTGACGTATAGCCTGTATCACTAGCCTAGCATTGGCTACTTCTTCCTAGTATGACTAGGGATGATTCTCTGTGATGGGGTGTAGGTTGACCGAGTGCACAGACTCTGCTGAAAGCTTGCTGTTGGGATCAGCAATATGATAGGCTACTCTTGAGACTAATTCTACTTAGCCAGCTAGCTAGCCATTTGTAGCCAGCTATTGACTGACAACAGTAGCCAGTAGATTAGCAACATGGTTGATCTTCGTAATTAATGACATCCCTGCAGCAGCCAACATTGCAACATAAGCATATTGAATGAGGCAAGCGAGGTTCAACAGAGCTGGTGAACATTCGCAAAGAAAGTTCATAGCAGAAACAGCCAGCATAGAGTGTAACAGCTATTTACAGCAGCACTGCAGCAGAGACACCATTGCATGCGAGCATGTGACATCCGATATTGGGGAAGCATGTGTAGAACTGGTCAACTAAATAGACCGCATGTAATTACAGTGTGAATCCAATATCAGCTGATGCAACCACAATCATGTTTCCCTTCTTAACTGGCTATACTTAATATGGTAAAGTAGTTAAAGAACTGCTTGACACAATCCAGGTTTCCATTCATTGGCAAAAGATTGGCATGCAAATATTCTAAAATCCGTATTAGAAACAATGTGTTTTCCATAAAATTGACTTGTTGCAGATAAAAGGCTGTGCGTAATGACATAGTGCACATAAAAATACTTTGAGGTTTGAGGTTAAATTCCCATGTACCGAATAAAAAATACAAGTTAAATGGGTTTCCATCGCATTTTGCCTCCCTTTCTATCTGTCTTGACTTGATATATTACTAGTGAAGTGCAACATTGGCTGCGTTTCAAATTCGTAAAAGACAAACCCTCCTCCACTTACCCTCACCTTATGCCCTTGGGGGAATCCCCGCGGCCATCTTTGTCATCGGTCCAAATGATTAGCCAAGCAAGGGAAGTTGGCAACGTAAGCCCCTCAGCCTTTGCGCAGGATGTGGCTCATGTTCATTATGTGCCCAAACTAAATCTCCCCCTGCACGCTCCAGCAGGGAGACTCCTTCCTGTGCCTGGTCACGTGTCCATTGATTTGGTCACCAATCTACTCCCTCTGACGGTTTCACCTCCATTCTGGTGGTTGTGGACAGATTCTCAAAATAATGCCAGTTTATTCCTCTCTCTGGTATCCAGCAGGTCTTCCTGCACTATGGCCTTCAGGAGGACATCATCTCCGACCGTGGCCCCCAATTCATGTCACGAGTTTGGAGTGCTTCATGGAGAAACTGGGGGTCATGGTTAGCCTCATTTCCGGCTGCAAGCCTCAGTCCAACGGAGGATGAACCAGGAGCTGGGGAGGTTCCTGAGGAGTCACTGCCAGGACTGGTAGGGAGTGGGCCCGATTCCTTCCCTGGGCGGAAAACTCCTCCACCGGGCTGACTCTCTTCCATGTGCCATGGGTAAATCAGCCAGCCCTGGCTCAGGGGACTCCGAGCCAAACCGATGCCCCTGAGGTGGACGAATGGTTCTGGCTTGTAGAGGAAATTTGGAATGATGCTTACATGAGGCTACAGAGCACCGTCCATCGCCAGAAGGAGCAGGCGGATTTCCACCACAGTGAGGTGCCCGTGTTCGATACTGGTGATCGAGTCTGGCTCTCCAACAGAAACGTCCCACACCTGCCCTGCAAGAAGCTGAGCCCCCAGTTTGTCAGCCATTCAAGGTTCTCCGGAGGGTCAACAAGGTGACTTATAGGTTACAGCTTTCCACTAACTACCGGCTCTCACCTTTCATGTTTCTCTCCTCAGGCCGGTGGTTTCTGGTCCCCTGGATGAGGCAGTCCCCCACGACACCCCTCCGCCTCCTCTGGACATCAAAGGAGGTCCCGCCTATGCTGTCAGATCCCTTTTGGACTCGTCATGGGGGTCAGTTCCAGTACCTGGTGGACTGGGAGTGGTACTGACACGAAGGATATAATGAGTCTGACGCGATGGATATAATGTTGCTCCCATACAAGGTCCAAATCCATGTCATTGGCATGAAGAAAAGAAGGAAATACAGAGGGCGTAGATCAGAGTGCCTTGTGATAATTCGTCGGCTAGTGGGTAACCTGCCATTACCATTTTTCTCAATTGGCTCAATGTTTAATCACTAGAGAATAAACTGGATGAGCTCTCTTCGAGACTATCCTACCAACGGGACATTAAAAACTGTAATATCTTATGTTTCACAGATTCGGGGCAGAACGACGACACAGATAATATACAATTGGCTGGGTTTTCTGTGCATCAGCCGGACAGAATAGCTACGTCCGGTAAGACAAGGGGTGGGGTTGTGTGTCTATTTGTCAATAAAAGCTGGTGGGTCTCGTGGTATTGCTCGCCTGAGGTAGAGTACCTCATGATAAACTGTAGACCACAGTATCTACCAAGAGGGTTTTCATCTATATTTTTCGTAGCCGTCTATTTACCACCACAAACCAACACTGGCACTAAGGCCACACTCAACGAGCTGTATAAGTCCAAAAGCAAGAAAATGCTCATCCAAACAAGAAAGTGCTCATCCAGAAGCGGCGCTCCTAGTGGCCGGGGACTTTGTTGGAGTGCCAACAAAATAAGCTCGTCATAGGTAAGGCATGAATTATATTTATATTTCTGCGTTTTGTGCCGCGCCTGCAGGGTTGAAATATGGTTTCTCTCTTTGTTTACGGAGGTGCTATCCTCAGATAATAGCATCGTTTGATTTCGCAGAAAAACCTTTTTGAAATCTGACATGTTGGCTGGATTCACACAAGTGTAGCTTTAATTTGCTATCTTGCATGAGTGAATTAATGAAAGTTAGATATTTATAGTAATTTATTTGAATTTGGCGCTCTGCGTTTACCCTGGCTTTTGGCCAGGTGGGACGCTAGCATCCCACATATCCCAGAGAGGTTAAGAGAAATGTCATCATCGAATTTTGTAAGAGATTTCATTGTCTGTTTACATGTCCCCTTTATTTATCCTACGGTTCTGACCTGGTGTACAGGGAGAACACTGTATGAACGGCCCATGTTCTGAATTCTGTTGCTGTACATTACAAAAGTGCTGAACAAATTGTTATATTGACTGTGTCCATCTTAGCGTAGGGACTCTTGGACGGCTGATTGGATTTCCCACTGTATGGGTCCCACAATGCAAGACAGAGGCAGGATGGGCTCAGGAGATGGGTTAGAGGAAGGGGAGTCAAATAGACGGGATAAGGAATCAGCTTACACATTTTTCTTGCCAGGCAGATAGCTGACAATGAAGTTGAAGCGGGGGAATTAACTTCTTGCGACTATCAAACCCGGATCCGGGAGCGTAATCATAGCCTCAAACTAATTAGCATAACGCAGCGGACATAAATCTTCCAACAAAATCTTCCTATTCATGAAAATCACAAATTAAATATATTGAGACACAGCTTAGCCTTTTGTTAATCACACTGTCATCTCAGATTTTCAAAATATGCTTTACAGCCAACGCTAGACAAGCATTTGTGTAAGTTTATCATGGCATAATGCTATGCTAGGCTCTGCTAGCAGCAGGCAACATTTTCACGAAAATAAGAAAAGCAATTAAATTAAATCATTTACCTTTGAAGAACTTCGGATGTTTTCACTCAGGAGACTCCCAGTTAGATAGCAAATGTTCCTTTTTTCCAAAAATATTATTTTTGTAGGCGAAATAGCTCCCGTTTGTTTGTCACGTTTGGCTGAGAAATCGACCGGAAAATGCGGTCACTACAATGGCAAACTTTTTTCCAAATTAGCTCCATAATATCGACAGAAACATGGCAAACGTTGTTTAGAATCAATCCTCAAGGTGTTTTTCACATAACAATTCGATAATATATCCGTCGGGACAATTGGTTTCTCATAAGAAGCGATTGGAAAAATGGCTACTTGTGTACTTTACGCAAGATTTTCTGCGGGAGCCATCATGTGACCATTTGCTAAATGTGGTCCCTTACGGCTATTCTTCAACATAAATGCGTAAAAAGACGTCACAATGCTGTAGACACCTTGGGGAATACGTAGAAAATGTAAGCTCATTCGTAGCTCATTCACAGCCATATAAGGAGTCATTGGCATGAGGCGGTTTCAAAAAATGCGGCACTTCCTGATTGGATTTTTATCTGGGTTTCGCCTGTAACATCAGTTCTGTTGCACTCACAGACAATATCTTTGCAGTTTTGGAAATGCCAGTGTTTTCTATTGAAGGTTGTCAATTGTATGCATGGTCGAGCATCTTTTCGTGACAAAATATCTTGTTTAAAATGGGAACGTTTTTTATCCAAAAATGAAAATACTGCCCCCTAGTTACAAAAGGTTAACAAAGCAAATTTGATAACAAGGCTACCTAAATTCTATCAGCATATTGATTGTAGCACTCGTGCTGGCAAAACTCTGGATCACTGCTACTCTGACTTCAGCGATGCATAGAAGGCCTTCCCCTGCCCTCCCTTCGGCAAATCTGACCACGACTCCATTTTGCTCCTCCCTTCCTATAGGCAGAAAGTCAAACAGGATGTACCCGTGACAAGGGCTATTCAAGGAATCCACGCTTCAAGATTGTTTTGATCATGCGGACTGGGACATGAGTGAGTTTATAAGGAAGTGCATAGAAGATGGTGTGCACACTGTGACTATTAAAACCTACCCTAACCAGAAACCGTGGAGAGATGGTGGCATTCGCGCAAAACTGAAAGCGCGAACCACTGCATTTAACCATGGAAAGTTGACAGTGAATATGGCCGAATAAAAACAGTGTAGTTATTTTCTCCGCAAGGCTATCAAACAAGCGAAATGTCAGTATAGAGACAAAGTGGAGTCGCAATTCAACGGCTCAGACACGAGATGTATGTGACAGGGTCTACAGACAATCACGGACTACCAAAAGAAAACCAGCCACGTCACGGACACCAATGTCTTGCTTCCAGACAAACTAAACACCTTCTTTGCCCGCTTTGACAATAATACAATGCCACCGACGCGGCCCTCTACCATGGACTGTTGGCTCTCCGTCGCCGACGTGAGTAAGACATCTAAACGTGTTAACCCTCGCATGGCTGCTGGCCTAGATGGCATCCCTAGCCGTGTCCTCAGAGCACTCGCAGACCAGCTGGCTAGTGTGTGTACGGACATATTTAATCTCTCCCTATCCCAGTCTGCTATCTCACATGCTTCAAGATGGCCACCATTGTTCCTGTACCCAAGAAGGTAAAGGTAACTGAACTAATTGACTATCGCTCCATAGCACTTACTTCTGTCATCATGAAGTGCTTTGAGAGACAAGTCAAGGATCATATCACCTCCACCTTACCTGTCACCCAAAACCCACTTCAATTTGCCTACCGCCCCAATAGGCCAACAGATGATGCAATCACGATCACACTGTAAACTGCCCTATCTCAACTGTACAAGAGGAATACATATGTTGGAATGCTGTTCATACAGCTCAGCATTCAACACCATAGTACCCTCCAAGCTCATCATTAAGCTTGAGGCCCAGAGTCTCAACCACGTTCTGTGCAATTGGGTCCTAGACTTCCTGCCGGGCCGCCCCAGGTCGTGAAGATAGGAAACAACATCTACACTTCACTGATCCTCAACACTGGAGCCCCACAAGGGTGCATGCTCAGCCCCCTCCTGTACTCCCTGTTCACCCATGACTGCGTGGTCATGCACGCCTCCAACTCAATCATCAAGTTTGCAGACGACACAACAGTAGTAGGCCTGATTACCAACAAGGACGAGAGCCTAAAGGGAGGAGCTGAGGGCACTCGTAGTGTTGTGTCAGGAAAACAACCTCTCACTCAACATCAACAAAACTAAGGAGATGATTGTGGACTTCAGGTAACAGCAGAGGGAACACCCTATCCACATCGATGGGACAGCAGTGGAGAAGGTGGAACGTTTTAAGTTCCCCGGCATACACATCACGGATAAACTGAAATGGTCCATCCACACAGACAGTGTGGTGCAGAAGGCGCAGCAGCACCTCTTCAACCTCAGGAAGCTGGAGAAACTTGGCTTGTCAACTTAAAAACCCTCGCAAACTTTTACAGATAAACAATTGAGATCATCCTGTCATGCTGCATCACCGCCTGGTACGACAACTGCACCGCCCATAACCACAGGGCTCTCCAGAGGATGGTGGGGTCTGCACAACGCATCACCAGGGGCAACCTTCCTACCCTCCAGGACACCTACAGCACCCGATGCCACAGGAATGCCAAAAAGATCATCAAGGACATCAACCACCTGAGCCACTGCCTATTCACCCCGCTACCATCCAGAAGGCGAGGTCAGTACAGGTGTATCAAAGCTGAGACTGATAAATAGCTTCTATCTCTAGGCCATCAGACTGTTAAACAGCCATCACTAACAAGGTGAGGCTGCTGCCTACATACAGACATGAAATCATTGGCCACTTTAACAAATGGATCACTAGTCACTTTAATAATGCCACTTCAATAATGTTTACATATCTTGCATTACTCATCTCATATGTATATACTGTATTTATTTCATCTATTGCATCTTGCCTATGCCACTCTGTCATTGCTCGTCCATATATTTATATGTGCTACCTGTCCCAGACCTGCTGTTTTCAACTCTCTAGAGACAGCAGGAGTGGTAGAGATACTCTTAATGATCGGTTATGAAAAGCCAACTGACATTTACTCCTGAGGTGCTGACTTGCTGCACCCTCGACAGCTACTGTGATTATTATTATTTGACCATGCTGGTCATTTATGAACATTTGAACATCTTGGCCATGTTCTGTTATAATCTCCACCCGGCACCGCCAGAAGAGGACTGGCCACCCTTCATAGCCTGGTTCCTCTCTAGGTTTCTTCCTAGGTTTTGGCCTTTCTAGGGAGTTTTTCCCAGCCACCGTGCTTCTACACCTGCATTGCTTGCTGTTTGGGATTTTAGGCTGGGTTTCTGTACAGCACTTTGAGATATCAGCTGATGTACGAAGGGCTATATAAATACATTTAATTTGATATGTATATATTCTTATTCCATTCCTTAACTTTACTTAGATTGTGTGTATTAGGTATTTATTGTGGAATTGTTAGATTACTTGTTAGATATTGCTGCACTGTTGGAACTAGAAGCACAAGCATTTCACTACACTAGCAGTAACATCTGCTAACCATGTGTATGTTACCAATAAAATTGTGTTTTACTCAATTATTTTGTTCAATGTTGAGCTCACCCGTGATGTGATGAATTATAAATAGTAATTGCTATTAGCTAATTCATATTATGGTTTCTGTCAGCCAAGAGTTCTCTAAATATGACCGCTTGTGTTACATCAATCATTCCTCAGTTAGCACAAGGACTAATGTAGACTACATTTTCTGGTTTGGATGATTGTGTATGCTGTTGCTACTGTCTGAACATTAAAAATTAAAAATAAACTGGTCACATTCAGGACATCACTTTGTAAGGACAGTGTTTTGCAAAATGTTTATGTGAAAAACCAGTGTGGCTAGCTCAAATGTTGACTGTTGAGTCAATCGAAACTGGACGTTTTAAATAAGCGATCTAATCACACCGGTGTGAGCATAAGCTGCAGGGACCACTGTAGAATGACCACACCCGTTTGTTGGTTTGTGTGAACAGGTTAAGCATTGTTGTGGACTTAGATCATATATTTTTGTTGTTTTTCTCTACAATTAATATCTTGCAATAAAACTGTAAATACGACTTTAATCCCAAGAAAAGACATGTTACATTTTCAATGTTCTCTTACTTAGAAAAATGACATAGACATAGACAATATTCAAAACAACTAACAATACAATGAATTCATACATTTTCAGTCATTTTAAATTGTAAAGTCATGTATTTTCTACAAAATACCAATACCAATCACGGAGGTAAAAAAAAATGTAGTACCTAGGGGGCCAAACACCATTGGACCCCCCGGCCCAGGGGCAACTGGTTGCCTACTTTTTCTATTTAGCTGTCTACTCTATATACTTGTGGAAAACACTGAAGCCCCCACCATATATGCCCCGACAGACCAGAGAACCAGCGCCACCGCTACCAGGAAGCAAAAGGCTACATTTCAGTACATCCCACCAAGTAATGACTGTTAGGACAACCCTTCACAACGTAAGCCAACTCCTTATTCTTGATCATTGTATTTGAGAAAGGTATTCTAATTATAAAAACAATTGGCATGGTGTCAAATATTTTATCGCAGAGAATCATCTTGGTCTCTCACATGTCTTAACCCTGGTGCATAATGACTTAAGGTCTCCTTCTGCATTCTTATTTAAGGGATCCCCCTCAGCAAATCGCTGCAGAAGATCAGACCCTTTTCCTGTGACAGACGCAACTATGAAACGCCAGAAAACCTGTGCCAGTGCCACTACGAAGCAAATGGCTAAAATGCCCTGCAAGCCATCAGGTATTTATTGGTGGTGAGGGGAAATGGCAAACTATGCTGGAAGCAAGTATGACATTTCTTTTAAAGCATTTTTAATGATATTGAAATTAGGCTGTTTATATTTGGAAATTTACAAATTTAAAACTACTTTTTTTTCAGAATTTCACAAAAGAGTTCTATATCTCCTTTTGTGAGATCCTGTCACATCTGCTCCTGCTCCTCCCCTCTGGCATACAACGTCGCCAGAGTACTAACCACCGGTCCTGGGATTCATCATTATGCACGTCTGGCACTCATCATTACTCACACCTGTGAATCATTATGATTCATTATGATCATTATGATTCACACCTGGACTCCATTACCTTCATAATTTCCTTCCCTTTATATGTCACTCTTCCATGTTCACTCACCAGTTGGTATTGTTCTTGTGTATCAGCGTACTGCCTGATGTTAGTGGCGTGTTCTTGGTTTTTTTGTTTTATTAAAACGTTTCACCTGCTTCCGACTCCCCGCCCCATCATTATAGAATATCAACTCAAAATATGGAAGCAGCAGGACAACCTGACATCTCCCAGATGTTCAATGAACAAGGTGACGTTTTTCGTCAACACCATGATCAGCTGACTCAACTGGAGACGGCCATGGAAGATGTTCTCCGCAGTCTACAATGTCTCAACAGTGGAGGATATTCTAGAGCCAGTCTACACACTAAGTCAGCACACCAGCACATTCAGCAACCCGCTCAGGTCAGCGATGCCAGTCTATCCCTCCTGGAGAAATCTGATGGGACGCCATCCAAACGGTTATTTCTCTGCTGACAGTGCAGCTTCCAGTGGATGGAGCACGAGGAGGTCCAGACGGAACTGGCCTGCCGAGATGGCAGTCTCACCCTGGACGCACTCATTGCGATGGCCATCCGTCTGGATAACCTCCTCCGGGAGCGTCGGCATCTCCATCACTTCTCTCCCTCCTTCGGGCGAGTGTTTGGGATTAGAGCCTGGACTCATGGAGGTAGGGGTCACACGCCTTCCCGTGGCGGAACGGCGCAGATGGATACAGCTGGGGCTCTGTCTGTACTGTGGCCAGGGAGGGCACAAGTGCCATCGGTGTCCATTACTTCAGAATCCGGGATCCATTAGAACAGTGGGGCGGTCACGTGATGTTACATCCCCTGGACCAGGAGAGAGTTCCAGATTTAGACTTTCCTTCTATACTCTTTTTAGTACCCATCACTGTGGCCGACTGTCCCTCTTGCCCTGTCTACAGCTTTAGTGGATTCCGGCGCTGCAGGGAACTTTATGGATCAGACCCTTGCCTCCTCACAATATTAGTACCTACACGCTCTCCTCTCCTTTTCAAGGTCTCGACTGTCAGCCTCTAGGATCCGGAACCATCACACACTCACCCTCACCGTGGAGCCCAATCATCAGGAAAACATGCCCTTCATCACCAGTTCACAATTTCATCCTCGGCCTACCTTGGCTTCAGTGCCATAACTCTATCATCTCATGATCGAGGATGAGAATCACTGACTGGTCACCTGAATTACGGAAGACCTGCTTCCCTGTTCCTTGTGGTTCCACGTTGGTTGAGAATCCTATAGATGCCCTCCAGCACAATATCCCAGTATCCCAATATCAGGATCTAAGGGAGGTATTCTCCAAGACCCGCGCTACCTGTCTCTCTCCTCATCACCCCTGTGACTATGCCATTGACCTGTTTTCCGGTGCTACACCTCTGCACAGACATATTTACACTCTGTTGGTGGCTGAGACCCAGGCCATGGAGGACTACATTCAAGAGGCGCTCCAACAGGGTTTAATCCGCAGGTCCACATCCCCTGCATCGGCTGGTTTCTTCTTTGTGGCCAAGAAGGAGGGGGGATTTAGCCCTTGTATCGATTACTGTGGACTCCATGACATCACCGTGAAGTATCGGTACCCTCTCCCGCTGGTGCCATCATGCAGCTCCGCGGGGCCTGGTTCTTCCCCAAACTGTACCTGTGGAGTGCCTACAATCTCATTCGCAACCAGGAGGGGAATGAGTGGAAGACTGAGTGGAATGAGTGGAACACTACGAGTACTAGGTTATGACCTTTGGCTTAGCCAATGCTTCGTCAGTGTTCCAGGCATTCGTCAACGAGGTGTTCAGGGACATGCTTGGACGTCAGGTGATTGTGTAAGTAGATGACATCCTGATCATCCCGACCAACCTGAAAGATCATATCCCTCACGTTCGAGCAGTCCTGGAACGCCTCTTGGCTAAACACCTGCCACTTCAAGGTGGAACCAATTCCAGGGGCTGTCTCCTTCTTGGGCTACCAAATCGTCCCACAGGGAGTGAGGATGGAGGTCAAGAAGGTAGATGCGGTAAGGTCATGGCCAGTCCCAACTACCATCAAGGGGTTACAACAGTTTTTGGGGTTTGGCAACTTTTACCGCCGCTTCATCAGGAACTTCAGTGCCGTCGCTGACCCTCACACCTCCCTCCTCCTGGGTGGGCCTCGTAGGTTGGTGTGGTCTCCAGCAGCCGACGAGGCCTTTCGTCTCAAGAGGCGTTTCACCTCTGCCTCCTTGCTAAAACACCCAGATCCAAAGCTACCTTTTGTGGTTGAGGTAGATGCATCGGAGGTGGGTGTGTGGGCAGTTTTGTCACAGACAGGGGGACCCACTAAAATTGTAAGAAACGGTACCCCACAGAGAGGAATTACGACGTTGGTGATCGGGAGTTCTTGGCGGTGAAGTTGGCATTAGTGGAGTGGAGACACTGGCTGGAGGGTACCAAGGAACCATTCATCTTCACCGACTATCAGAACCTTGAGTACATACGGACAGTGAGGAGACTGAATCTGCCAGGTGGGCACTTTTCTTCACCAGGTTCGACTTCACGCTGACCTATCACCCAGGTTCTAAGAAAGTCAATGCCCTGTTCCATATCTATGATTCGGGAACGGCTCCTGTCCAGAAGGAAACCATAATCCCATCCTCCCAAGTTGTGGGTCCAGTGGTTTGGGACATACAGTGCCTTGCGAAAGTATTTGGCCCCCTTGAACTTTTGGACCTTTTGCCACATTTCAGGCTTCAAACATAAAGATATAAAACTGTATTTTTTTTGTGAAGAATCAACAACAAGTGGGACACAATCATGAAGTGGAACGACATTTATTGGATATTTATAAATATTTATTTCAGTGCAGCAAACTCTCTCCAGAAGTTCAGTGAGGATCTCTGAATGATCCAATGTTGACCTAAATGACTAATGATGATAAATACAATCCACCTGTGTGTAATCAAGTCTCCGTATAAATGCACCTGCACTGTGATAGTCTCAGAGGTCCGTCAAAAGCGCAGAGAGCATCATGAAGAACAAGGAACACACCAGGCAGGTCCGAGATACTGTTGTGAAGAAGTTTAAAGCCGGATTTGGATACAAAAAGATTTCCCAAGCTTTAAACATCCCAAGGAGCACTGTGCAAGCGATAATATTGAAATGGAATGAGTATCAGACCACTGCAAATCTACCAAGACCTGGCCGTCCCTCTAAACTTTCAGCTCATACAAGGAGAAGACTGATCAGAGATGCAGCCAAGAGGCCATGATCACTCTGGATGAACTGCAGAGATCTACAGCTGAGGTGGGAGACTCTGTCCATAGGACAACAATCAGTCGTATATTGCACAAATCTGGCCTTTATGGAAGAGTGGCAAGAAGAAAGCCATTTCTTAAAGATATCCATAAAAAGCGTTGTTTAAAGTTTGCCACAAGCCACCTGGGAGACACACCAAACATGTGGAAGAAGGTGCTCTGGTCAGATGAAACCAAAATTGAACTTTTTGGCAACAATGCAAAACGTTGTTTGGCGTAAAGCAACACAGCTCATCACCCTGAACACACCATGCCCACTGTCAAACATGGTGGTGGCAGCATCATGGTTTGGGCCTGCTTTTCTTCAGCAGGGACAGGGAAGATGGTTAAAATTGATGGGAAGATGGATGGAGCCAAATACAGGACCATTCTGGAAGAAAACCTGATGGAGTCTGCAAAAGACCTGAGACTGGGACGTAGATTTGTCTTCCAACCAGACAATGATCCAAAACATAAAGCAAAATCTACAATGGAATGGTTCATAAAATAAACATATCCAGGTGTTAGAATGGCCAAGTCAACGTCCAGACCTGAATCCAATCGAGAATCTGTGGAAAGAACTGAAAACTGCTGTTCACAAATGCTCTCCATCCAACCTCACTGAGCTCGAGCTGTTTTGCAAGGAGGAATGGGAAAAAATGTCAGTCTCTCGATGTGCAAAACTGATAGAGACATACCCCAAGCGACTTACAGCTGTAATCGCAGCAAAAAGTGGTGCTACAAAGTATTAACTTAAGGGGGCTGAATAATTTTGCACGCCCAATTTTTCAGTTTTTGATTTGATAAAAAAGTTTGAAATATCCAATAAATGTCGTTCCACTTCATGATTGTGTCCCACTTGTTGTTGATTCTTCACAAAAAAATACAGTTTTATATCTTTATGTTTGAAGCCTGAAATGTGGCAAAAGGTCGCAAAGTTCAAGGGGGCTGAATACTTTCGCAAGGCACTGTAGATGTGGACATCCGCCAGGCTCTAGAGGGAGCCCGCACCCCAGAATTGTTCTCCCGCGCTTATCTACGTTTCCACAGAGATAAGGGATCGGCTGCTGACCTGGGCACACACAGCTGTCTTCACTGGACATCTATGAGAAATACTGGTGGCCGACCTTGGTGCAGGATGTCACTCGGCATGTCAACTCCTGTTCCGTGTGTGTGCTCAAACCAAGCCCCCCCCAGAATGCTCCAGCAGGGAGGCTCCTGCCGCTTCCCGTACCTCAGCGACCTTGGTCCCATCTATCCATTGACTTTGTTACTGGTCTTCCCTCTTCTGATGGCTTCACCACCATTCTGGTGTTAGGGGATAGATACTCCAAGTCATGTCGCTTAATCCCTCTTCCTGGTCTTCCCACTGCTCTCTAGGTCGCTGAGGCACTCTTCAAGCAGATCTTCTGGCATTATGGCCTTCCGGAGGACACCGTCTCGGACCATGGCCCCCAATTCACTTCCCGACGAAGCTCGGGGTCACGGTTAGCCTCACATCCGGGTATTGGCATCAGTTTAACTGGAGGGTGGAGATGATGAATCAGGAGCTGGGCTGGTTCCTGAGGAGTCACTGTCAGGACCGGCAGGGTGAGTGGGCACGTTTCCTTACTTGGGCAGAGTACGCCCAGGACTCTCTACGTCACTCCTCCACTGGGTTGACCACCTTCCAGTGTCTTTGGGTTTCTAGCCGGTCCTGGCCCCATGGCACCCGGGCCAGACCGCGGCTCCTATGGTGGAGGTGTGGAACAATGCGCACTTGAGACTCCAGCACACTGTCTATCGTCAGTAGGAGCAGGCAGCCCCCGGGCCATTCAAGCTTCGGAGGGTCAATGAGGTGACATACAGGTTACAATTACCCAGTCACTACAGTATCTCACCCTCTTCATGTCTCTCTTCTCAGGCTGGTGGCTGGTGGTTCCTGGTCCCCTAGCTGCTGCTGTCCCCCACGACACACCTCCACCCCGCCTGGACATTGAGGGAAGCCCGGCATACGCTGTCAGATCCCTACTGGACTCCCGACATCGTGGGGGCCGGCTCCAATATCTGGTGGACTGGAAGGGGTACGGCCCAGAGGAGCGGTGTTGGGTTCCGGTGGAGGACATTCTGGACCGCAACATCAGTGATTTCCACCTTCGCCCACCGACCCACTCCTCGTCCTCGGGGTTATCCCCTGGTCAGCGTCGTCCTGCGGCTGGAGCCGCACATCCGGGGGTACTGTCACGCCTGCTCCTCCCCTCCGGCATACGATGTCACCAGAGTACTAATCCTTGGATTCATCATTACATCATTATGGACTCCATTTCCTCCCCTTCATATGTCACTCTCCCATATTCACTCTGAACGGGTCGGATGAAGATTTACTGAAGGTTGACGAGCAGCTAAAGGAGAATGATTTTCAAAAATATATGGTGATCAATTAAATGTTTAATTGGTATTAGTTGAATGACATATTGCCATGTAGTTCTGGATGGAAAAATCCTGTACATGTGTAATGCTTTAGTGTCCTTTTGTAAAATTACAGATTTCTCAAAGCTGGGGGGAAAGACATCCCAGACCAAGTGACGAGAGCGACACACCGGTAAACTACTACCATATTTGTTTCACTTTTAAATTAGGTAATGGTGTGTTGCTTTGAAAGTACATATTTTGTGTTCTATACAGAACCCTGACAAACAGCCTCATGCCAATGCTGAAGAGGGCCTTTGAGGACTCCAACCTTTTCAGTGTCATTATAGGTACAGTGTCCAAATCATGACATTTAAGTATCTTCTCTAGCAAATTTTTGTTTCCCCCTGTGCAGCAGGTGTGAGTCTTGGTGAATAACAGGCTACAGAGGCAAAAATACTACAGGCAATGTCAATCTGCCTGAAATATGGACCTGATCGCAAGGGGGGCAGTGGTAGGATGAAAAAGTACTTAAGTTAAACATCAAAGCCTGTTCCGAAGTGCATTGTTTTCCAGAAACCTGTGCCAGAATTGGGGCATTTTCATTTAAATTGTTCTTGACTTTGACAAATTGCAT
Source organism: Oncorhynchus mykiss (assembly GCF_013265735.2). NCBI lineage: Eukaryota > Metazoa > Chordata > Actinopteri > Salmoniformes > Salmonidae > Oncorhynchus > Oncorhynchus mykiss. The sequence continues at coordinate 55,103,012 of NC_048566.1, read as the reverse complement.
TTGGTTTTACATGGATGAAGGTTTACACAATGCTATTTCTAGTTACTGCTCTAATTATTACACAAAATAACAGTAGCCAAGAGTTGTATAGACCCTCAGTCTGGAAGATGCATTTTGCGTAGAATTGTATTATACAGTGCCTTCAAAGTATTCACACACCAACTTTTTGGGATTAAAATAGATTGAATTGTAATTTTTTTTGTCAGCGATCTAGACAAAATATTCATGTCAAAGTGGAAGAAAAATTGTAAAAGTTAAAAAATATCCGATTACATAAGTATTCAAATCCTTGAGTCAATACATAATGGGATCACATTTGGCAACAATTAAAAGCTGTGACTTTCTAGGTCAGTCTAAGAGTTTTCCACACCGTCCAGGTGCAGAATTTGCTCAATATTCCTTTAAGAATTCTTCAAATTGGTTGTTGATCATTGCTAGACAACCATTTTCAGTTCTTGCCATAGATTTTCAAGCAGATTTAAAGGAAAACTAACACGGCCACTCAGTAACACTCACTGTCTTCTTGGTTAGCAACTCCAGTGTCGATTTGACCTTGTGTTTTAGGTTATTGTCCTGCTCAAAGGGGAATTCATCTCCTGGTGGAAAGCAGACTGAATCAGGTTTTCCTCTAGAATTCTGCCATTGCATTCTTTTTTTTATCCTGAAACTCCCCGATCCTTAACCATAACAAGCATACCCATAACATGAAGTCACCACTATGCTTGAAAATATGGAGAGTGGTACTGTGGCGTCTTTTGGATTAACTACATTGTCTCTCCATCCTCAGTTTTCTCCTATCACAGCCATTGAATTCACCATTGGTCTCATGGTGAAATCCCTGAGCAGTTTCCTTCCCCTCCGGCAACTGAGCTAAAGACGCCTGTGTCTTTGTAGTGACTGGGTGTATTGATACTTCACCATGCTCAAAGGGATGTTCAATGTTTAAAAAAATAAAAGATACCCATCTGCTACACCTGCTCCCGCTCTCCTTCGAGCGCCAGGCTGCCCTTCATTACGCACACCTGTCACCATCATTACGCGCAGCAGTGATCGCTGGACTCACCTGGACTCTTTCACTTTGTTGATTTCTCCGTCTAACTGTCTGTTCTCTGTGTCTGCATTGTTGTTTTATGTTCATGTCCAGAGGCTTTCCTGTCCTGTCCTGTTCCATGTCCGTTGCTATTAAATGTACACTCCCTGTACCTGCTTCTCGTCTACCAGCGTCGACCCTTACACCCATCTACTAATAGGTGTCCTTCCTTGCGAGGCATTGGAAAACCTCGATCTTTGAGGTTGAATCTGTGTTTGAAATTCACTGCTCGATTGAGGGACCTTACAATTATCTGTATGTGTGGGGTACAGAGATTAGGTAGTCATTCAAAAATCATGTTTCACACTCCATGCAACATTATGACTTGTTGAGAAACTGTTTACTCCTGAACTTATCTAGGCTTGCCATAACAAAGGGGTTGAATACTTATTGACTCAAGGCCTTTCAGCTTTTCATTTTTAATTAAATATAATTCCACTTTGACTTTGTGATTGTGTGTAGGCCAGTGACACAATTCTCTCTAAAATCCATTTTAAATCCAGGCTGTAGCACAAAATGTGGAAAAACACAAGGGATGTGAATACTTTGAAGACAATGTACATATCAGGGTGTTTCCTGTTCTTATCTCAGGCTTGCGTCCTTGTTAAATGTAAAGATGCCTATGTAACAAAATGGCAACAACTTCTAAACATCTAATCAAAACACTTCATGGATAATCCCTGTTGAATTCATGGTCTGGAATGGTCAAATCAGATCACATGTTCTCAACCTCACTCTAATATTTAAATCTAGTTGATTATTAGTCGATTTTAGTTTTCAAACTCGATAGTAATGAAATGTAAAAAAAAATAACTGTTGGCTGTCTTGAAGGTGAATAAAGGTTGAAATGTCATTGATCAACATCTCAACCAAATATTACCCACATTTTCATGCTGAAATGACGGTGTGCCCAGTGGTTCTCTCTCATACCCACACCTCTCTCTCCATCTTTATCCCAGTCGCCCTACCCGTCAATAAAACCAGGAGCAGTTTAATTGTTTGAGAGCCATAAAGTAGCCTGCTCTACCCAGTATTTTTAGGAAACCACTCCCCATTGTGTGCCACTGAGACATTTTATTGCAGCTTTGTGGAATGAGATGAGGAGCCTTTAAAATGTCTGCCCAACCCTAGTTAATCCATAAGAGTCTAAGCAAGGGGAGGCTTTCTACTAAGCTATATGTATTTTTTTAAGAAGATCAAACAAAATATTATTTTTCTAATTGAATTTGAATTAAGGTCCATTGAAGTATACATTTTTTTTGTTTTTGTTTGATGAAAAACGTTATTTGGCCTTACTGCTATTAGCCCATACAAATGCATTGAATAACATATTCACTCCAAAGAAATCTAAAGCAAGTTTGTTCGGAAGTGGCATCTTTTCATAGAGAGTCTCATCTTACCATAATTGTTAGGCCAAACCGTTCAGACTCAAGTGACGATTTTGTGAGAAGTCAGATTTTCGCGATGTCTCATGGTCTGACAAACACCGCTCTAGCTCTGTCACCTTTCACTGCAGATGCGGAAGGGTTACATAAGCAGATGCGGTGGATTGAGACGCATCCAATGCAAAAAAAACATATCATTAGCTTAAACAGATTTTTATGGGGATAATGTTTTATTATGCTAATTAGAATTCAGTGGGGGTGCGGACCTCGACCTTACGCTAACAAACCCTGTCAGCATCCTAAATAGCACCATGTTCCTTATAGGAAAGGTTAATGCAAATAAGATTTCATACACTCTCCAATGGCTCCACTCAACATTCATCTGTCTTCATCAGAAGAAATGGATGGAAAATTGCCATAATTTTTTTTTTCTAAATCCACCCAGAAAGCCCACGGAGTTAGTTGGGGGTATTTCGAGCATTACGGGGTTCTTTTCTGCTCATACATTCTCATTGTGTCGCCAAACAGCTCTCTTTTCATGTCATCCAAGAAATGTAAAATGCCTGGAGTTTGCTTAACAGCATCGGCACGTCGATTGGAACTGGTGCTTTGGTCAGATGGTAGAAAATAGTGCCACCATTGGTGGGTTTTGCATTGAAATGAGAATGCATGAGCAGAAAAGAACCCCAAACCTACTGTACATTTTGGTGGTGGGTACAGTAATTGATGTTATAGGGCAATTTTGCTTCCACTGGGTCCTTGGGCCCTTGTTGAGGTCAACGGCATCATGAACTTTACCCAGTACCTGGACATTTTTTACAAAAACCTGGTTGCCTTTGCCAGGAGGCTGCAACTTGGCCGCAAGTGGATCTACCAGCAAGACAGTAACCCAAAGCACACATCAAAATCCACAAAGAAATTGTTAATTGGCCACAAAATCTACAGTACATTTTGAAATAGCCATCTCAGTCTCTGGACAAACCTGTGGTTTGAATTGAAGAGGGCAGTCCACAAGTGCAGATGAAGGATATCAAGGACCAGGAAGGATTCTGTATGGAGGAATGGTCTAAGATCCCTCCCAATGTGTTCTCCAACTCAATTTTCTTTAAAGGCTGAGTGCTGTGTATCCTCAAAAGGTGAGGTATTGAAAACAGGGGTGTCAATTTTATCACTAATCTCTTTCTCTGAGTAATTGTATCAGTACAGTATATACACTACCTTTCAAAAGTTTGGGGTCACTTAGAAATGTCCTTGTTTTTGAAAGAAAAGCACATTTTTGGTCCATTGAAATAACATAAAATTGATCAGAAATACAGTGTAGACATTGTTAATGTTGTACATTAGTATTGTAGCTGGAAACGGCAGATTTTTAAAATGGAATATCTACATAGGAGAACAGAGGCCCATTATCAGCAACCATCACTCCTGTGTTCCGATGGCAATGTGTTAGCTAATCCAAGTTTATCATTTTAAAAGTCTAATTGATCATTAGAAAACCCTTTTGCAACTTTGTTAGAACAGATGAAAACTGTTGTCCTGATTAAAGAAGCAATAAAACTAGTCTTTAGACTAGTTGAGTATCTGGTAGCATCAGCATTTGTGGGTTCGATTACAGGCTCAAAATGGCCAGAAACAAAAAACCTTCTTCTGAAACTCGTCAGTCTATTCTTGTTCTGAGAAATGAAGAATATTCCATGTGAGAACCTGAAGATCTCGTACAACGCTGTGTACTACTCCCTTCACAGAACAGCGCAAAATGGCTCTAACCAGCAGTGGGAGGCTCCGGTGCACAACTGAGCAAGAGGAAAAGTACATTAGAGTGTCCAGTTTGAGAAACAGATGCCTCATAAGTCCTCAACTGGCAGCTTCATTAAATAGTCACCCGCAAAACATCCGTCTCAACGTCAACAGTGAAGAGGCGACTCTGGGTCTTCTAGGCAGAGTTGCAAAGAAAAAGTCATATCTCAGACTGGCACGTAAAAATAAAAGATTAAGATGGGCAAAGACACTGGACAGAGGAACATTTCCAAGTGACCCCAAACTTTTGAACGGTAGTGTATTTCTGGGATCTTTAATTTCAGCTCATGAAACATGGGACCAACATGTCAGTAGTTGATGTTACGCTTCATAACACAGACCCCAAAGCAAATCAGGGGGAGGAAAATTGTTTTATTCAAAGAGAACAAATCATGCGGGGAGGTAGATGTTCATTCTCCCCTGTCCTCAGTGATTCTCTCCTGTGATTCTCTCCCCAGAACAAAGGGACTTGATGTACTTAATAACCCAGCCTTAGCCTGTGGTTGACCAATTAGAATTCCTTGCAATAAAACTGGGCCAATGGCCAAATAACAAGTAACCTATTTCAGGTTCAATGTATAAACAATTTGGACCAATGAGAACTTGCCATGTAGCTATGAGACCCGGACTGAAATTCCTCCCATGTCTCTGACCCATTGATCCCTTTTTGGGATAGGGGGCAGCATTTTCACTTTTGGATGAATAGCGTGCCCGGACTGAACTGCGTCCTACTCTGTCCCAGATGCTAATATATGCATATTATTATTAGTATTGGATGGAAAACACTCTGAAGTTTCTAAAACTGTTTGAATGATGTCTGTGAGTATAACAGAACTCATATGGCAGGCAAAAACCTGAGAAGAAATCCAAACAGGAAGTGAGAAAACGATTTTCAAAACTGTGCCTATTGAAATCCCAGTTAGACATGAATGAGGATGCACTTCCTAGGGCTTCCACTAGATGTCACCATCTTTAGAAACTAGCTTGAGGATTCTACTATAAAGGAGGGGCTCATAATAGCTCTTTGAGTGAGTGGTCTGGCAGAGAGCCTCGGTCTCATGACTCGCGCTCCTGACAGAGTTTGCTCTGTTTTTCTTCAGACAATGAAATTCTCCGGTTGGATCCTTATTGATGATTTATGTTAAAAACATCCTAAAGATTGATTGCATACATCATTTGACTTGTTTCTACGGACTGTAACGGAACTTTTAGAGTTTTTCTCTGGAGGAAGTGCTCGCGCCTCATGAAGATTGATTACCTGGCTAAACACGCTAAAAACAAGTGGCTAAATGATGGAACTTTTTGGAACAAATCAGACATTTATTGTCAAACTGGGATTCCTGGGAGTGCCTTCTGATGAAGATCATCAAAGGTAAGTGAATATTTAGTGTTTTCTCTAGCTTCTGTTGACGCCAAAATGGCGGATATTCCTCTGGCTGTTTTGGGTTCTGAGCGCCATTCTCAGATTATGCTTCTTTCGCAAAGTTTTTTTTAAATCTGACACAGCGGTTGAATAGAGTATAAGTCTATCTTTAATTCTGTGAATAACACTTGCATCTTTTATCAATGTTTATTATGAGTATTGCTGCAAAATCACCGGATGTTTTGGAATCAAAACATTACTGCATGTAACGTGCCAATGTAAACTGAGATTTTTGGATATAAATATGCATATTATCGAACAAAACATACATGTATTGTGTAACATGATGTCCTATGGGTGTCATCTGATGAAGATCATCAAAGGTTAGTGATTCATTTGATCTATATTTCTGCTTTTTGTGACTCCTATCTTTGGCTGGAAAATGGCTGTGTGAGTTTTTGTGACTTGACTCTGATCCTAACATACCTATATGTTGTGCTTTAGCTGTAATGCATTTGTGAAATCGGAGACGATGGGTAGATTAACAAGATGTTTATCTTTCATTTGCTGTATTGGACTTGTTAATGTGTGAAAGTTACATATTCCCCAAAAATATTTTTGATTTTCACACACTGCATTTTCAGCGAATAGGGGTTCCGCTAGCTTTGCTTCCTGAAAGGACTTCTCCAGCCCCAGACAAAAGGCCAGGCCCACTTCAGCCCCTCATTTCATTGGACACAGACATGTCAGGTGATATTAGATATATATTTTTTATATAAAAAATCAACAGAGCAGGTGTGAGGTCCAAAAAGGTAGTTTGTTGCCTGAGGGCAACACAATGCCATAGAGGACTAGGATTTTGCCTGTGCTTAGCTGTCACACTCTGACCATTATTTGAGTTGTTTGTTTCTATGTCTTTTTGGTCAGGGTGTGATATGAGTGAGCATTCTATGTTGCATGTCGAGTTAGTCTGTTTCTATGTGTTTTGGCCTGATATGGTTCTCAATCAGTGGCAGGTGTTTGTCGTTGTCTCTGGTGAGGCGGGTTGCAGGAGAGTATTTAGATGTTGAGGTTTAGCAAAATAATTTAGAGGATATGCGAAGAAAAAGATGTAAAACGATATATACAAGGGACACGACAGGACAAAGACGTCTGACTGCTACGCCATCTTGGATCAAACTAAAATATTAGAAAATATAGAGAGTGGTACTCAGTAATACATATGTTGTATTTGCCCCAAACATTACACTTTGTATTCAGGACAAAATGTAAATAGCTTTGCCACATTTTTTGCAGTGTTTCTTTAGTGCCATGTTGCAAACAGAATGAATGTTTTGGAATATTTTTTATTCTAGAAAGGCTTCCTTCTTTTCACTCTGTCAAGTTGGTTAGCATTGTGGAGTATCTACAATATTGTTGATCCATTCTGTTTTCTCTTATCAGACATTAAACTTGAACTGTTTTAAAGTCACCATTGACCTCATGGTGAAATCCCTGAGCAGTTTAATTCCTCTCCGGCAACTGAGTTATGAAGGACGCCTGTATCTTTGTAGTGACTGGGTGTATTGATACACCATCCAAAGTGTAATTAATAACTTCACCATGCTCAAATGGATATCCAATGTCTGCTTTTTTATTTTTACCCATCTACCAATAGGTCCACTTTGGAAAAGTCTTTGGAAAACCTTTGTGGTTTAATCTGAGTTAAACACTACAATTGAGTCCATGCAATTTATGTGACTTGTTAAGCACATTTTTACTCCTGAACTTATTTAGGCTTCCCATAACAAAGGGTTGAATACTTAGACTGAAAACATTTAAGCTTTAAAAAATATATTACATTTGTAAAAATGTCCAAAAACACAATTCCACTGACATTGTCGGGTATTGTGGGTGTAGGCACAAAATCTCATTTTTAAATTCAGGCTGTAACACAAAATGTGGAGAAAGTCAAGGGGTATGAATACTTTCTGAAGGCACTGTATGTGTGTGTGGCTTTAGCTGAGATTATTCTTTACAGAGTCAAGTATATCTGTCCAGGCCTCAATTGTTCCTTGACTAGCACCATTCATTCTTACTGTCTAATTCTAGTTCTAATTGTATAACTTCTAATAGTAACTGATAATTTGGGAAAGAGTGGGGTGTTTGCCATCTGAGAGCCAACTTCTTTTTTTGAGGCAGGGCTGCCTGCCAGCAGTAATCGTCTCTGATTGAGAGATTCACGGAGCTGTCATCTTTAAGTAACATAGTAGATTAATTTTGTAACTTTGTCCCAGAAGCATTTAACTGCAGGAGACTCACACATCATACTGTATGAAGGAATGTGCCTGTCTGATTTAGGGGACACAGTGAACAGTTGGAAGTTGTGGCCAATTCCATTGTAAAATGTTTCATTGGTGTTTAATGCAGTCTGTGAACACACTTAAAATGTATAAATTGATGGTTCGGATTACGGGATGCCAAGGTCATATTCTCCCACATTCTGTTCCAGTTAAAGAGTTGTTCAGATTCACTTAGATCGGTGGACCATACTTTTTTAATGGCTAGCTCAGAATATGAGTTATACTTTATTGAGATCAGTCCTTTTGGGAGCCCAGATCATTTATTTATGAATCCCATCATTGGATGGTTCAGTAGTTGGGTATCATCCCAAGGGACTCCACAGGCCAGCGTAGAATGGGCTTGGAATGTTCTAAAACCATTGATGACCATGATATCGGCAAGGGAACAGATTCCACATTCGGACCATTGGGATGATGCAAAAGGCCGCCTTCCAGATCGCAAGGCATAATTGGGAAATAGTGGAGTATGGGCATGCCATTTTGATTCCCTGTTACATCGTTTTTCAATTTTGCGCTAAATAGAAATGGTTTGATCAATAATAAGACAAAAACATAGTTTACATTTGTTTAAGGGATATTGAAGACCACCTCTTTCAGGGCAAAAGGAGATATCATATGTCTCTCTATACTCAGCCAGGGGTGGGAGAATCATGTCTCAACAAATTTAGGATTGGGTGAATGGCTTGTGCCTGGAAATGCAATTTAAAGTTTTCTACAGATAGTCATCCTGGGTCATTCTCACAAAACTGCCCCCCCCCCAAAAAAAAACAATTCTCAAGTGTCATTTTTCACAACATTTTCTCTTGAATCACTGAGAATAGGATCTGTATCTATTTTATAATTATTATTCTGCATTTTGATAATATATTCTGCATTTTATCAACATTATCACAACATGTTCAATGCCGTAAGAGTTTTCAGTCCAAAAAAGTTACAAATCAATATTTCATTTTTTTTTTACATTGCTCCCTAATGAAAAGGCCTGAGTTATAAATAACCCTGAAAATACAAATTATAATATTATATAAAAACTTTTTCACATTTTTAGCTCTTTAGCGTTTCGGTAATGAGAAGGCTAAGTGGGGTAAAGGGGGTGTTTGAGAATAAGAACCTCATTCTGAAGACTTCTCGAGATGATGCATCATGGGTGAATAAAACTTTACTTAAAAATTTGTTTCTACAGGAACTTTAAAAAAAGTGTTAAGGTAATGAGACATGTCCATAGACACTGTTTGTACGTAATAAATATAGTTCACAATAAACTTCAACTAGTGTAACATTTTTATGATTTATGGACACACTACAGCAACATGCGTTTTTATTAAAATTCAAATAAGTTAAGTTAAAAAATATATATACAGTGCCTTCGGAAAATGTATTCCCTTTCTCCACATTTTGTTACGTTACAGCATTATTCTAAAATGTATTAAAACAATTTTTTTCTCATCAATCTTAGCAAAAACAAGCAAAAACAAGCAAAAACAAATTTAGGTTTTTTTGCTAAGTGTATTACAAATAAAAAACACATACCTTATTTACAAAAGTATTCAGACCCTTTGCCATTGAGCTCAGGTGCATCCTGTTTCCATTGATCATCCTTAAGATGTTTCTACAACTTGATTTTGGTAAATTCAAGTGATAGGACATGATTTAGAAAGGCACACACCTGTCTATATAGGGTCCCACAGTTAACAATGTATGTCAGAGCAAAAACCAAGCCATGAGGTTGAAGGAATTGTCCGTTGAGCTCTGAGACAGGACTGTGGAGGCACAGATCTGACGAAGGGTACCAAAACATTTCTGCAGCATTGAAGATCCCCATGAACACAGTGGCCTCCATCATTCTTAAATGGAAGAAGTTTGGAACCACCAAGACTCTTCCTAGAGCTGGCCGCCCCAGCCAAACTGAGCAATCAGGGGAAGAAGGCCCTTGGTCAGGGAGGTGACCAAGAACCTGATGGTCACTCTGACAAAGCTCTAGAGTTCCTCTGTGGAGATGGGAGAACCTTCCAGAAAGACAACAATCTCTGCAGCACTCCTCCAATCAGGCCTTTATGGTAGAGTGGCCAGACTTAAGCCACTCCTCAGTAAAAGGCACATGACAGGCTGCTTGGAGTTTGCCAAAGGCACCAAAAGACTCTCAGACCATGAGAAACAATGTTTGCTGGTCTAATGAAACCAAGATTGAACTCCTTTGCCTGGAAGAAACCTGGCACCATACCTATGGTGAAGCATGATGGTGGCAGCATTATGCTGTGGGGATGGTTTTCAATGGCAGGGACTGGTAGACTAGTCAGTTTTGAGGCAAACATAAACGGAGCAATGTGCATAGAGATCCTTGATGAAAACCTGCTCCAGAGTGCTCAGGACCTCAGACTTGGGCGAAGGCTCAACTTCCAACAGTACAATGACCCTAAGCATACAGCCAATACAACGCAGGAGTGGCTTTGGGACAAGTCCGAATGTCCTTGAGGGGCCATGAGGGGCCTAGAGGGGCCCAGCCACAGCCCACACTTGAAACCCAATCAAACATCTCTGGAGAGACCTGAACATAGCTGTGCAGCGTCGCTACCCATCCAACCTGGCAGAGCTTGAGAGGATCTGCAGAGAAGAAGACTCAATACTGTAACCGCTGCCAAAGGTGTTTCAACAAAGTACTGAGTATAGGGTCTGAATCCGTATGTCAACGTGATTTCAGTTTGTTATTTTTAATACATTTGCAAACATTTCTAAACTACTTTTTTCTTTGTCAATATGGGGTATTGTGTGTAAATTGAGGGTAGGAAAACAATTTAATCAATTTTAAAAGAAGGCTGTAACATAACAAAATGTGGAAAACGTCAAGGGGTTTGAATACTTTCTAAAGGCACTGTATATAAAATGACACTGTATATAAAATACATACCTTAGTCCTCAGAATGATAGTTTTTTTTTCCAGATGCATCATGGTTTTGTAACTCAATTTGCTACAGACGTTTGAAAACTGGTTTCATGAGAATCATGTGCTCACACAAGAGACAAATGACAGCTCTTTTTTATTTCTTGCTGTGCAAAGCTCAGCTCTGACATTTTTGAGAAACATAAGTAAAATCACTTAAGTTTGTACAACTCTCACCCACTTGGAATGAGTCTCCTTCTAAATAGTTGAGTAATGTTTTTGAAATGAGGGAAATTTCTTTGAAAAGTACCCCACAGAGTGTTCAACATTGTTATAGTCTTTCTGTAGGAGCACAGCCCCTGCTCCTACATTGCTGGCATCGGTGTACAAAGCAATTGGACGACGTACATCCGGAGAAGCTAGCACTGGTTCAGAGACCAAAGGGGTCTTTGTCTTCTCAAATGCTTCCTGACAGTCGGGGCTCCAACGGAAAATTACTTTCGGACTGTTTTTTTTACTGCCGCTCCAGTGTGGCGATGTTTTAATCCAGATATCCCATAGTAAAAAAAAACATTGGTTAAGGGCCTAAAAAGTGAGCTTGCAACAGTGACCCTAGATCAGGCAACAAAACCAGAACTTGGTCACCCACCTCAAATGCGGTTTCGGTCCTTTCGATCCTACCAATCATTTGCGCATTCTCCAGATTCTCACTGGCAAACTCACAGGCACGGCGCAATCGGTATCAAAAAGTGCTAACGTGCTCCAACAGATTTGTTTTTATGTTTAAGGTGTTGCCCTGCCAAAACCTCTTTCAGCAAGCGCAAATGACCTCTGACATGATGTCCAAACACGTGGTCATTTGGACTTAAACCCAGAGATTCCCGAACAACCTCCCCAAACACGCACAAGAGGGACCCCTTCATCCGAGTCTTTCTCAAACTCAAAGCAGTAAGCTCTCAACATAAACTTCAAAGTCTGATGGAATCTCTCAAGAGTACCTTGAGACTCTAGGTGGTAGGCACTAAAGGGGCAGTGGGTTACTTCCAACTGTTGTAGCACTTAAAGGAAGACATTTGATATGAGAACCTTTGTCTGATTGCATTGCCCACGGAAGTCAAAGTGTTGAGAAGAATTTGACCAGGTCCTTAACAATACTGTCAGCCATGATTTTCCTCAGTAGAATGGCTTCAGGGAAATGAGTGGCAGCGCAGATGATGGTTGAGAGAAACTGGTTACCACTGTTTGCTTTGGGCAAAGGAGCAACATAATCCACAAGAGCCCTGCTGAAAGGTTTGTCAATAGCAGGAATAGGCTGCAAAGGTGCAACCGGCACAGCTTGGATCGGTTTACCCATCCACTGGCAAACGCGACAGGATTTACAGTAAACCAAAACATCCCGTTTCAGACCAGGCCAGAAGAAGTTACGCAAGATACGGTCATACGGTCATTGTCGCCAGGTTGGCCTGCCATACTAATATTGTGAGCCAACCTCACTATCTCTTGTCAAAGTGTAACTCGAACCACAATTTGAGATACACTGGGCCAATCGTCTTGCCCAGGAGTGGTGCGAGAAAGCTAATTCCTCATTAGATCACCATCTCTGCTAAAGTAACCCACACAAACCTTTTCAAACTTCTTATCTGGACAAAAAGGGGAGGGGGAAACATCCTTACTCGGTTCAGCAATCAGCTGCTTCCTAAACATTGAAGTGTCAACTGTAGGAAACCTGTCTTCCTTCAGCAGTCCTACAAACTCCCTCAGCTTTGGGGTTTTCAAAGGGGAGGTCAAGTCAGGAGGCTAACCAAAATCAGGATCACCCAGACCAACTGACTATGGTGGGATCGCTAACATCCTCAACGCTAGACTTGCTGCTGGCAACGTTCTTAGACATAGCACATGTAACGGCACATGTTGGGAACACTCTAGGGTACTTTTCTGATAACCCATCAGGTTCCTCTACTCTGGGTTCCTTACAAATGACAGGATTAGTCACGACCTTCCCACCAGCCAAATTGTTTCCCAAAATGAATGAGACCCCCTTCACCGGTAGGCTAGGCCTCACTCCAATGACAACGGAACCAGAAATAAGATTAGATTTGAGTTCCACATTACACAAAGGAACTTCCATGCAACTCATCTCCACGTCTTGTACTAACGCACTGTAACCACTTGCTGAAGTGTCAGACAAAGGCAAAACACCCTCCATTCTTCTCTGCAGATCGTCTCAAGCTCTGTCAGGTTGGATGGAGAGTGTCACTGCAAAGCTATTTTCAGGTCTCTCCAGAGATGTTACATCGGGTTCAAGTCTGGGCTCTCGCTGGGCAACACAAGGACATTCAGAGACTTGTCCCGAAGCCACTCCTGCATTGTCTTGGCTGTGTGCTTAGGGTCATTGTCCTGTTGAAAGGTCACCCTATTCTGAGGTCCTGAGCGCTCTGGAGCAGGTTTTCATCAAGGATCTCTCTGTACTTTACTCCTTTATCTTTGCCTCGATCCTGACTAGTCTCCCAGCCCCTGACGCTGAATAACATTCCCACAGTGTGATGCTGCCATCACCATTCTTCACCGTAGGGATGGTGCTAGGTTTCCTCCAGACGTAGGCTTGGTATTCAGGCCAAAGAGTTCAATATTGGTTTCATCAGACCAGAAGATCTTGTTTTTTCAACTCTTTGACTACTGCTTTTAGATGCCACTTTGATGTCATAATGCTTTGCAATGATGAGTAGATTCACCTTCATACATTTATCTAGTGTCTCCCATGTACTGTAGGGTTTTCCACAAATGCTTCCAAATTAAAATCCAAGGCTTTTATTTTTTTTATAAACCTGTGTGTTTACGCAACTTTCAAAATGAGTAGACCAATCTTATAACCTCCCAAGGTGGATGACAGTGACAGAAACTCTACCACAAAAGTGTATTTTGAAAAGTCACATTTCTGGGCAAGGCAGAGCTTCAGAGTAGGTGAATAGAGAGACTACCATACTCATGGGAAAAAAGGACGAGTCCCCATTTTGTTATGTTCCCCAGCAAGATCACAAAACATTGTTGCTCAAACAGAAGGGGGAACTAACAGTCACTGACAACAACCTAAACAAAACAGGTGGGGTTTTAGGAGGGGTTCTGAAAGACACTCATGACACCCACACTGAAAGTTGACTAGCAACCACTGGGACCTAAAAGACACTCACCATGAGCTCCCACAAAAAAATTGCCAAGAAGAGGCAAACAAAAGAAAACCCCACACCAAACTTAAAGACAGGAAGCATACCAAAACAAAAACAGGGAGGATCAGATGAAGGATTGTTTGTCTAGAATTCAAATAGGGGGAGCCAACATCTGGAGCACTGGACCAGCCACTCTTAAATATCACCTGGGCCAGCACAGGGGAAACGCCTTCCAACTAACGAGATGGAGAAGCCAGCACAGGTGTAAAACATACTGCCTAACGAGGTGACATAAATCCGTGCACCCCAAGCAATTATCAATAGTGGTTATGATTTGCCTGGTGGAACCCGCCTGATCGCTTTGAAGTGAAATAGATTGGTGAACACGGCGATCGGGCGGGTTCCACGAGGCTAGGTTATGCCCTGGACATAAAATGCACCGAAGAAGTATAAAATAAGCAACAAATAATGTCAGGGTTATCAAATGTGTCGAAGTAATGAAGTTGGTTACTTTCTGTATTTGTACAAATGATGAGCCTGTGAACGCTGTTGCTGCTGACAGGTGAAGGTTGCTGGCTGGATACTTGCCAACATGTGGCTGACTGCTCCATTCATATGAATGCTCACAGCGAGGGCATGTCTGCATGATGCTGATGAGGGGCTCCGTTTCTCTATGCTGCATGTTTGGCTGGACATCTCTCAAACAACTGTAGCAGGAAATCTTATGAGGGTAAATTGCATTTGGTTCTAAATAAAGGACAACGTTTTTTGCTAATGCTCTTCACAACCGAAAGACTATACTCGTTTTATCTGCTTGGCTGGGGCCTATGTAATCAAGCCGGGTATTTTTTAATACAACTTTTCACATAGCTTCATCAACAAAGACAGGTAATGTATGTTATCTGTGTCATCAGGGATGACCATACTGTTAATTTATTTTTACCTTTATTTTACTAGGCAAGTCAGTTAAGAACAAATTCTTATTTTCAATGACGGCCTAGTGGGTTAACTGCCTGTTCAGGGGCAGAACGACAGATTTGTACCTTGTCAGCTCGGGGATTTGAACTTGCAACCTTCCGATTACTAGCCCAACACTGTAACCACTAGGCTACCCTGCCGCCCCATACCGGCGGTCACGAGTCATGAAAGGCAGTCAAATTCCATGTGACCGTTTAGTCACGGTAATTAGGCTTCTCATAGCTCTGAGGCTGCTGATGGTCATTAGTAGCCTACCAAACTTGCTAACGGCCTGGTGCTCAGCACTCTATTGTCCCTATAATCACTCTGACATCAATGCAAAAGTAATAGCAAATCTAATCAAACACTTCATGAGAGCCCATGAGCTCATGTTGTGCAACATTTCTACAGGCTATGCAATTGCTCGAGAAAACAGAGTGATGCCCTTTATTACAAAGAGGAGTATCCCATCAGATTTCTATAGGCTAAGCCTACTATATTTATTTTTCAACTTTCCTAATATTAAGCAAATATTAAGCACATAGCTTATCTTTACAACAGGAGTATATCCCGCCCGGCTGGCATGAAAATGAACCACCGGAAAAGCGTCCTCCATTCGCTATTTAAGTGCAGAGATGACATGTATTTTTCCGCCTGCCCCTGTTTCGAGACAGGTGCATGATAATGGTCCATTTAACATCAAAACAAACTTCACACATATATTATTTAGTATATGTAAAGACAAGATTAAATCAAGAATAGTCTGATGGGTGACAATATTAGCCTATTACTTGTGAGTTATGTATTATCAATTGTGAATGATGCCCAGCTTAAGGCAGGAAACAATGCCTTTTTTGTGACTTTTTCGAATCATAGTCGCACACCTCATGTAGCTTAGCCCTATATGTTTTGATAAGGTTTGTATCACAACTAAAGTGGTCAAATAACTTCTTAAAATTAAGCACATTAATCCGCTTTACAATGGGCGTGGAGTCTAACTTGCATACATACTATACGCAGCGCGTTAGTTTCAAGTTTGAGGAAGATGCACCTTTATAATAAAAGCATTACATGCATAATTGCATTGTGGTCACTTTTGATAATGGTGTTTTCCCGCTGATGGAACATTTGCACTATAGCCGTGTGTGCATTGCTGTTGTTGCATCCCCGATGTGTCGGTCTTCACTTGTAGCCTGTGAGAAAGTGTGAGTGAGATGAGGTGCTTTGAGCAGGCAGCACTCAGGGAGAAGGGCTACGAAAGGCTAGATGCTCTTTAAGCAGCATATGTTTTAGGTCTTTAATTTAAAGGATCAAGAGCTATTGCTCCTGCAGCCACCCTATTGGACTGTTTAGGCTTGCATCTCTGTTTGTGTATTTAACCTACTTTTTTCCCTGTTCTTTATTTTTTCTTCATAATCCACCCTAACTCACGAAGTCTGCTAACTAAACTGTAAAGGTCTGAAAATGGTTACTTATTTTATGTTGTACTTTATTTATTTTTTAATACCTTAAAACCTGTTATGGCAAGGCGATCCCCTAGGGGATCACACATTAACAAGTCCAATACAGCAAATGAAAGATAAGCATCTTGTTCATCTACCCATCATGTCCGATTTTTAAAATGCTTTACAGCGAAAACATATATTTATGTTAGACCACCACCAAAACAAAACAAAAAACACAGCTATTTTCCCCAGCCAAAGATAAAGTCACAAAAGCAGGATTAGAGATAAAATGAATCACTAACCTTTTGAAAATCTTCATTAGATGACACTCAATGACATGTCACACAATACATTTATGTTTTGTTCGATAATATGCATATTTATATCCACAAATCTCGGTTTACATTGATGCCATGTTCAGAAATATATCAAAATATCCGGCGGAATTATAGAAAACTACGCCAGATAACAGAAATACTCATCATAAACTTGGATTAAAGATACATGTTCTACATATAATTAAAGATACACTGGTTCTTAATGCAACCGCTGTGTCAGATTCTTTTAAAACGTTACGAAAAAAGCCTACCATGCAATAATCAACAGAAATACGAAATGACATCATAAATATTCCCTTACCTTTGATGATCTTTCATCAGAAAGCAGTGCAAGGAGTCCTAGTTCCACAATAAATAATTGTTTTGTTCCATAATGTCCAATACTAGGGTCCAAGTAGCTGCATTTGCTATCACTTTCAGCTCACATGCCCAAAAGCTGACGCTGGTCCAGGAGAACTCGAACAAAAACTTCAAAAAGTTATATTCCAGGTCGAATAAACTGGTCAAACTAAGTAGAGAATCAATTTTCAGGATGTTATTTTCATATATATCCAATAACGTTCCAACCGGAGCATACGTTTTCATCTGCAGCCAAATGGAACGATGGTGACACCCACAGACTAATGCGCCACAGGGAAATGGCATTCGGTCGGGACAGTGACTATTTCCCCTCCCATTCAGTCAAAGTTCACACCAGAAGCTCCATTCCACGTTCTACTGAATGAGGACATCTAGTGGAAGGCAGTTCTAGTGGAAGGCAGTGTAGGAAGTGCTACCAGATCCATATCTTATTTGGAAGTGGATAGGCGATGACTTGAAATTAGACATGTATTCAGAATTTCACTTCCTGTTTGGAAGATTGCCTGCCCTATGAGTTCTGTTATACTCACAGACATAATTTAAACAGTTTTAGAAACTTCAGAGTGTTTCCTATCCAATAGTAATAATAATATGCATATATTAGCAATCTAGGACAGAGTAGGATGCAGTTCACTATGGGCACGCAATTCATCCAAAGTGAAAATACTGCCCCCTATCCCCAACAAGTTTTAAGAGGTAGGGATCTAAGTTGTCTGGGCCTGCAGACTTTGTAGGGTCTATTGCTTTTAGAGCTTTATAGACCTCAGCATAAGAAACAGGCTCAAAGTTAAAATAGGGATAGTCCCTTTTTTTCCTCTCTATTTTCACCTAAAATGACACACCCAAATCTAACTGCCTGTAGCTCAGGCCCTGAAGCAAGGATATGCATATTATTGGTACCATTTGAAAGGAACCACTTTGAAGTTTGTGGAAATGTGAATTGAATGTAGGAGAATATAACACAATAGCTCTGGTAGAAGAAAATACAAAATTAAATAAAACAGTTTTTTCTACCACCATCTTTGAAATGCAACAGAATGGTCCCAGTTCTAGTCATCACTCTGGTTGTAATTCTGATGGTGTCCACAGATGGCAGCAGTGTATGTGCAAAGTTTCATATGGATAACTTGAAGTATGAGCGAACTACATGACATTTAGTGTGAAGTCACCAAGGTACATTTTGGCAAATCATTAAGGAGACATTTGTATTCATATTACAGTTTTTCTACAAGAATATCGTCAAATCTGTATACTTTGACTTTGATTTAGCTTTTCCAGTAGTACTAGCCATATTATAAGTTCAACACTTACAAAAAAAATGGTTTCATAACTTCATAACTCTGAATATTCTTATATTTTTTGTCCAAAAGGAAAAGGTATGCGGTCGCACAAGGTTAGTAGCTACATTTTACGACAGAAACAGGGTTTCCGGACACTCCCGTGAAGCCCAGATCATTGGCTATCATTGACCCCGATTGGTGCTCATTTGATAGAGATACAGTCGATCAAATGAAGACCGTGTCATCGGCGTGAAGGTGTCGCTCTCTGACCAAATTTGCTGTCCTATAGGATATACTACACCCCTAATGATATAGTTAAGCCTGGTTACATTCTAGGATCTCTGAGGAATAAATACGTGATACGTGATTTGACAGGTTGAAACAATGTTTAGGGTTAGATTTTCACAGATTATTTTCTTTGCAAATTTAACTAGTGGAAATACAACATCGATCTTGCTATATGAACCTTTTTAGGATATGAAAAAGGATTTTATCTAACAAAACAACACTTCATGTTATCTCTGGGACCCTTTGGATGATAATTCAGAGCAAGATTTCAGAATGTAAGTACACATTTCACCTTCAGAGGTGAATTTATCAAACCTATCGCAGTGAAAAAAGTGTTTTGTTTTTAGGAGCTCTCCTCAAACAATAGCATGGCATATTTTCACAGTAATAGCTACTGTAAATTGGACAGTGCAGTTATATTAACAAGAATTTAAGCATTCAGCCGATATAAGACACTTTCATGTATCTACATTGGTTTTTTCTCTAAAATCTGCAAGGCGCTACATGTTTTACAACTGTCCCGTTAGGAAGTTTTAATTAAAAGGGTTCTTGATGGCCTATATCAGAGCTCACTATAACAGAGCTTACATTAGAGGCATGTGCCCCACCATTATCAAAAACTGAACCTGCAGAAATGAATTGCTTGTTAAAGACCCTTACAATAACCACGTGTCACTAAATCTCGCTGGATTGATTGCTTTCATTTTAGTCCAATGACTCTTTCATACTCTTGCTTTTGCCTGTCATTTTCCCATTACGACCGCGGAAATGTTTGTAATGACCTGTCAAACACAACCCAGATAATGGCTGAAATGGGCTTAGCTTAAAACCTGTTAAGTCTACCCTCTCCTTTTTCGAACATTCTGTTAAAAATCGCGCAACATTTCAGCGTCCTGCTACTCATTCCAGGAATATAGTATATGCATATGATTAGTATGTGTGGATAGAAAACACTGAAGTTTCTAAAACTGGTTAAATCACGGCTGTGACTATAACAGAGCGTGTGTTTCATCGAAAAGCGCAAGAAAAACTGGTCACTGAAAGCTGAAAATAATATCCATGCGCCACTTACATGTATTGTTTAAAGGACACCAAATTAAATGGGCCAAGGATGCAATTCCTACAGATTCCACACGATGTCGCCATTGTCGTCATTTTCCTGAGAGTTATTTCTTGGTCAAACAAAGGAAAGAGATTCCATTTCTTCCGGTCTCCGACAGGATGTTTTGGAGGAGAGATTTTCGACCATGATTTGAAGACGTGGAGCTATTGAATACACATCGCCCCGTGATCATTTTGATAGATTATAAACGTTTACTAATACCTAAAGTTGGATTACAAAAGTATTTCGAAGTGTTTTGTGAAAGTTTATCGTCAACTTTTTTAATTTAAAAAAATGACGCAGCGTTTTGAAACAATGTTTTTTTCTGAATTACACAGTTTCCATAGATGGCTATTTTGGGTATATATGGACCGATTTAATCGAAAAAAAAGACCAATAGTGATGTTTATGGGGCATATAGGAGTGCCAAGAAAGAAGCTCGTCAAAGGTAATGAATGTTTTATATTTTATTTCTGCTATTTGTGTAGCGCCGGCTACGCTAATTATTTTGTTTACGTCGCCTTCAGGCATTTTGGGGTGTTGCATGCTATCAGATAATAGCTTCTCATGCTTTCGCCGAAAAGCATTTTAAAAATCTGACTTGTTAGCTAGATTCACAACGAGTGTAGCTTTAATTCAATACCCTGTATGTGTGTTTTAATGAACATTTGAGTTTTAACGAGTACATTTAGCATTTAGCGTAGCGCATTTGCATTTCCAGGTGCCTACTTGAGACGTCTGCGTCTCAAGTAGGATCAACAGGTTAATGGAATACATTGTTTTTCGGTTGTATCTATAAAAACGCTAAGCTTCGTCTGGGATTTAAAGGATCGTCTCGACACTTGCATGAAAAGAAAGATATCTTTATTTTGAAGGGTGTACAATTTTAGGGACATTTTTTAATACAGTTAACATTTTTACAAATTAGACATTCAGGCATAGACAGAGCAAATTTTTGATGGTTGTGGCCCTGCCCAACCCCCTTTATGTTCATTTATTTGTATATGCAAATACACCCAGTGTACTTATGCAAATTGGATATTCTTTATGTTAACAAATACTTGATACCATTACAAAATGTAATAATAAGTGCATTCTAAGATTTAAAAAACGTATATTTTTACAATACATTTAATACCTGAATTCCCACAAATCCCTGAACTCCATTAATTATTTGCCAGTAAAATGTTTAATGTGCAATAATTTAGTCAATATCTGATGGATTTTTAAAGAATTCAAAACTTTTGGAGCATCTTCATTCATTTTCCAAGTGTTGCATGTATCAGAATTGTTTTTAAAACCTTTTGATGACAATTTTGATGACCTTTGCTAATGGAAAAGATGACGCAAGAAAGCTTGCTCATCAGTGTCTAAAATGTATTAAAAAAAATGTAACAGTGTTAACTTTGGGTCGACAGTGATGTGACAGATGATGGCTTAGCCTCTTTGAACTCGACTGGTGCCACACAGTAATGAACGGAGTTGGGCAGCGCACAGCAGGGCAGCCCATGAGTGACATTCCAAGTGAGGAAAAGTTAAGCAGGACGGAAAACTGGTAGTGCTCATCAGGATGGAAAAAGCAGCAAACTGACTTCTGCACTGTCATGTGGGGGTCCTCCACAAAATAAATCTGAAGTCCTGGGAATAAAGACTGCTGGTAGCTTAATGAGTAGGGTGATAAATGACTGGCGTGAGCTTGACCAATAAGATAACTTCTAGAAGTTACCCACTGGGCACACTATGTCATTTCAACGTGGATAATTGGGTTATATTTGGCTGAGACGTTGATCAAGTAGTTTACAACATAAATTCAAGTTTGTAAATTCAACTATGTGTTATCCCTACGCTTTCAACCATCTAAAAGCACAATGAAATTCCAATGAAAAAACGATGTCTGATTTTTGGTTTAGTTGTAAACCAAATATCTATGACTGCTGTTGTATCTCTCTTACCTCCCGAGGGGAAACACAGTTATGTTTTACAAATGTCCTTTTGTGCCGAGTGAGGAGAATAGATATGGCTATGTAAGAAATTCCAATTAAGAGTTATGATTGTTATTGACAGTTGCTTCCCCCGAGCTATGGACAACAGAACAAATGGTCTGTCACTTTGAATGGGCAGGAAAGGAGTAAAAACAGACCCCATCCTGCCCTTGATTATCTTACAAACTAGTTTAATCACAAGGACCATAGCCCTACCCCTCCTCCTCGTACGGCCCCCATAAGTGCCCCAAGGGGGTCAAATGTAGACACTTTTACGATTAGCATGTGTTACACAGGATTAGTCAACCAGACATCCTGTCACCAAATGTGATGATTCTAAGGTGGAGAAGACAGAAATATTTAATGTCTTCTTTGTTCTAAGGAGAGAAATGCGCTAGTGAACATTTGACCACTTTCTATGGAAAGATGAGACTCTCACAAATACGATGACATTCTCTGTTTTACTCTACGGCCCCCGTCCGAATAGTTTGGCATACAAACTAATATGACCCCTTTGTGGAAAGGAGAGACTATCATGAACACGTCATGTCGGTTGTTTTGTTCTAGGACTCGTCTGAAGGATCCGCTAGTACCGCCTCCACGATCCACACACAATACTCCATAATGACGAAGCAAAAATAGGTTTTTAGATTTTTTTTTGCAAAGGTATATATATATATTTTTTAAATGACATCACATTTGACAGAAGTATTCAGACCTTTTACTCAGTACTTTGTTGAAGCACATTTGGCAGCCTCGAGTCTTCTTGGGTATGATGCTACAAACTTGGCACACCTGTATTTGGGGAGTTTCTCCCATTCTGCAGATCCTCTCAAGATCTGTCAGGTTGGATGGGGATTGTCGCTGCACAGCTATTTTCAGGTCTTTACAGAGATGTTAGATCGGGTTCAAGTACGGGCTCTAGCTGGGCCACTAAAGGACATTCAGAGACTTGTCCCGAAGCTACTCCTGCATTGTCTTAGATGTGTGCTTAGGGTCATTGTCCTGTTGGAAGATAAACCATCGCCACCAGTCTGAGGTCCTGAGCACTCAGGAACAGGTTTTCATCTAGGCTCTATGTACTTTCCTCTGTTCACTTTCCCCTCAATCATGTCCCTGACGCTGAAAAACATCCCCACAGCATAATGCAGCCACCACCATGCGTCACCGTAGGGATAGTGCCAGGTTTCCTACAGGCGTGACACTTGAAAGCGGGCTGTCGTGTGCCTTTTACCTAGGAGTGACTTCCGTCTGGCCACTCTACCATAAAGGCCTGATTGATGGAGTGCTGCAGAGATGGTTGTCATTCTGGAAGGTTCTCCCATCTCCACAGAGGAACTCTGGAGCTCTGTCAGAGTGACCATCAGGTTCTTGGTCACCTCCCTGACCAAGGCCCTTCTCCCTGATTGCTCAGTTTGACCGGGCAGCCAGCACTTGGAAGAGACTTGGTGGTTACAAACTTCTTCCATTTAAAAATGGAGGCCACTGTGTTCATGGGGACCTTCCCCAGATCTATGCCTCGACAAAATCCTGTCTCTGAGCTCTATGGACAATTCCTTAGACATCATGGCTTGGTTTTTGCTCTGACATGCGCTATCAACTGTGGGACCTTATATAGACAGGGGCGTTACTTTCCAAATAATGTCCAGTCAATTGAATTTACCACAGGTGGACTCCAATCACGTTGTAGAAACATCTCAATGATGATCAATGGAAACAGGAAGCACCTGAGCTCAATTTTGAGTATCATAGCAAAGGGTCTGAATAGTTATGTAAATAAGGTATTTCATTTTTAAAAGTTTTTTACATTTGCAAAAACTTTTAAAACCTGTTTTCACTTTGTCATTATGGCGTATTGTGTGTAGATTGATGAGTATTTCTTTTTTCATTTAATCAATTTTAGAATAAGGCTGTAACGTAACAAAATGTGAAAAAAGTCAAGGGATATGAATTAGTGATGCACCGATATTACTTTTGGCCGTTACCGATATCCAATATTTTCCTTGACAAAAAATGTATACCCATACCGATAACCGGTATTTAAAATTTTAGCGGCCTTTTAAGCATTCTAGTGCTTAAATAGATGACACACACACATGGACGCAGCGGTCTAAGACATTGTATCTCAGTGCAAGAGGAGTCTCTACAGTCCCTGGTTCGAATCCAGGCTCTATCATATCCGGCCGTGATTGGGAGTACCATAGGTTGTCCAGGTTTGTAATCACACACACACACACACACACCAAAAAGTTTTTTGTTGGCATTTACGTACTGTAGGTATGAACGTCAGCTTCGACATAGGTTTTGCACATCGGCGTTAAACTAGACATCGGGCCTATACCGATGTTGGCATTTTTAGCTAATATCGGCCGATTCCGATATGTTCACCAATATATCGTGCATCCGAATGCACTATATTTCACTATAACATAAAATGTATATATCTTATTCAAGTCGTTTAGATTCTATGGATTGCTTATTTCCTCTTAGGAACTGTGAACTGTTGTCTATACAGTAAGGACTTACTGTATACACTCACAAGCAAATCTAAGGTATTAATCCAATATTTGCATGCCATATGCGAAACTCTGAGGCATGACTGGACAGTCTTCGTGACATTTCCTGACCGAGCCCTCCCACACTATAAGTAGTGAGACTTGTACTCAGACAAGCCAGATCACAAGCCATGCCTTAGAGGTTTAATGATCATTCTCCTTGACTTGCACCATCCTACTCAGAGATAGCCATCTCCCGAGAGGAACTTTGCTGAACACACTCTGCTCACGTCAAATCGCTGAGTTTTTAATCTCTCATCAACATATGTGAAAATGGCATGTTTTGTAATAAAAAAAAGATAGACACATATAATTGTTTTCAATGACATAGCCGGTCTACCCCTGATTAGGGAGCCAATAGTTTCACAGCTGTGAAACTTTATTGATGTAGCCTCTTTCACTTCTCCTTTTTTCACAAATAAGAATTTCCAGTTCCCCAAAGTCCTGTTAAAGTGATGCCATATCTGCCTTTGAGTATATAAGCCTACACAATTGATCTGTGGAGTTTCCCATGTCAATGATTGTACTGCATTCCATTTGTATATTGTGTCTATTAAGACAACTGTACCTACCTCATTTTCAATCCATTTTAGCCTCGTAATAAAACTTTGAAGTGGATCCGTTGCTGCATTGAAGTGCTTAGTGAACTATTGAATGAAAGTATAGTAAAATGACTACTGATTAAGACTATTGATGATATAGGACTAACGGTACAACAGTTAATGATAACTACTAGTTAATTAAAGGGGTTTCTGTATATCAAACCCTTAAAACTTCTTCAGGATTGGTGGGTCCCCTGCGGGACGATTGAGCTAACGTAGGCTAATGCGATTAGCGTGAGGTTGTAAGTAACAAGAACATTTCCAGGACATCGACATATCTGATATTGGCAGAAAGCTTAAACTCTTGTTAATCTAACTGCACTGTCCAATTTACAGTAGCTGTTACAGTGAAATAATACCATGCTATTGTTTGAGGAGAGTGCATTTGGGCAGTCTTAATACACCATTTTGAACAGAAATGCAATGGTTAATTTCATCAGTCTAAAACTTTGCACACACACTGCTGCCATCTAGTGGCCAACATCTCATTTGCATCTGGCTGGAGTAATACATTGTGGCCTATCTCTTGCATTTCAAAGATGATGGTACAAAAAAAATGTTTTATTTCTTTGTATTATCTTTTACCAGATCTAATGTGTTATATTCTCCTGATTTCATTTCACATTTCCACAAACTACAGAGTGTTTCCTTTCAAATGGTACCAAGATTATGCATATCCTTGCTTCAGGGCCTGAGCTACAGGCAGTTAGATTTGGGTATGTCATTTTAGGCGAAAATTGAAAAAAAGGGGCCAATCCTTAATTAATGGTCACCGTTTTAGATTAATTTAGATAGGATAACATATTAATTAAATAAATTAGATAAATTAATTATTCCAGTAATGAATCATTAATGTATCTTGAATATGCATAACCAAAAGTCACAACACTGCATTTTCAACCATTTAAAAGCACAGCAGTTCAAATGGGAATACAGTGTGTTATCACTGTTCTTCATCTAATAGCAGAACCAAATGAGCTGGATTAGAGTTGAGATTACATTAAAAGTATATGGTGCAAGTTACCAATGCCGTTTGAGATTCTGCGCAGATTATTACAGCAATTGTGAAGATCTCCACAGACCTGCGACGACCAACGCAAGCTATCTTGAACATGCACCCTTTATATGACTACATAAGAAAAAATGTATAAGGAGTGGCTTCCCATTGTTTAAATGAGCAATATGCAGAAATCGCTCCGCCATTTTATGGTTGCTAAAATTATAATAGTTTGCCTAATTTGCGTTTGACAAAACAAGCAATCAGTTTAGTTCACTAGCTACAAACAGCTGAAAATACAAGTGTGCATGTTCAAGATAGCATGCATAGGTCATTGCAGGTCTGTGGAGATCTTCACAATTGCTGTAATCTTGAACGGCATTGATCACTTGCACCATATACTGTACTTTTAATGTAATCTCAACTACAATTCATGTAGAGAGTCATTGTACCACCTAAACCACTGTAAAATATATTTACAATAACCAAATATATTGTATTTTCAGCTATTTGAAGCTGAAGTACAAAACCAAAAGTAAAAGACGCAAAAACAAAACGGGAAGCATAGAACAGATCTACCGCGTCGAAGACTTTTTGTCAATGAGAATGACAGATCTATAACTCACATTTCTATGTGAATTTGGTTGGGTCTCACAAAAAGTCCGAAATAGCATCATTGATGATATATGAGTGATAAAGTATGGGTCACATTTAATTTGTTCTGATAAACATACCCTTTGGAATGACTTCGATAGCAACAGTGAATCTAATTAGTTTTAAGTGGAGATCTCTCAATAATCATTCTCACGACAGCACATTGGCAATAGTCGATGACAAATATCATACATTACATGAACAAAAGTATGTGGACACCTGCTTGTCGAACATCTAATTCCAAATCATGAGCATTAATATGGAGTTGGACTCCCCTTTGCTGCTATAACAGCCTCCACTCTTCTGGGAAGGCTTTCTACTAGATGTTGGAACATTGCTTTGGTGACTTCCTTCCATTTAGCCACAAGAGCATTAGTGAGATTGGGCACCGATGTTGGGTGATTAGGCCTGGCTCGCAGTCGGTGTTCCAATTCATCCCAAAGGTGTTCGATGGGGTTGAGGTCAGGGTACTCTCAGGCCAGTCAAGTTCTTCCTCACCGATCTTGACAAACCAGTTCTGTATGGACCTCACTTTGTTCATGGGGGCATTATAATGCTGAAACCGGAAAGGGCCGTCCCCAAACTGTTGCCGCAAAGTTGGAAGCGCAGAATCGTATCTAGAATGTCATTGTCTGCTATAGCGTTAAGCTTTCCATTCACTTGAACATTGAAATACAGCCACAGACCATTATTTCTCCTCCACCAACTTTCCAGTTGGCACTATGCATTCGGGCAGGTAGCATTCACCTGGCATCCGCCAAACACAGATTTGTTAGTCGGACTGCCAGATGGTGAAGCGTGATTCATCACCAGAGAACATGTTTCCCCTGCTCCAGAGTCCAATGGCGGCGACCTTTTAAACTACTCCAGCTGACTCTTAGCATTGCACATGGTGATGTTAGGCTTGTGTGCAGCCATGGAAACCCATTTCATGTATCTCCCGACAAACTGTTCTTGTGCTGACGTTGCTTCCAGAGGCAGTTTGGTACTCGGTAGTGAGTGTTGCAACCAAAGACAGACGATTTTTACACGATACGCGCTTCAGCATTGGAGGTCCCGTTCTATAAACTTGTGTGGCCTTACCACTTTGCGACTGAGCCGTTGTTGCTCCTAGATGTTTCCACTTCACAACAGCACTTACAGTTGACCGGGGCAGCTCTAGCAGGGCATAAGCATGACAAACTGACTTATTGGAATGGTGGCATCCTATGACAGTGCCACGTTGAGTGGCCATTCTACTGCCAATGTCTGTCTATGGAGATTGCATGGCTCTGTGCTGGATTTTATACACCTGTCGCAACGGGTGTGGCTAAAATAGCCGAATCCACTAATTTAAAGGGGTATCCACATACCTTGGTATATGTAGTGTATCTTAACAGGGCTTGGTTAACCTTAGATGGGAAACCAAAGGGTAGCTGTAGATAGGCCAATTCTCCAATAGGAGGTGCTGTCCAGCCTATAGTTTTTCTTTC